>NC_143399.1:52133022-52436052 GCF_052110815.1 Crocodylus siamensis
TTATAGTGAAGCAGAGTGTGTGGGGGGGGGGTGGAGGGGGAAGGGTAAGCGGAGTGGCACTGAACTTTGTAACTGTACCATTATTGATCCTGATCATGAATAGCGCTGGGCTTCAGAGCACATATGGGTGTTTGAACTGTAAACAGAAATACTGATACTCCTTGCTGACCAGCAGCAGAAGCCAACACATTCTCCCAATCAGGCAGAAGGCAGGGCAGGGTGGCAATTGGAGACTAACTGTTCAGAGGCATAAGATGGTGTGGGCAACAGACTACTCCATCACATGCTATTAACAACTCTATCTATCTGAATCAGCTTTAAAGAAAGAGTTCAAGAACTCTACTTTACTTTGTAGGTATCCCTCGCAGCTAGTTATCCCTAACAGCTGAATGATTAATGAGTAATCAGTTCAATAAATGTTACCTCTACAGGTGATACATTAGCCACCAATCGATTACAATTTTCTCCAATTTATTTCCAACTCAAAACAACTTGCTAAATAAATTCTTTAACTAAGTTTTGGCCCACCACTGGTTTGTAAGCAGTCTATTAGAAGCATACAGCATTCAACATTCACACCGTTTTGATTACAGGAAACCCTCGCTATTCGCGGATTTGCAATTCACGGTTTTGAATATTCACGGTGCATCGCACCAACCCACGCTCTCTCCCCGTGCAGCATGATGACACCTTGTTACTGCACTCTGGTAATACTGCAACATACTGAATGTAAAAGTATCAGCTAAGGGTTTTATTAGAGCAGGGAATAAAATGCGAGTTAGCATTTTATTGGAATTACTGTCTCCAGCCTGTTTATCCTAGCCTATTATTGGTACAGTACGGTATTCACGGATTTTCCCATTCGCGGGGATCTCTAGAACATATCCCCCATGAATGGCGAGGGTCTCCTGTACACATGCAGGCTAGGTATCAGGCTCCTTGTCCCGGCATGGCAGAGGGTACCTGTTAGATTTGTAGTGGGTCACGATTCAGAATGCGCTCTCCATGACTTTTCTGCTACTTGGGTGAATATTTGTACCACCAAAAATCATTCTCTAGAACAGTGGCTTCCAATCTGTGGTACAGGTACCAACAGTGGTATACAGACAACCTGTCAGTGGTACGTGTTAACAGCTTTATTATAATTACTTTATATGATAAAAATTTGCTGATGGTACTTAAGGTTGTATTGTTTTAAATTGGTGGTGTGCAATCTGTCAGAGTTTGGGAACCGCTGCTCTAGAACCGAGGTTCCCAACCTGGGCCACGGCCTGCTACTGGGCAGTGAAGGGTTGGCTGCCGGACCGGAAGCAACCAGCATACTGCAGATAAAAAAAGGGTTGGCTTTATACTGCAGACTGGCAGCCAACCCTGTTTTATATTCAGTATAAAAAAGGGTTGGCTGCTGGTCTGCAGTTTCCCGGTCACTTCCAGTCTTCAATATGCTGGTCCGTAGTTTGTTGGTCCATGGTTTGCCGGTCTGTGGTCACTTCCGAAACTCTGCAGTTTTTCGGTCCACAGTCTAAAAAGGTTGGGATCCACTGCTTTAGAATAATTGCAGAAAGCAAATACAAAAGCAGCTCTAGGTAAATTTGCTTAAGTTTTCAGATGCTTAGATGCAGTGCATTTACAGGTGAGTATTTGCATGTCCTAATTTGTGTTTGTGAACACCCAGGTTATCGGTTCAGTTGTAATAACGGTGGATAGAATAGGTGAACGATACACAAGGGTCTTGGCCATCAGTTTTCTGCAAGCCAGGCCTTCTATGGATGGAGAGCTGTATTTAACTATAGGTGCAGAGCCTTCCATGACATACAGGGAAAAGTCATGGAAAATATTTTCTCTTTGAGGTTAGCGTACTCCAGACTTCTCTTCTGAGGGGACTTTGAACAAATCCAGGCATGTGTTTCCTTTTTTTTTTTTTGTGGGGTAGAAACTGGGGAAATACAAACTGTACCTAAGCTGAGCACATGAACTGAAGAGACAAAAATATGAAGAGAGGATTAATATACACAGAAAAGCAAATGAGCCTTTTCCTGCCAATTGCAATTTGCCTTCCAAAAGAATGAGGCTGCATTTGAAATAAGGGTGAAACCATTGCACATAATAGCTGGAAATAAGTAGAGATGCTAAAAAGTGAAATCATCCCCTTGATAAAATGGAGTTCTTGAGTGCATGTTGATCACAGACCTCAGAAAGAAAATACAGCAAGCTCTGTGTATGCTAATTGCAAAGGGCAGTTGTCCCAGTCATCAGCATCTACTGCTTCAAAGGCTCTGACAGCTCCTCTTCGGAGGGGTGGAGGAAGAAGAGAAGGGACACACTCTAAAAACCTGAAAAATAGCACAGGAATGCAACACACTTGCTCTAAATGTGGTCATGTATGGGATAGCAGAAGACTCATTATACTCCTTAACATGGTAGTTAAGAGGCGGCTTTAAGCACACTCCCCGTGGCAGCCTTTCTCTGCTTGTTTGTTCCATCCTGTAAGTAGTTGAAGATGAGGCTCCCCAGAGGACACTGTCTTAAAATATATGAAGGGTAGCTCTTCTTGGGTTGTGTAAAAGAAAAGCTCTTCCCTGTTGTGGGATTAGTGAGGTTTTTCCCTGTGACCATGTCATAGTGGGCTGTGGTTTCATCACCTCTCATAAACTAAGTAATGTCAAGCATGGTGAGTGTTGGCAAGGCAGACTTCCAAGAGCTGATGACACTGCAAGAAGTGTCGTCTGTGGTGATTCAGTAGCTGGGGCACCCCTCCCTCTGAGTCACAGTTGATCCAGAAACCCCATAAGAGCCTAGAAATGCCAACAGATGCAGAGTTACTGGAAGTGACTGTTATGTAATGAGCAGGGATCTTGGGTTTTCTTCGATTTTAAAAAATCCCCAATTTCAGTAAAAAAAAAGTAACTCCAAATCCACATTTTCCATAATTTAAACCAAACACCATATATATATATATATATATATAAAATATATATATATATATAGAGAGAGAGAGAGAGAATATATATATATAGTGATGCTTCATTGTAATCATGGAAAAATGTGTACTTGGGGTTACTTTTTTTTTAACCAAAAATTGGGGATTTGTTTAAATCAGAGGAAATCAGGATCCCTGGTAATGAGCCACTACATTGCTGCATAGTGTCACTGGCACAAAACTGTTTCCACATTGCACCCTGGAGATGATGAATTTTAGTGATGAATGGTCCCTGTACAGCACCCTGTTCTTGGACTCCTGGGGTGCATCTATACAACCTCTGTGCCACACCCAAGAGTGCTGGCAAGAAGCATGTCCTGTCTTATGAGTGCACAACCAGGGGCGTGCTAGGCTTTCTGTCTCAGATGCTCTTATTGGCACACCCTCAGAGCTGCTCTGAGGTGGTGACACTGCCTCACTTCTGGGATACAGTGCACATGAAGCAGGAATGAGTAGGCAGGGTGTGCTTCATAGGGACACTCCCAAGCACAGCCCAGAGTCAGTGTGGACTTGCCCTTAGGTTCTTATCACTGTTGCATGCGTTTCTCCTTCAGAAGCAGGTTCCCTGAACTGGATCTCCCTGAGTTTTTATATGGCCTTCATCAATATGGTACCTGAGCATCTGTGAATTAGTTTCTGCAGAGGAACCAATTCTCCTTCCTAATGGAGGGTCCCAGCCATCAGGAGAAAGGGAGAAAGAGAGGCAGGACCAGAAGTGAGGTGAGAGGCAGCTAAATACCACACTGATCTGTGAAGACTCCAGCATCTAAAGAGAAATCTGGGCCAGATTTCTAAACAAGGACTACAGGGATCTTTATTGTAAAGAAATAGAGCAATGTTTGACTCACCAAATCTTCCTGCTTATTGATCTCTCAGGGTCTCTGCTTATTCAGAGGGTCTTTGCTTCTGCAGTCTCTCCGTAGAGTCCAATGCTTCCCTCCTCACCTCAGCAGTTCATCTCCTTCCACTAATAACACTTTCCCTCTCCCAACCTCTGCCTGTCTTATTTAATTAGATTCTAAGATTTTGGGCATGGACTGGCTCTCTCACACTGCGTGCGTCTACACATGCCTTTAATGCGCAGCAATAAACTGCGGAGCTTATTGCTCCGTGTACACCTGAACTGCAGCACACTGAGCCAAGTCACAACAGCCCTGGCTGGCAGTGGGAGCTGGGGGGGGTCAGCCCTCCAGCATGGGGCTGCTCCAACTGGGCTCAGTATGTCGCGGGGGGGGGGGGGCTGGCTAGGACACCAGGGTGGTTTGGTATGGGGCTAGCTGGCAGACAGCCCCCATCCTGAAGCACCTTTGTGCCCCAGCCAGCTGGCTCAGCATCTACACATGTGCTACTGCTCACAAAAAAAACTCCACAGCAGGGTACTACTTGTATTTACTAACACTACCCTGCTGCAGAGTTTATTAGTTTTATGTGCCATAATAGAGGTGCACATATAGACTCTGAGGTGTTTACTGCACAGTTAATTAGTCAACTGCGCAGTAGATGTCTCATGTAGATGCACCCAGTGTGGTGCCAATTGTGACAGCTGCATTGAAGCCAAAGAAGTGATGCTGGTTTACCCCAGCACAGGATCTGTTTCTACATGTAGAATGCTGTGCACGGTGAAGTCCTGGGCTCTAAGCATGAACCTAATACAAACAACAGTCCTGCTGCCCAGGTTCACTTGCCCCCTAATGCCCAACTCAGGGTTAACACTCACAGAGGAGAGCCTGGATGATACAAAGCTACAGAATCATGGGTTGAAACAAACCTCAAGGGTCCTGTATGGATGCACAATTCCCTGCCCCTAAGCCATCCCAGATAGATGCCTATCCAGTATCTTCTTGGAAACCTGCAAAGGAAGTCTCTACAACTTCTATTAGGAAGCTTGTTCCATTGTCCTACTGTTCCCCAAGTTATGATAGCTCTTTTCCCTCCCTGTTCCATCCTCTTCTTTAGGATTTGGATTCTTTTTGTGGTACCTTAGTTATTAAATCCCTGTTGAGACTAATGCAGCTTGCACAGCTGTCAGTCTTCTTCCTCAGGTAATTATAATTCCTACAGCTTATATCTTAGGCTGTCAAGAGGAGGTCCTCCCTCCATATGTGTAGCCCATGTTGGAGGCTTATAACAAACTGAAACTTAAAACCCCCAAATTTTCTGAAGCAGTTGCTAAAACAGGGCACCCAACACCGTCTTCTATTTTGGGGTATTAATTTGGAGGTTTCCAAGAACTGGGCTTTTCTCTGCACAAACATCACCCAAGATCAGGTTGTCAGATGTCCATCAAGCCCACTTCAGCTTTCAAACACCATTTGAGTCCTCTCCTAGGAGTCTTAGGTGCCGCAAAATTGCAGAGTCCTATAATCTATCCATACATGTGTGATAGATACATAGATAGATAGATAGAGTGAAGGACACTTTGAAAATCTGGCCCTAGAGGTCAATCTAGCTCCACTAAACTCAACAGGAATTTGTCAATCGCATCCATAGATGTAGGATCTGTCCCTAGCTTTGGCTGGCTCCCAAAAAAGGAAACACAAGCAGCATTACAGAAGGGAAGGGGTGGGGGGAAAGGGAGGAAAGAAGGGTAAGAGAACACAGGGAAGGGAGAGAGAAAGAGAGGGACAGACAAGCACAAAAATCCTCATGACAACAATCCCACCTTCTGCTAAAATCTGCATTCATTCCCGCCAGGCCTGGCTTGTTGTTTTCAATTTTAATTCCATCATTACAAACAGATGGATCTTGTTTCGCCAGAGCTTGCAGCTGCTGCTTGGGATGAAGCCTTCAGTCACTTCTTGGACCTGATGCCAGTCCGTGAGGTAATGGATGGGGTGATGGTGTTTTGCACTGGTTATAATAAGAAGTACTGAAAGATCAGCCCATGTCCTGCACAACTGTGACATCATCCCAGCCACTGATGCTACTGGGATACTTGAGCTCCTCCTCAGCTGTTGATTTCAGACTATCCTTTGAGACGAGGGTAAGGGATGAGGAATTGGTTGGAAAGGGACATTATGTGGAGTCCAGACTGGAATTTTACTAACCTTGGTGACCTTGGGCCTTCTGGGCTGACTAAAAATAAGCAAACAGAATGATCCATAGAGAGACCAGAAACACTAGCTTGCCTAGCTAACCATGCCCTGCTTTTCCTGGCTTCACCTTTGCTCTTAAACTCAATCAAAATAGGTCCTAAAATAGAAGTGGTTCATTCCTATTGTTCCTATCCTTGCCCTTTTTGGTTGAGGGATTATAATCATAAACTTATGTTGGCTTCAAATAAATGGGCCAGTTTACTCCCTCTGGATGGAAGCATGAGTCAGATTGGCAATTTCAGATGTGTGTTGAATGTACTCAGGTCCAGGGAGGGATCTGGTCATTCCTGGTGTAATCAAGGAGTCGGGCTTATCCCATTTTCCACTTGCCTCCATGTCTTGCATTATTCTTCCCTTTCAAAGCTCAAAGCCTAGTGCCCCACTAAGGTCAGAATGATAGGTCTGTAGCTGCCTATCACTCCCCCCCCATTCTTAAAATGTAGTCACTGCACATACCAGATTTACAAACTTTGCTGTAGGACCTGCAATTTCACATACCAGTTTAAGAATTCTGGAGTTGAGATTCTCCTCCTCACCCCTCAGCCTGAGTTCATTAAGCACTATCAGTTTTGCTTCCGTCACAGATACAGCAAATTTCCATCCCATTAGCTATTGTGCCATTGCCCCCAGGAGGCAGAGTTATTAATTTTGTTTTTGACCCACACCTACATTATCTTTGTTCTCGATCCCATGTTCACTGCACAGCAGATTCACTTCTTTCCTGATTCAAACTTTTATTTATGTGCCTGAAGAACCTTTTACTATTGTTTTTTTATTTCCTTTGCAAGATCTAACTGGGTTTGACTTCTGGTGATTCTCAGCTTATCCCTACCCTTCCTTTAAAAGATAGCTTTCTTGTCTGATCAATACATTTCTCCATTCCTTGTGGGCTCTGCGCTTTTATATAATATTATCTTCTGAGGTGGTTATTCAGCCAGTTAGCTTTGAAGCTCTTCCCTACACCTTTTTCCCTTTTTGGGATACTAGTTACAGATAGGATTTCTTTAATTCAAAGATAAAAAAGCTAAGTTCCTTTACAAGTGAGGTCCTTCAGCCTTTTAGGTCAGTTGACCTGACTAATGAGTTCATAGGCATTAGGGCTGGAAGGGACATCAAAGATCATCAAGTCCAGCCCACTGCCCCAGGGGCAGGAAGTCAACTAGGGTCAAAGGATCCCAGCAAGATAAGCATCCAAACATTTCTTGAATGAGTCCAGAGTAGGTGCCTGCACTACTTCTGGAGGGAATCTATTCCAGGTCTTGGAGGCTCAGACAGTAAAGAAATTTTTTCTTATGTCCAGCCTAAAATGGTCATGGAGGAGTTTATGACCATTGGTCCTTGTTTTTCCTTGGGATGCTCTTGTGAACAGATGTTCTCCCGGGTCCTGATGTACATCCCTTATGTGCTTGTAAGCAGCCACCAGCTCCCCCCTGAGTGCGCTTTTCCAGGCTGAAGAGTCCCATGGCTCTCAACCTCTCTTCATAAGGCCTATTCTCTTGCCCTCTGATCATGTGCATCAGAGGGCAAGACTCTGGACTCTCTTAAGCTTCTCAACATCCTTCTTGAATTGTGGAGCCCAGAATTGGACACAGTACTCCAGCTGTGGCCTCACCAAGGCTGAGTACAGTGGGAGGATGACATCCTGAGATTTACTTGAGAAGCATCTATTGATGCAAGTCAGAGTTTTGTTTGCTTTACCAGCTGCAACATCGCATTGGTGGCTCATGTTCATCTTGTGGTCCGTCATGACCCTCAAATCTCTTTCAGCAGTGGTGCTAGCGAGCATAGCATTGGCAAGCCTATAAGTATGCTGAGGGTCCCATCGCTCCCCCCCCCCCAAGGTGGAGTACCTTACATTTATCGGTATTGAGTTTTATTAATTTTTCCAAACTTTGTCCTTCTGAAATTGAAAACCTTATTTGCAGATCTGTTTTTGTTTCCATTTAAATTTGAACAGCATCAAATTGTCCTGACTGTAAGCCAGGGTTATTTTCTACCAGCTCTTCTATAATGCTATCATCATTTTCACCAGAACCGAGGCTAAAATAGTATTACCTCTTTCTAACAATCTCTGACTATATCCAGATCTGATACTGCGGGAGAGGGGTGCAGTTACAGCAAACTCCCAGCATTCAATCATTTTTCTATCCTTTCTGAAAGTGATTTTGACACAACCAGATTCCATTTTCTCCATGTTATCCTTCTTTTTAAATTCACAACTTCTCACACAGTGTTATAGAATACTGTCATGCATATTGTTGCATTTATTTCGTTCTTTCCAGAATAGCAGAAACCCTTCAATATTTGTGTTCTAGTCCTGTTGACTAATCCACCATCCTTCTTTTACCCTTATGATACCTAATTTCACTGCCCGCAGAAAGCAGGACTGCTTGTCTTTCCTGTTGCCCGGGCTCCTTGCATGTGTATATAAACATTCCAGTTGTGTCTCACTGACCACATCAGACTTCCAAGATAAACTGGATGTAAAAGGCATGGGACTGTAAAGAAACTCATAGCTTTGAACTCAGCTAATATAAAACAGTTCTTCTCAGTGGCTCTTTTATGCAAAAATCTTTAAATTTTACGAAGTTCTTAGGCAATCAGTATATGACATTTCCCGGCTCCTACTGTGCGGATATGCAAACAGTCATCAGAATGCACCAAGAAAGCAGGTGCTCTCATTCTCCCAAAGCTTTGTGACCCAACTTCCTTTCCACATTTGCTTTACTTTGTCCCATACTCACCAGAGCTTTTCTCTTAGATCCCACTGAGATTCATCCCAAGTACATCAAGTGACCAGGAAGGGGTTCTTCCAGGTGCTCTCTCCAAAGCAAAGAGGGAGGAAGGCTCATGGCACATTATGGGGTTGCCCCTCAGAATTACATGTACTATAACAATTGGCCTTGCCCCATCCCCCACAAAAGGTAGCAGAAAAGTGGGAGAACTGGTGCTGGTTAAACAGAGAAGAGGTTCAAGGAAGAACGTTTTGATGTTCATAATAAACTGGGGCAGGAACCCAAGTGGCTCACCAGTCAGGTTCAGCAGTGAGAGTCACCTGCCCACCACCATACTCACTTACTGCTGTTGACTTGACATGCACCAGATCAACACTCAAGATCTCAGTATTGCGCTATTAAGACAGGAGGGCATGATGCAAAATTATATACACACACACAAACCGCACAAACACTATGGGTTCATCCACATGTACACAAACACACGAACTTCCGTGGCTGTGTGTTAACACTAGGGGGCATTTGGGGTAACCTGGGCTCGGGTTTACTCGGGGTCACCTGGTGCTGGGGTGGAAGCGAGGAAAAAAGCCAGGGTGTTGGAGGTGGCAGAGAGGGAGCCGAGATGGCAGAGAGAGACGCACACAGACAGACAGAACGAAGGTCAGAGGGGCAGAGAGCAGAGACTGGAGCAGGGCCAGTAGGTCAGTAAAACAAAAACCCAACTCAGGGTTCCAAAATAACAGTTTTATTAAACAGGCAACACACTACACAGCCCCACAAAGTTATTGATTCACACACACGCACACACAATGGTAGCAGGAGAGGAAAGGCTTAATGGAGGGATTTGAGGTCTGGGTATGTAGAGATAGAATTCAGGTCCCTTGCTTGGGGGAAGAAGGTGGGTGACAGCTACCTGTCCCAGGCTGAGAGTTGATCCTCAATAGCCAGTCGGGGGTCTTCTCTAGCAAGGTGTTGTCCAGAGTGAGGGTCGCCATCCATCCATCCTCCTCTGGATGGATAGGTGTTGTGGTGCAGTGCTGGTCCAGATAAAGAGGGTGTCCCAAGGAGGTCACACTCTACTAGCCCTTTTATAGGGGTGGGCTACCCATGTCTCCTATGGGAGGGATATATCCAGGCAAGCAGAGTCCTGCTCAGATGTCTACATGCAGATCTGGGTGTCCTCATTGTCTGGTAGTACACAGTGATGAGGTTGCTGGTTTCTGTAGGGTCTTTGTCTTTCAAATGCTGGGTTTCTGTTCTGTTCCTGGGTGAGGTCCATGGTTCCTGGGTGACTCCATGCAAGGCAGTGGTCCGGTCATTGAGCTGATCATTCAGTAGAGGCCTGCTACCATTGTACCTCAAGCACCCTCATTCATTCCCATTAATTCAGGAATCAATTTACATGAGACTGGTTAGACATGAGTCACAGTTACAACATAGGTTATACCTGGACAGAGGACAAAAGATGGAGGCTTGACATACAAAATGGAAACTTGACATTACTTTACAAACATAGACCTAAATTGTATAAATTCAATATAAACCGGTAAAAATCAATACAAAACATAATATAAAACAGTAACAATCAATATAAACATAATAGAACACTATTTATAATATAAAAGAGGCTTGTTACTATAAGGGAGTATAAGAACTTAGCTTAGCTTACCTAGTCCTACTTGTAATCACTTATAAAGGGATAGGAAGGGCAGAGAGAAAGTCAGAAATGGTTGGGGAAGGGGAAGGAATGCATTTTTAAGTTTGAAAAAAACAAAAACCTGGGGGGTTGCTACACTGCAGCAGATATCACTGTGAGGGAAGTGGCAACTCACCTTAAACATGCCACCATCGTTTTTCACTATCAAAGAGTTAAAAAGCTATTTTTTGAAGACAACTGTGGGGGCAGGAGGGAGGGGAGGAGGTACAGAGATCACTGGAGCTGTCAAGTAGCTCCTCATAGATTTCATAGACATTAGGGCTGGAAGGGACCTCGGGAGATCATCGAGTCCAGCCCCCTGCCCAAAGGGCAGGAAGTCAGCTGAGGTCATAGGATCCCAGCAAGATAAGCATCCTCAATGTCACACAGCTGCCCTCCAGGGGGTCCAGTCCCTCACCCTCTTCCAGACTGGGATGCTCCTAGGAAAAGGACCAGAGGGAGGATGTAGTATGTG
The DNA here is from genome assembly GCF_052110815.1 of Crocodylus siamensis. Classification (NCBI taxonomy): domain Eukaryota; kingdom Metazoa; phylum Chordata; order Crocodylia; family Crocodylidae; genus Crocodylus; species Crocodylus siamensis. The sequence continues at coordinate 52,144,004 of NC_143399.1, forward strand.
GGAATTTCCTGCAAACACAGGCCAAACCCAGCATGTTTTGCCCAAAGGATTTCCTGCCTTTACCCTCTGACACTTGTCAAAGAAAGGGACACCACTCCCATTTTTATCCATCAATCTGCCTCTCTCTCATCTGCACACTCACTCACACGTGAACACCAGCCACATCAAATTACAATACATATAAAAAGAGTTTTCCAAAGCCATGAGCAAGCACAGCACAGCACAGCACAGCACAGCACAGCCACTTTCTTACAAATCTTTTAGATGGCCTTTTTATATCCCTTTTTCACATGAGTGTTTAGCACCCTCCTTCTCAGCCCATAATCAGGTAACCTGCTTCCTCCTCATTTTCCCCTATCCACATAAATCAAGTTATTTCATTCCATCCAACTGTCTGATTGTGGTTCATCACAGAGATTTCACCATTCGGTGCACAGAAGGTTGGAGGACACCATCTTTGAACATGGCAACAGTCACTCTTAGATTACTGGTATCTCTTCTTCTAAGTATGGTACAAAGGTAATCTTGGTGTCTAACCCAATGTTTTCAAGGTCAAACAATCCAGTAAAGATGTTTCCAATGTCATAGTGACCAAAAAAAGTAGGGTTCACAAGTCTCTCAAGGCAAATTATGTCAACATACCTTATTTATGAACATTTTTCTTACATCAGTTGACATCTAAATCTTGTATATAAAACTGGAATATCAATATGGAATTAATAAGAAGTGCTATAACTTACAACATGATATTAAACAAGTGAATATGACTATTGAAAGAATGTTTCTTTTAATGTTTTGGGGTGATCCAACACATCATCCATTAGACTACCTGGTTTTCCTTATACAGTCTTCATGACATTTGTAGTATTCAATACAAGAAATGTAACTATTTTGGCACTTGCATCTTACATTGTTGCATGTTGCACAGTTACACACCAGCAATAATTCATCAGGAACAGATTTGGAGGCGTTTGTCTGGAAAAAGAGCTCCACTTGACTTTTCATACCACCCAAAATCTTTCAGATTTAACATACTTCTGTAGCTGCTATCATCCAAGCTAAAGCATTCGCATGCCACAAAGAAAAATCTCCTGAGATGTCCACTTTGAATAGAGAAAGAAGTAGGGGGAAGCTATGAGATTGGTTTACTTTTGTACAGTACAAAACAAAGATCATCAAATGTTCTGCAATGAAATGATGGCTGTATGACCATAACAAGGTATTTTTTGGCTCCGTTAACTACATCCTCATAATGTGTGCTATCTTCAGCAAAACCTAAAAGGAATTTCTCTAGTGATGCTTTAAATGCTGACAGTTTTGTTCCCACTTTGCTGGTGACATCACATCTTGTGAGAATGTGAGTCTTAATATGAACGCTACATAAAGTTGTTCTTCTGCCCAAGCGTGTGAAGAGGAATAAATCGTACTTTATCACCCAAGCCTGCTTTAATCCAAAGTTCCTGAAGTCCTTTTTCAAACAGTTGAAACAGATATCAAAGAAGAAGGACAAAAACATCTGTCTCATTAGACAGCACTATGACATGTGAAACCAGATGAAACTGCATCAAATAAATGGATGACCAGCTGAGTATCTGCTTCTTCTGGAGCAGCAGACAGATGATTGCATACCTGAATTCCATCATCTGTGATCATTATGGCCTCTCTTCCATCGCTTTCTCCTATCATAGCTCCACTTGACACTGTCACATGTATGCTACTTTCTCTTCCTTTTCCACAAAAGCACTGTTTGGGTGACAGTTGTAATAATTCTTTGTTTGCTGAAGAAGGCTAAAGCTTCTCCATCTGAACAGGTAAAGGAGTTTCAGGATCCAGTGTTACAAACTCTACTGGTGTAATAGATTTTCTCCCCTCTCATTCACCTTCTTTCAATGTCTTCTCCACATAATTGTCAAACATGATATCTACCCTATGAGCCAGCTGGAATTGGATAGCTTTCCTCCATGCAGTATTGAAAAGTTCTTGAAAAGTTTATTTCTTTGCTTCGGACTTGGTGTACTTGAGGTACAAAAATGGTGAGGGGGCTGGGGGACATGATTTATGAGGAAAGACTGAGGGAACTGGGCTTATTTAGTCTAGAGAAGAGAAACCTGAGAGGGTGATTCAAAAGAGGATGGAGCTAGACTGTTCTCTGTGGTGACAGATGACAGAACAAGAAGCAAGTCTCAAGTTCCAGCAAGGGAAGTTTAGGTTAGATATTAGGAAGTATTTTCTCACTAGGAGGGTAGTAAAACAGTGAAACAGGCTACCCAGAGAAGTGGTGGAAGCTTCATCTTTGGAGGTTTTCAAAACCTGCTGGACAAGGCTTTGGCTTGGATGATCTAGTTGGGGATGGTCCTGCTTTGAGCAGGAGATTGGAATAGATGGACTTCCTGAGGTTCCTTCCAACCCTAATTTTCCATGATGCTATGACTGTCCTTGATCCTTTGCTATGTGTAGGATTTTCTTAGCTGCGAAGTAGGATTTCTTTTCCAATGCTGCAGCTGGTTTATGTTTTTCTACCTATTTATCTCCATCACAAACAAATCCTGGATGTTTTACCTTCTTAATGGTATCCAAAAGCTTCGTTGTTTTCTTAATGAAATGTTCATCTCTAAACTGCACATAAGCCGTCTTTGCATGTTCTCTGAATAAAAGCAGTCTTTCTGCTACCTCTCTTGGAACAGGTTGCTTGCTTATGAAATCGTGAAATTGCACCTGACTGCATGTGATGCATGGGTTCCCTCTACCCACCATGAACTGGAATGCAAAAGAAACATGCAATGCAATATTTGAAGCCAAACTCCCAGGCAACTCATGGCGAGTGGATCTCTCATGATATCTAGTTTTGTCAGATCCTGTTCATTTTCGGAATGTATTGCTGATTATGAGAATTTCATGATAAATAAGTTCCCATTCATTTACATATTTTTGTCGCCCAGTCTATCCAATTGTACCTCTACCAGGACTTTTTTGAGATCTCTGAATAGTTTGTTCCAGCTTTATATCAGGAGAAACTGCACAGAATGATCTGTTCTGTTGTCCGACAACAGAATGGCCACCTAAACATTTTTGGTACACATCTGCATGTTGTGCCTGGAGATCTCTCATATTTTCAAGGTACCAAGATGCATAGCACAAGTAATTAATGATGTAAAATTCTCTAAACAGAGGGAGGCGGTCCTGTACAGCTTGCAGTGTGATTCCTAATCATTTTCTCTATCAGCAGCTATGAGATTTTTGAGCATCTGAACCAGCTCAACGAAATCACGCCAATACTTGCACATTTCAGATTTTGCCTGACAGGAAGTGCTGAAAGCCTTGTAATCTTCATAGAGATCATTAATCAGCAGTGAAAGGTTATCATAGGTGTCCTGAAATGTTTTTGCATCCTTATCTGTGAGAGATGTCTTCATTTTCTGTTCATTTTCAAGTACTGCAGAATACTTGTCAGCGGGAGTGATTTTCCAGAAGGATCCCATTTCAATTTTTGCATGACCTCTGACAAGATACAATCTCTTGAATGAGTGACGGCCTTTCATAACTGATTCTACAGCTTTAACACTAAATACACGCATTCCACCAAAGCATCCTGAGCACCACTCCCAAGCAGGTACATCCCAATAATGTGCATGACAGCTTTAGCGCAATGAAAATTTCCCATTGTTGGAACGTTTGAAACTCTGATGGGTTACACATTATTATATCTGTGATTATATGGAACACTCTCACCACAGAAGAGAGGCAGAGATGTCTGATTCAGTTGAGAGTGAACATGTTGAAGGTTTTTAAAGGCTGTATAAACTGTTGCATAATCTTTAACAGGTTTTGGAATTACTGGCAGGAAACCAATATGTATCAGTGGTGTTTTTGCTCTTAATAATAAAGCACAGCATCCAGCCCATGTAGGAGTGAGTGTGGCTGATGAGATTTCACCTGGGATCCCATTCTTCACCAAGAAGAGAACAAACTCTGATTTTGCTTGTAGTTCAACTTTGCATTCAAAGTTTATAAGGGAGTCATCAGCCTGGAAATCTGAAGATAGGCGATGTTCAGTACGTGCTCATCTGCAACCTCAAATTTTCTGGAACTGCACCTCACTCATTAAATGGGTTCCACTTCTAAGCATGTTAGTTTCATAAATTTCTGGCTTCACTGGAACTACACTGGGGCCAGGCTTCACCTGCAACTGAATGCTCACTCGTGTCATGGGAATTGTGCAGTGCATGCCACTGACTGTTGAATGGTCTTCATGGTCAAAGTTATCTATAGCGCTGAGTGTAACATTTTCTTTTCTGAAATGAACAGGTAAAGGAGTTTCCCCATGAGCACTGCTGTGAACAGTGTATGCTGCCAGTTTTCTTCTGAAATCCTGCACTTTGTTGTAGCTTATAGACACAAATGCCTTGTTCATGACAGTAAACAATTCTTTGCTTTTGCAGTGAACATTAAACCCATCAAACTAGCATTAATACAGTAACAGTAACTGGTCATTAAAATAATACACAGTAAGTAAAAAAGTTCACAATAGATTGAGACGTTCAATAACTTGTATTTATTGACTAAAATAAGACAGTAGTAAACTCAAAAATATGACAAACTCAATAAATTATTTTGGTAGGGCAATATATGGTACCAACTTTTTCAGTTATGTGGATGTGGAGCTTGGGAGCCTTCTTTCTTTTGTCACTGTGACATTGGAAACATCCTATTGGATTGTTTGACCTTGAAAACATAGGATTAGCTACCAAGATTACCTTTGTACCATACTTAAGAGGGGAGATACCAGTCACCAAAGAGTGATTGTCACCATGTTCAAAGATGGCGCCCTTCCATGTTCCTAGCACCAAATGGTTTTTTTACTTTTTAAGCTTTCACATGTCTTTTCTTAAGTACAGGTGGTTACCTCAGTCAGTTTTGACTTTGCTACAACGGTATACCTCAGGGACTAAACTAGAAGAGCTGTCAATACCAGTTAGCCCTTATGTTGCTCTCTATCAGCTAGGACTTGGCAAAATATAATTTTTTTGATATATGGGGAAAGGGGTTGTGGAAGAATTCCATCACAGTTTCTTCCCAGTCGCTCCTACTAGGTCTTTTCCTCGCCATTATTTTCTCACCTGTCTGTGAGTTTGGTTGCCCCGGGTTGCGGCAGATGTGAGGAACTTCAGGTAGAAGGTGGAAACTCCACCTTTCTATTGTGTTAGCCTTGACCTTATGGCATGGGGGCAGCAGCTTGAGCCCATGTCACTGTCTTAGGGGACCAGTGATGCTTTTTTAAAATTGATTGGTCCACATCAAACACCTGGCCTTGATTGGGTCTTGGAGGTGATGTCAAAAGGGCTATATAAGCTAAGACCCACCCCCGGAGGTGAGGCAGCAGCCATGTTAGGTCACATACAGCAACTAGAACATCTGCAACTCTCCATCTCTCTCTCAGGATGCTGAGGATGCTGAAGTGAGTAAACTACCTGGAACTTATCTAGATATATAGCTTACTATAATGTAGAATTGTGTCAACCAGCTTTTTGCAGGGTGGGAACTCCCTAACCAGCCACAATGCTAGTTTCCCCCACCTCCTCTGGTCACGCTGCTCACCTGTCTCACCTGCCACACCTTGATGGTATCTAATTAGGATGTTAATTAAGCAGGAGGCTGCCCATTCTTGCCCTGATGCCAGGGGGCGCTATCTGCAGCTCTGTTCTTCCCCTACACCACAGCCCAAGCCTCGCACATGGCATCCATGACACAATGCTCTCAGCCTACAGCTGGACCAAGCTTAGGCCTTGTTGCCAGGCCTCAGACATGCACACACTCATACTGCCCTCCTCTCACTAGGGCCTCTCGCAGTCCACCCCTTCTCACAGGGTCTCTTTCATGCATCCACAACCTGTACTGCCTTGCTCCCTCTTGCAGCGGGCCCCTTCGGCCATAGGCTTCATCTAGCTCATACCTTCATTGGCAGATGTACGGTCTTTTGGGCCTCTCCCATGACCGTCACCAGGCTAGTCACCAGCCAAGTACCCGACCGGGTCCAAGCTTGCTCTGACCCCTCCAAGGTCAACTCTATAGACTCACATGCACATGCTGGGCTCCCCACCCTCTAGTTTCCCTGTTACTGGGTGTGAGGGAGCGGCGGCTAGGGGCGGCCGTGAACCCCCTAGCGCCGCCTACCGTCACTTTAGGGTGACGTAGCACCCTCAGAACCTCGCCCGCCACGACTTTGATGTTAAGATATATGATGTGGAGGCTGCCAGTTTCCCTAATGGACGGTCTTGTTAGTCGTCCCTATTCCCAGACGGGTATTTGATAAGCGTCCTGCCTTAAGGGCAATGCGTGCCTCCAAGCCTCCCCCTTAGCACGCCCCAAGCCTCGCAGCTATTCCGGGGGACGCTTGTATGGTCCCTCGCCCCTCGGGTGCCCTTGTTCTCACTCTTGGGCACCGGGGCTCTTCGCCCACCTGGCGCCTCCTTGGGTCGGGCCCCAATCTCTGGCCCGTTCCCCACACCCTGGGCCTATCACGCTGGCGCCCAGCTACTTGCTGGCGCCTCCTGGGTCGGCTCCTCCAGCGCCGCTCACTACCGGCCCCCTGGGCCGGTTCTAGCCGGCACCTGGCTAATCGCCGGCTCTGCCTGAGTCTGGAGCACTCTCGCCGCCCTAACCTCGGCGCCCTTGGGCCGGCACGCTCTCGCCGCCCTAGCCTCGGCGCCCTTGGGCCGGCACGCTCCCTCTCCCGGATCTCGGCTCTCTCGCCGCCCTTGTCTCGGCGCCCTCGGGCCGGCTCGCTCTCGCCGCCCTTGTCTCGGCGCCCTCGGGCCGGCTCGCTCTCGCCGCCCTTGTCTCGGCGCCCTCGGGCCGGCTCGCTCTCGCCTGGCGCACTTGCCTTAGCTCTATCGCCGCCCTAGCCTCGGCGCCCTTGGGCCGGCGCTATCGCCGCCCTAGTCTCGGCGCCCTCGGGTGGCTAGCTAGGCCTGGCTATTCGGCCCCTCTCTGGGGCCTTGCCCCTCAGGGGCCACTACCGCGCTCCCTGCGCGTTGCCCCTTTGGGCTTTCCCCCTCCGGGGCCGACACGCCACGCGCCCCGCGCCCTGTCTCTGCCCCGCTCTCGGGCCTTGCCCTCTCGGGGCGGACTCCGCGCCCCCGGCGCCCTGTCTCTGCCCCGCTCCGGGGCCTTGCCCTCTCGGGGCTGACTCTGCGCCTCCTGCGCTCTGTCACTGCTCCGCTCCAGGGTTAAACACCGCCCTTCTGGGCTGGGGTCTGTAACCCGCACACTGCGCCTCCCTGGCGCAATACCATGCCCAGCCGCACTGACACTAGTGCCCCCGGCACTGTGCCTCAACTGGGCCCTGGGAACCCCCAAGCTGTTGGGGAGCTCCCCTGAGGCCTCCTCGCTCCCCTACAGCCTCCCCGGTCCTCCGGATGTAAACTATAACTAAACACTCAAGCCATCTGGCTATAACATAAATACAAAGGCTCCACACGCCTAACAACTCCAAGCCCCACCAGGGCTCTCAATCCTACCTCCAGTTAGGGCGATCCTGTTCCCTGCATCATTGCAGCCGGTTAGCGCGATGAAGTAGCAGCCACTAACCCCGGCCGCTCAGCTCAGCCGCAGAGCTCCTGCTCCTGCGGCAGCCAGAAGGGAACTGTGTCTCAGGCTCTGGCCTGAGCTGGTTATAAAGGCCTGGCCCTGCCCCCTTCCGGTCATGTGACCAGCTGGTTGCCCCTGGCAACCAGGCACCTGAGCTGCCTGGGTGATTGGCAGCTCTGCCAATCAGCCTCAGAATCACGGGGCACCTCTGTGACTCCGTGACACTGGGGTTCCACACCCGCCCCCTCACTGGGGCCCCTCCTGTCTGCCCCCTTTCTGGGGCCACCCCTCACCGGGGCATTCTCAACCCACACCACAACTGGATCAGCAGTTCATTGTGCTCAACTACAGGTCTTAGTTTCAACCCACACTTGGCCTCCCAGAGGTGGAGGACTTGCTGGGGTCAGAACTCACCCCTGTCTCTCTGACTGAGTCCCTTTATTCAGCCTCTGACCCAAACTGCAGCCTCAGGCATCCAAAGACATACCTTGGCTTAATCCCCTCACATGGGGTTCCTACCATGCCCTCTGCACCACACCCCACCCTGGGGTCTTAAGCAGGTCACAACTGACTCCTCCTGCGGTTGGACCTGTGTGCTGCCCTTCAGTCTGTCCCACAGCCCTACTCAGCACATTCCCTTGTGCTGCCCTTCAGGCTGGGGTTAAGGTGCCCCTACCCGCCTTTCAGCAGGGTGGTAACTGGCCTGGCATTCTATGGGGGCTCCCATGCCACTGGGAGCCCCACCAAGCCACTCACTCCCAGCAGGATGCAGTTTTAGGTCAGGACCAGGACCAGGAGCCTCCACGCCATTCCCTACAGCTCCTGCCCTTACTTCCAGGATGTTGCATGCAGCCTTGTAGCCAAGCAGGGAACTGTGTTTCTGCTTGGCCTGCCAGCAGGGAACTGCTCTGTTTATATAGGCGGCCAGAGATCTAAAATGGCCACTCCAGCCAAGCTCCTGCTGGCTGCTTGGCTCAGCTTTTAAAGTGGCAGGCACTGAGAGTGCCCTGTAACACAGCTACTAAGCTGACACTGTTTGCTTGGGGTTATTCTTTGATATTTCTTTATCCTGTGCCCTTCCCCAAGCCTACCCTCTTTAACCAATAAAGCTCTCCGCCACGAACAACATGTGCCCCCGGAAGCTGGGAGGGCATGGCAACCACCTGCAAACAGCGGCGGCGATGAGGAAATGGTGGCAGTGAGTGGGGAGCTCCTGCAGGTGGCTGCAGTGGTGTCAGTGGTGGGGAGGTGGGGAGCACCAACCAGAGGTTGGTGACCACCTGCAGATGCCGTCAGAGGTGTAAGCAGCAACAGGGGAGGGGGTGGCAAGCAGTGACTGCCTGCAGGGGCTACCGGCAGTGTCGGTGGTGCTTCTTTCAGGGGGTGCACCGCCAATCTCAGGGGGTGCACATGCACCCGTGTGCACCCCCTACATGTTGCCAGTGCTCTCCACAATAACAAGTGTGGTGGACTTGCTGGGAGAAGGATTGGGCATGCCTTTTCTAGCCCCTATGCTCAGCTGGCTAAGGAAGGCTAGTCTTTGTGCTTCAGGCTAAGGGAAGCATTGCAAGTTCTCTCACTGGGTCAAGCACCCTCAAGGTTTAAAAGGCCTGTGGACCTCAGGGGACACAGGGCCCGGATATGGACTAGACCTCTGGGTGGTGGCAGTGGTTACCCTAGACTTGCAGGTGTGTTCCAGGAGGGGGGCCAGCCAGGCATGAGGCACCCTGGGGAGACACTTGGAGCTTGGTAGGTGGTCAGGCACAGTGAGGTGGTTGGCTTAGTGCAGGACTGGTCTGCCACAGGGGTGTCCTTGATTTTTTTTTTTTAAACAAACATTTTTTTCCATGAAATATTCTAATTTTTAAAAGGATTTTTTTCCACTGAAGGCTATCACCAGCTCTGATAGCCTCTCATATTAAAACATGCATGTATTAGGATACAGTAGATGCTAAAACACCGGTGAAAAAAAATTGAGATACAGGTTATTTTATGCTTCAAGTATGTGCCTCCTTTTTTGTCATGTGACTGCCCTTACCCCCCGCCCCATGTGGCAAGCATGTCAGGCATTCAGCTACTTCTCTATCTGGTTTGCAGCTACCTGGCAGAATCAGGAAAGAGTATCTGAAAGGGAAAGATAGGCATCATAGAGACAGAGCAGAGGTCAAAGCTTTGCTATGCACAGCAATAAACCTTTCTAATCCTCCCAGAAAGTAAAAGCAAAAAAAGGCAAGATTTACTTAAAGAAACCAGCTTGCAAACAAATTGAATTCTGCTGCCAATCAACTTAAAGGATCTAAAGTCATACATGAATGAATGCAGATATAGTTAGTAAGAAGTGTTACTTAGAAAAATGGGTGGAGGAGGTGGCCTGAGTGTGTGGGCAGGGAAGGGGGGGTCAGAGAGATGTTTGCTCCTCAGCCAGACAGCTATTTCTGATGTCAAGGGCCTGAGATGATAAGCAGGAGGAGGAGGCTGGAGAGTGTTTCCAAATAAATATAACTGGGTGGCACTGCAAGGAAGGTGGATAGGCCGAGGGGTGGGAGAAGGTTCTTAACGAGTCATCAGAAACCAGACTGCAACCCCACCAGTGTGTTTTCCTGAAGTTTCACATGTGCCAGCCAACCACCGCTCCCCCCCCCGCATTGCAGATTCATCATCATTTCTCAGTTATGATCATGAGCTCTTTTTTCCTGGGCACAGTTTGGAGTATCTGAGCCAACGCCGTTGCGTACACAGGAAACATGAACCGTACTCTTCTTCACACGTTCTACCTCAGCACCATTCTAGGGATGCCAGTAGGAGGCTCTTGAAGTGCCCTTTCAGTGGGATTCCACAGGGACCTATTTGAGCTGGTCAGAGCCTTGGATTGCACCGTGCAATAGGCTGCTGTCCCACCCCTTACATCCCAAGGTATCCTGGATCCCTTGCTTTTTTGGATGCAGGCAGCCTGTCCTTGTAGCCTTCTTTTATGGGTCCCCTCCCAGAAGTAATCTGTTGCCCTCAGGGCTCAACACCATTGTCCACCCTCTCAATATTATGTAGCTTTAAAAGCCACCATGCTAATAAGATGTCCGGGTAGGGAACAGCTAATACCAAAATGGCTATTGTATCTTGTTTACTGAGTTCCCGACTGCATATCCTGTGTTAGGACGATTCCTGGAATCAGACATCACATCACCCCCACAACATAAACACAGAGACTGTTGAAAGAATATCCACACACGTGACTTTTAGCTTATATTGTTACCCAAATGGCAGGCAGCATGACAACCCCTCTGAATTGCACACTTCCTTTTTTCTGGACTCTGACAAAGGACCGGCTTCATTGCCTGCTTTGTTTTTCTTTTCTTTTTTTTAAACTTTCCTGTCTGCTAATTTAAAGCAGAAGCCGATCCCAGACGGGACCATTTAGCACTAAAATCCATCATCTTCCCAGTTAACCCCAACAGAGCACAGCTGCAAACCACTTCCTTTGTCGCTTTCCCCCCTCTCCATACTTTTCTGCCTGGGACCCCTCCAACAGACATGCTTCTCACTCGGTGTTACTAAAAAAAGAACGCATAAGCTTTCCTTCAACAGAACACATACGTCCTTAGGCAAAAAAAGTGGTGTTCAGGTTATGTAAACCCTAGTCATAATAAAAGGAAGGGGAGGATTTAACAGTACAGCACAGGTTCAAATAATAAAAAGCTACAGGAAATCCATAAGAATAACTGGTAGACAAGGTTGCCCTTAGAGAACCTCGACCATTAGAAATTCCAAACACTGAGATTAATCAAAGTTCAGTTCTTTTCCACCATTGGTCTATGTACTTCCCAAGATGGAGCAAGTAGATGAGGGTCTACCACAAGCATCTCACTGGTAATACATAGTGACTTCAGTACACGTTTGCATTCAAGATAGCTTTTAAAATTCCACATGCTTTAGCTGTTTCTCCTGTAGTCACAGGCATCTTAAGCCTTGTCCTGCTGTGGTTTATATAGCACCTAACTGAAAAGCATACTAAGAGTATTATTGTCCCCATTTTGCAGATGAGGACTGAGGCAAAGATCATATTTCCAGAGATAATCAGAGCCCTCAAGCATCATGCAAGTCCTTAGAGGCTAGATCTCATCAATAGCTCCAAATATCAGCTCAAAGTGGTATCGTAACGATCATAACTTGGATCTTGTTATTCTTGAACCCACAGTACTGCCTGGTCAAGTCATTTGACTTCTTTCCACTGCAATTTTCCCATAGCAAACCTGGACCTTCTTTACTAGATTCTGAGTGGCTACCAACCCAGAAGCTGGCCAGCAACTCATTTTGTGCAGCAGATGCCCTGGTACTATGTAATTTTTGGTGCCTTTCCACATGCAGTGTGGTATCCACACTCTTGCCACCATGCCCCGCCTCACCCTTCCTCCTTACTGGTGGCAAAGCTGTGCTGCTACCCAGAGCATCTACAGGTGGTAAAAAGTGAAATGACCTTCAAGGATGCTTAGCTGTGAAATGAGCAGGGTTAATTCTGATAAATAAACAGTTTCAGAGGAAGCAGCAGCAGCACCACTAGGATGTGGTGGAAACAGCAGATGGCAATACCTCGCTCCTGAAAAGCCACATAAATCCTCTGACGCTGCTGTGACATGGTGAGTCCAGATCACCACTATAATAAGCCTGCCCAGCCACCAGCATGGGCCTACAAGTCCTCAATGGCAGAGCAAGTGGAAGATGCTAGAATCTGAACGGCTGTGAAGGTGCATGAAGGCTGCAGAATGAGATCTCCAGTTGTCTCAGACTCCTTGCCATTGGATCAAGGTCCTGTTCTGTCAAGAGCCATGTGAAGGCTGATGTGCAGCAGCCTCTCCACAATAAATGAAAATATGCACAGGTATATCTCATTAAAACAGCTTTAGCACATTTTTTAAGCCTTTCACTGACCAGCTGGTGATGAGAGGAACAAGATTATGAGGCCTGGAAACTCCTAGTCATGAACTGGCATGAAGGCAGCAGTCAGAAGAAGGTCATCTAGGACTTGGCATGGACAACACACAGGAGACACCTCAGTTTTCTGGAGAAATACCATCAACACTGCCTTCAGAAGATCATTTGAATCCAACAGGAAGACAAACGCACCAACATTAGCATCCTCTTGCAAGCAAACACCATGAGCATTGAGGTGATGATCACTCAGAATCAACTGTATTGGGCCAGCCATGTCATCTGGATGTCTGACTCCAGACTCCTAAAGCAAATTTTATTCTCCCAGCTCAGTCAAGGTATACACGCAACAGAACAGCAGAGAAAGCTCTTCAAGGACACTCAACTTGAGTATTTACACTCAAGGCCAACTTGAAAAAGTGCAATATCGACATCATCTTATGAGAGGGTATCATCCAGGACTGCCCCAAATGGAGGAAGAGTTTGCTGCAAGGATCTTGGTTCTCTGAAACCTCATGATGACAACAAGAGATGGAAAGGCGGGAGCAGAGGAAGCAGAGTGTTGCGGACTGAATCAGGAATCCAGAGCCATCCACCCTGTGAGGAAACACATTCCTGAGTTGCAATAGGACCTACTGATCCCAGACTGGCCTAGTCAGCCATCTTTGGACCAACAGATAAGACAGTCATGGAAGACAATTATCCTTAACTGCACAGGATTGCTGCTGCTCATGATGCTCACACCCCCTTATTCAGGCCCAAGTTTCCTCCCCCAAAGCTGACCAAGTAGATGAGCTCAAAATATAGGGCAGTATTGGGCCAGTATGTCTATGGTCAGGTGAGTTGTATTTCCTACCCAATCCCCTAAGCAAGTGTCAGTACACCAATGCCAGACTTGCATTAGTGATGTTTATGAGTCAGTCAAAGACAATTTTTATATTGTGTAAGCTAGGTCTGGGCATGAAACCAGTTTGCAATGTTCTCATGTACAATATCCAGGATCCACAGAGCATCAAGAGCAAACATTTCTTGCCTAGGTGCCAAGAAAGGGGTCATTTAGCTAAGAAAAAGACTTTAATAACTGACCAGGGGATGCATCCTGTCCCTGCAAAGGCATTGACTCACTGATCACTCTTCCATGTCTAGTGCCCATGCTCCATCCTTACAGTTTTACCTCAATGGCAAACCTCCCTTTATCTTCTATCCCCCACCCTTAGCACCAGCTTAAGGCTGTTCATCTCTTCATTCTACAGACTTCTAGGAAGACACATCCTATACAAGCTGATGTAGCTTTTGCACTGACACCCAGAATGAAATGATCTGGGCCACCCACCAACTCTCCATCCTCCAAACAAACCACAGACCTGACTCTTCTCTCTATAATTCTTCTACTTTTGGGGACCCTTTTACCATCCCACCCACCTTCCGACAGGTAATGCAGTCCACAAGAAACTAACCCTCAACTCTGCAGATCTTTTCTACCTCCAGCCTCCCCTGGTAACTATCACTGCCACTATCACATGGCATCAATTTATATCATATGGATGCCTCCAGACCAGAATGCAATAGAGACTGCTTTAGTGGTCCTGCAAGATAGCTTCTTCAGGGACTTGGACACAAGTAACATCTTCTGGTTTATGCTATTGGAGCATCGGTGTCCCAGTGGTGCTGCTAATCTGCCTACATGACATGGCAGTAGATGGCCCAGTACTGTGATGTTCCAGTCACCCATTCCTGTCTCACAGAACTTGGAAGTACTGATGGGTACTTACCCTTCTCCTCCAAAAGCCCTCACTTGCAGTGCCCTTCAGAAATCCCTCCCACCCCATTTTTTTCCATCCATATCCATATGGGACAAATGTTTTACTTATGAGAAAACGGAGAACATAATGTGTAAAACATTTATTTGAACTATCCCCAGGTAGGCCTCTCTTGAAACCCTTCTCAACAACCTTGTGTCCTTGAGGGCTACAGACCTTTCTCAGGAGTCTAATTAAATTCTTCCTGTTCAGGAACTTAGTCCTTTGCTTCATTTTAAGAGCCTCTTTCACTTTCATTCCTTCTTTAGCCACTTTAACTAACACCCCATCTTTGATATAGTGGATATGTACTTCTTTTATATGTCATTTTTCTTCCAGTTTACATGTACTGGATTTCTTTTCTCTTTCTGAAAAGGTCATCCTCTCAAAGACTTCCATGAGCTTTGTCCTCCTTCCTTTGGATTCTTTTTTTTCTCCTTTATCCTCCTCCATCATTATGGTGATGTGAGCAGCCAAAAGCAGCACACACCAATGGTGAATATACCAGGGCTGAATAAACAGCTAGGATCTGTGCTAGAAATCCTTGCCTCCTCAAGAAGCTTTCACATACAGAGCAACACTTACAAAGTTAGAGCTTGTTGGAAAGACTCAGACAACATATCTTTTTTTTATGTCAGTATTTGCTAAGTGTTTGAAATCTAAATGTTTCACACAGATGGTTCAATGCCAGTGCAGCCCTCAGAGCAACTTGGTGGGGTCCTAAGAGAATCAATACCTGCCAGGCTGGTTTCAAAACCAGCCAGCTCACCCACTGAGGTCTTTTGCAGCTCTTCCATGTACAGCTGCCTCACCACTAGGGACCGTCAGGGTTTGCAGCTCAGGGCAGCCTGCTCAGCAGATTCACCAGAATGAGGGCTTCTTGCCTTCTTACAAATAATTACAAAGTATTGGGTGTTTATTGCAAAAAGGCCAACTATCAAAATCCTCAGAAAAATGATGGCTTATCTCTGTCCAGCATTCAGGTCAGTCACAGATCTCAGAACACGTCCCAGCCCACTCTATAGGGGAGAATGTCACAAATAAGGGCTCCTCTTACCCTGTTCCCTCTCTTTCATTTTCGATGCCCCACAGAGGGCTTCAGGGGCTCAAGTGAAGGGGGACAGGTGCTGTTAGATGGAGACTCAAACTGATCCTCTCAGTGTTGTGGGCCTTTCCATCATCACTGAACCTGCAAGCCATACATGGCAGGGACTGCAACCCGCCTGGGTGCTTTGTACAGCTCCACACACACAGAATCAATTAATTATTAATTTCAGGGTCTTGCTCATTACGGTTGTGTGTTTGCTTTCCAGTATAACATTTACTCTGTCTCTTTTAAGTTTTTGGATCAGCATCCCACTTCAGGCTAATATTTACCTTGTCCACTATCACCAGGGTCAGTCCATAGTTGTTACAAGGTGCTCTGCAGTCAGACAGGAGGGGCCTCCACTTATCACTACAGCGTAGGAGACAGGCTGCTGGGTCAGGTGTCTGCACAGGGCACCCCTGCCTGAATGTGTAAATCATTCTCATGGGCCTTAGGCTGCTAATAGATTTCCCCCTAGAGTCCTCTTTGTATGTGCCTCTCAATCCAACCATCTGCTGGTTCAGAACTGTTGTCTGGTATTAGTCTTCCCCAAGTGAATTATCTCCCATTACTCTAAATTAAACCAAACAGAATGCCAGCTCAGCTGTACGCACGTGCTCACACATAAGTGATCATGGCCCAACTCAGACTCAATTTTCAAATGCACATCCCTGAAAACAATGGCCAAACCCCACATTTTGTGAAAAATCACTTCTGGTGATGCATGTCCCTTGTCCCCCTCTACCCTTTCCCCAGCTGTCAGTGATTTTCTGTGGAACTCAAACATCCTAATTGGTTGGTCACATGTGGAAAACTGGATCACTTTGGTCCTGCAATTTGCTCACGCTGATTTCCAAGAGAGCTGTGCTGCATGTCCTCAGCATCCTGTGCTAGGAGATACTGAGCTCAGGAGACATACTGAACTCAGGAAATAAAGAGCTGCTGAAAGGACATTGTTTAGGAACTACTCAGTCCCAGGGATGCAGGGAGTAGGGATAGGCTAAACAGTAGGGGTGTGCGAAACAGCCCGTGTTCGATTCAGATTTGGCCCGAATCGGGGACAGTGATTCGATTAATTGATTTGGATTACTGTCCCCGATTCGATTCGGCCAAATCTGAATCTGAAGATTCGATGCTGATTCAGAGAATCAGTGATTCGGCCACAGACACAGCTTTAAATGTTTTATCTACATACCTCGAGGTACCAGGCGTGGCTTGTGAATGCTGCGATGCTGGGGTGGAGCGAGCGTCCCACAGGAGTGCAGGGGGGCCCTCCACATGTTTGGCATTGAAATACTTCTGGTTCACTTCTGGGTCCACTGGGGAGCACATGTGTGGGGGGGTCCTCCTGCCTCCTGGCTCAGCAATCAGCTGCGGAGGGACCCCAGGTGCCCCCCCAGACCCAGGAGGCACCAGTTGCCAAGCTGGGGGGATGTGGGGAAGGGGGTCCTCCTGTGCACTCTCTGGCAGACCCAGGTCTGCTGCTGAGCATGCTGGGGAGCCCCCAGCGCTCCTATGGGACACTCCACGCACCCCAGCATCACAGCATTCACAAGCTGCGCTGGTACCTTGAGGTATGTAGAAAAAACGCTTAAAGCTGTGTCCATGTCCAAATCGTCAAATGTCTCCCATTTGATTCAGAAAGATTAAAGGTTCTCCTGATTTGATTCGGATTAGGAGATTCAGCCACTGAATCGGGCCAAATCTCCACCAAATCGAATGAGGGACCAAAGCTTCTCACAGCCTTATTAAACAGCATCTGGAGTCAGGTGTCTGTGGGAAAACATGGCTATTTGCTGCTGCATATATCACTGATGAGATGAATGTGTTACTAATACCTTAGTTCTTTCCTGTGTGTAGTTAGAGCCCTGCAATGGACAGTCTGACACTAGTCAGATCATTATGGTATATAATGCATTATTTATATTCTGGCAGCACCAAGAACGCTTGCCTGAGATTGGATTCCCATTGCCCTAGCAGAGTGCAAATGTAGCTGGAGACAGCTCCTGCCCCAAAAAGCTTACACACTGAAGTCAACAAAAAGTGAGTGACAGGAAGTATCACTATGTGCCTTTCACAGATGGGTGACTGAAGCAGAGAGAGATGCCCAGGGCTTTGTTGGGAGTCAATCATAGAGAAAGGAAGCAAACCCAGCGTGACTGAATCTCAGCCTGGTGCCTTGTAAATGATTGGCCATCTATCCAGATCAGCAAACTCCCAAACCATGGCTATCAAAAGTAGTGAACAAGCCCTAAAGCAAGGGTTTCATTCACTACAATGCAGAAGGCTTCCAAAGCCCTGGACTCACCATTGGAGAGAAATACCTAATGTACCGGTCATTCCCTGTTCATAGATTATGGGCAGTTACAGCTTTGAGGAGTTACCTGCTGTTTTATACCTCACACGAGCATTGCAAGGACACATGCATTAAGAATCATGAGATACTACAGTGACAGAGGCCATTCAGCTACATAAGCAGACAGGAAAAGGGAACAGGGGGCACATCTACACATTCATTAATGCACAGTAGTTACTGCGCATTTAGTTTAGTACTTGCTTAATGAAGTACTAAATAATAGACAATAATAATAGTTACTGTGCAGTAGCACTAGCTCATGGCTTTCTAGTGACACTTACTGTGCAGTAGCCTAATACTACTGCACAGTAGCACGGTTTTTGTCCAGCACACTACTGCACAGTCTTATTAGGCTACTGGGCCTTAGGTGTCTCATGTATATGTACCCAGGGCAGGAAGAAACTTCTTGACAATCATACCAGAGTGCTACAAGCCAATTCAAATCTGGTGCAACTTCCTCAGGGATGAATCTAGACAAAAACAGTTTGTCTTACTCCTTCATTAGGGTCCCTTTTAAGCCTGTACATTTAATAGGGCTGTGTGACGCTTTGTTTGCTAATTCAATTCAGTGGAAATTCGGCCTAATTCAGTGGCTGAATCTCCAAATCTGAATCGAATCAGGAGACCCTTTAATCTCTCTGAATCGAATCGCAACCATCCGAATCGATTCGGAGAGATTCAATGATTCAGGCATAGACATAGCTTTAAATGTTTTTTTCTACATACTTCAAGGTACTAGGTGGCTCATGAACACTACAATGCTGGGGCAGATAGAGTGTCCCACAGGAGCGTGGGGGGGTCCCCAGCACACTTGGCAGCAGACCTAGAAGTGGACCAGAAGCCCTCCTCTCCCCTGCTGCCCTCCAGCTTGGCAACTGGTGCCTCCTGGGTCTGGGGGGGCACCCAGGGTCCTCCCCATGGCCGATCACATGCTCAGCAGCAGACTCAGAAGTACTTCCGGTCCACCTCCAGGTCTGCCACCGAGCATGCGTGGGGGGAGGGCATGCTTCTGTGGGACGCTCCATCCGCCCCACCATTACAGCATTCATGAGCTGACCTAGTACCCCAAGGTATATAGAAAAAACATTAAAGCTGTGTCTATAATAGCTGATTCTCTGAATCAGCATCAAATCTTCAGATTTGGATTCGGTCATATCAAATCGGGACAGTGATCTGAATCAACAAATCGAATCACTGTCCCTGATTCAGGCCAAATCTGAATCCAAACAGAATATGGCCTGTTTTGCACACCCCTAACATTTATGCCCTTTTCCCCTCGACCTGGCCCCATCCTTTTTTATGTTATTACTACTTCAAAGGTTGATTTTCCAAGGAAAAACAAAGTAAAATACAAATAAACAACAAGAATCCCCCCCTGCACAAAAGTGTACAAGACAACTTAGCATGCCTGTACACATGCGTGCACACACACAGACAGAAAGCTAAGGCTCTGATCTGACAAAAATACACTTAACTTTCCAAGTGAAGTCAACTGGAACATTCACAGGCTTGAAGGTAAATCTGTGCCTAAGTCTTGGTAGGATTAGAATCAAATACTTTTTTCTATGGTCCCCTTTTCTTCAGTTAGCTTCTAACTGGAACACCCAACATACAACATATTTTCTACCTAGGAAGACTTTTACAATCTTTGATTTCTCCTCAGCCTGATGAAGGGTGAGTGCGCCTGAAAGCTTGCAAAGAAAGGATTTTTTTCCTACTATTTAGTGGGTCTAATAAAAGATACCACCTCTGATTCAAGAGCTTTGTATATCTCTTTTTCCAGATCAACATGGCTACAAAATTGATCCCTGAATCACGGAAGATATCATATTTTAGCCATTTGGAAAAATAAACTTAATTGCTAAACAAGAAAGAAGGATTTTTAACCTCCCTGGCTGCCTCTGACATCGGACACCTCCAGGGACGAAGACAGCTTAATGTGCACATCACAGAGCAACACTCTCACAAAAGGACTCTCAAACCCAGGGGAATACACTTCCAGCTTCTATCTCTCCTGTGCAAAATGGAGTCTATTTTCTACCTAGGAGGACTTTTATAATCTTTGATCTCTCTTTTACATTTTTTGATATCTCCTCAGCCTGATGAAGGATGTGTGCTAGGATGCCCAAAAGCTTGCAAAGAACTGGCTTGTTTTGCTGTTATTTAGTTGATCTAATAAAAAATATCACCTCTGATCCAAGAGCTTTGTGTACCCCTAACATACAAAGACATTTTCAACCATATGATACACAAAGAACAAGGAAATTTAAAACTACACTGTAAAGCCTTTGTGGCTGCATCTGTCTTTTGTTCTTCATTCATCCAGCACACAGCACAAGAGGGTTGTGGTCCAGGAGCAGGCACAAACTCAGTGCAAATAACGAACAAGAAGAAAGGGAAGAAAAAGATGGAACAAGAAAAAGGGAAGGATTTCAATAAAGAAGTTCAGAGGGTTTCTTTCCTGTTTGCTACAATGAAGTTGTCAAAAATCTAACTCACCATTTTATGGCTTAGCTTCAGTCACTTTATTTGGCACAGGGTATGTGCCTGCTTTTAAGACTGACACCAGCAAGGAATGTTTGTTACAATGTTGCTTACCGTGTGGAAGCACACTGGGGCAGAGACCTGTCATTTTCATGTGTCTGTGAGAACCCCCTGCCGGTGCTACTGCAGATATAATGAATATCTTCACTGGCTGTCAGGATAGGCAGATGTATCTTTTCCTGTGCATTCCTTTGAGGGTTCTTAATCTCTCCGGAAACTCAGTCTGTCTTTCACCATCACTCCCCCCACATCTGCATGTTTTCTTTCCCGTCTTTCTCTTCCCAGTAATTCCCCAACTTTTCCCCCTTCAATATTTAAATTCAAAATTAACAATATTCATGTGGGCACCAGCAAGATTCTAATTAGCAGCCAGCCTCCTGTCAACACCTATTATCTTTGAACGTTAACTGCATTCTTAGCTGGCCTCTTAATAACACGTTACCAGTCAGAGAATTTTCCATGTGCTAGATAAATCCGAATTAGGTCATGTTGAAGAGCATCCCCCTGGAGCTGCATTACCAGCTGAGAGATACAGGCTCAGCAAGGGGCAAAAAGGGTCCCTTGGCCAAGAGAAAGGGGAATCAGCTGTCTCCCATACTTGGGATAAAGAGCTCAAACTAAGGTAGAAAAGGTATGAAGACAGGAAGGTAGAGATCTGCTTCTCCAAATTAAGGCACATAAATCAAGATTTAAAAAAAAATGACTATTGACTTTGGAGGACTTCATTCCTGGGCACCTTCTCAAACACTGCCCCCTCTCTGTACATCAGGTCCTTTCAAAGTGTCATGAGTTAGGTACTCAAAATCTGGCTTATGTGGCCAAGGGGTGCAGTGAGGTTAGGGGCAGGAGCTGTGAATACAAAATTTTTCTATTCATCTGCAGAACCAACAGCCCATGGAAAAGTACCCCACACTGCTCTTGAGGATTCATTCTTGAAGGCTGGGGAGACAGATAGCACTATAACACACATTCAAGTCTTGTACATTTGAGATTCACCAGCAAAAAGGCAAGCATGGTGACCTGCACATCTGTTGACTGGCCTGAGACCACCAACTGAAAGATGCAGGCTCAGCATCTTTTTTTTCCCCTCGACGATTCCCTCAAGGAATCCATTTCTAAGCACTTGGCGGAGAAGACTATGATTAGGAACAGCCAGCATGGATTTACCAAGGGCATGTCATGCCTGACCAACCTAATTGCCTTCTATGATGAGATGACTGGCTCTGTGGATGTGGGGAGAGCAGTGGACAGGATATACCTTGACTTTAGCAAGGTTTTTGATATGGTCTCCAACAACACTCTTGCAAGCAAGCTAAGGAAGTATAAGTTGGATGAATGGACTGTAGAGAGGTTAAAAAGCTGGGTGGATCATTGGACTCAAAGGGTAGTAATTAATGGCTCAACGTCTAGTTGACAGCCAGTATCAAGTGGAGTGCCCCAGGGGCCAGATTTGTTCAGTATCTTCATCAATGACTGGAAGATGGGATGGAGTGCACTCTAAGCAAGTCTGCAGATGACACCAAGCTGAGGGAAGTCACAGATACACTGGAGGGTAGGGTTAGGATTCAGAGAGACCTGGATAAATTGGAGGATTGGACAGAAAGATATTTCATGAGGTTCAGTAAAGGCAAGTGGAAAGTCCTGCACTTAGGATGGAACAATCCCATGCAACTTATTGGTTAAGCTGCAGCTCTGCAGAAAAGGACCTAGGGGTTACAGTGGACAACACGTTGAATATGAGCCAACAATGTTGTTGTGAAGAAGGCTAAGAGCATACTGGGCTGCATTAGTAGAAGCACTGCCAGCAGATCAATGGAGATGGTTATTCCCCTCTCTTCAGCACTGGTGAGGCTACATCAGGAGTACTGTGCTCAGTTTTGGTCCTCCACTACAGAAAGGATGTAGATAAATTGGAGAGAGTCCAGTGGAGGGCAATGAAAATGGTTATGGAGCTGGGGCACATGGCTTATGAAGAGAGGCTGAGGGAACTGGGTTTATTTAGTCTGGAGAAGAGAAGAGTGAGAGAAGGGATTTGATAGCAGCCTTCAACTACTTGAGCGTGGTTCCAAAGAGGATGGAGCTAGACTGTTCTCAGTGGTGGCAGATGACAGAACAAGGAGCAATGGCCTCAAGTTGCAGCAAGGGAAGTTTTGGTTAGCTATCAGGAAAAACTCTCACAAGGAGGGTAGTATAGCACTGGACCAGGTTACCCAGAGAGGTTGTGGAATACCCATCCTTGGAGGTTTTTAAGACGTGGGTAGATAAAGCCTTGGCTGGGATGATCTAGCTGGGACTGGTCCTGCTTTGAGCAGGAAGCTGGATTAGATGACCTCCAAAGTTCCCTTCCAATCCTAATTTTCTTTGATTCTAGCTCATTACAGAGATGTCACTAATTAGCTAAGCCTTAGGTCCTAGGTGATAACAACTCTGAGTCACTTCCCAAACCAAGAGCTCCATCACGCAATCCTCATTACCAGGACTAGCCCCACTGAAGGCAAAAAGACTGCTTGAATATGTGAGGAGTTTTCATATGGGTCCAGAATCAGGCTGGGCATGATCTGAACCAGCCCAGTAAACGTGTTCACAAGAATCTGCAAGCTATGCAGCTGCCTGGATAGCAGAATGAGTAGATGACAGTGATGGCTCTAACAGTTTGGAATCTCCATTTGAACAGGCATCTAAAACACTTCATCACTATTATCCTTCAGATTAATACTATATGATAATCAGTGGTCTCTGCACATCCATACAGCAATTACAGTACAAGCTCAACAAACTGGCTGTTCCAACAGAAGACTCTTCCAAACATTTTTTTCTATCATCCTATCCAGTACCTACCTTCACCCATATGGGAAACAGGAAGACTTCACATTCACAGCGTATCCTAAGGATATTAAAGCCAGATTTAGTTGGTTGGGTTGATCAGCAGGTGAGGAAATGAATTCCTAACTCAAGGACCTCCCTTCAACAACACATTTTCCCCTAAGGCAGATGGCTGCAGATGTGAGCACCTCGCCTGACTACAGCCGCCCCAGAATCACACTGATAGAGACAGGGTTTCCTAGGAAGCCATGACCACAGAGCATACTCCTTATGCAAAGGTGGCATGGAGCTGCCAGAACCACTTTATATCCTCTTCCTCTCAGGAATCCCTGGGTACATATTTAAGTCAGCTTTTTGGTGCCTTGTAATAGGGGAGCTTCTGGCCCACTAGATTAATTCACCAGTGTTTCTACCCTGGGGTAGCATGCCAGGGCTTAAGCCAGAAGGAAAGGAAACCATCTTTTCCTCTTCTTTGCTGCATCACAAAGCCATCTCACAATAGTGTGGAAAGGCCAAGTTTAGCTACTGCAAACCAGCTAATCAAATGAAAATGCAGACAAAAATGTTTTCAGCCACAGAATCTGTGCAGCAAAGAGCAAGATTCTCAAAGGTGTTTCCAGGGGGAAAATTCTACTGTGAGTTTGCCATGTAGCCTTTTTCCTGGCTAGCTATCAGCTTCCTCCAGGGCTCCTGCCATGGGCTTTTCTTTTATTAAAATGCCATTTTCTTGTCCAGCTAACTGCTGATGTCATGACTCCCTGCTGTTTCACATCTGGAAAGGAAGAGTTCGGGAACAAGCGTGCTGGGCATTTCCCTCTTGCACATTTGGGAATTGAGCTTATTTCTTTATGGCTTTGTGGAAGGGAGGTATTTTTTGGTATGAGTTTTTTTAAGTTGGCTTTGAGTCTGTACAAAACAAAAGCTTCATTCCTGCCAGGAGAGGCGGATAAAACAATTGCATTTTCTGAGGGCGTTTAATTAACTTGTTGGTAGGAACCATGCTGGACTGAAAACTCTGGAAATCCCCCTAGTGATTCCACAAAAATACCTCAAAACCTAATGAACTCATTTCACTCAGCATAGATCCTAGACAAAAGTCAAGTGTTGACAAAAGCTTGTGGTCACTAAGTATCTGGGCTAGACTAGGGTAGCCTCCATATTCCCATTACCAATTGCCCCCATTGACTGACTATTAATAAAGACAAAGACATGCTCTGTCAGTGCACTGGAAGAAAAAATATATATTCTTGGATATTAAAAGTGCTTTACAAAGGTGATGAGAAATAAGCTTTATTATATCCATTATTGTCCAGGTGAACATATAGATACAGTATTGGTAACATATTAAAGGACAAACATGAGTTCTCCTGACTCCCAGCCCCATACTTTGTCCTTAGGGAACAAATGATGTTCTTCTTTCTTGAATACATTTAGTGCTATAATTGTGAAATGCTGCAACCTTTATAAAAATCAACATATGCTGTGCAGGAACCTGAGCACAGTTCTACATCTAAGTGCTGCTCTTTCCATAAACATGCAAATGTTGTAGCAATCACTACAATAATCCATTGGAATTCAAAGTAGATAAACAAAAAATAGGAAGGAATGTTGTTTGCTCAGTGTGGTTCTACAAGCAAGTAATATGTCCGTGTCCCTTTGGTGAACCTCACCTAATAAGAACCCTATTCATTTTTAATGGATCTTGAAAGTGGAGCCTCATGAATAAAAGTGCAGATTTTTGATATCTTGGCTGTGTAGGTATGAAGCTGACAAATAGCCCCCAAGGCTTTAAGTCTCCAGATGAAGAGGTAAGCTTCCAAACCTTTAATTTAAGCAACAAGCAAACTATCCAAATCCCTTAGGTCCACACATGAACCCCTCAAAAGACTTCTAGTCTATGCAACTATACCTGGAAATGCACCATCAGGTGCTCCGTTCTAATGTAACAAATAAGATTCCAGGGCAAGCAAAGTGGGGGCCAGTCCTACACGCTATGATACATGGCAATTTTATGTGGCATCTTTTAGAACGCTGGATGCTGGGGGACATACATTTTGGCATGTCTTATCCACACTAATACTTTCAAAGGCGTAGTTGGTTTTATGGATGACTAATTGAAGTACCCATTCTTCACCCAGGTTGTTATTTTTGTAATTGTAGTGTTTGTTTATTTTCAAAGAACTTAGTACAACATATTTAGGTAAAAAATATTGTTTATTTTTAAAGAACATAGTACAACATATTTAACATTTAATATTTAAACATGGAGTGAAAAAAGGCAAGCATCAATATAATAATGACAATTGAGTTGAATTCACTGCATCCAAAATATAGTGGTACCAGTTTATTATCTGAGAAGCAAAGTAATCCCAGTCAATGCAAGCCCACAAAACAGTCAAGTGAAAAATAACCCACCTATAATTTTCTTCAGGTGCTATTCAGAGATTTTTGAATTTAAAGTAGGTAGGACCAGCCACTCTCAAGTAATAAGCAAACATACAGACAGACAGAAACTTCATTTTATATAGATGTGTAGAATTATCTTGGTATCTTCATGTGCCTGATGCATCAGCATCTTTCAATATGGCACTGGGTGCTAGATTTAGATTCTGCTCCTACTTACACTGGTACAGTATTAATCAGGAATAACTCACCTTTATGTCAGCAGATTTACCCTAGATTTACATCTCTCTGAGAATGGCACGTTCTGCTCCACATTGACTGTGAAGGATGAGGAAGTAAGCAGTGATCACATGTTGACAATATCTGTAAGTGCCCACTGGGGAAGTGGGAAGCTTAGGTTCTATGAACTACAGGCAAACCAGTTCCAGCTGTCATAGTGGCTGCCCTCACAATCAGCACAACATAGATATGCTAAGTATCATCTCAGCAAGATAAATCCAGCCCATGGGGTGGAAGTAGAAGGCAGCTGTATCTGGTTCACAACAGTAGCAGCAAGCAGCATGTGAAAATGATGCTGAGGTGTCCTGGGTCAAACCATCTTGATCCAGACCTTGCCTACAGGCTCCATGTATTATCACCCATTTTAGGCCACTGTGTGACCTCTTCCATTTCCCATGTCACTTGCCCCTACCCATTTCCATTTAAGCACAAGCGCTCAGAAAGCTCCTTTGAAGAACTCCTCAAGGCAGCATTCTTTGAAACAACCAGACACATTTGATTGCAGCATGTCTGTCAGGAAGGAGTCTTTCCAGATGTTTCCCATACCTATATCTCCTCAACCCTGTGCTCACACTAACTCTACTAAACCTTCCCATCCAAAAATAGGAACCAACCCAAAGTGAAGCACTTAAAGCTGCTATGGAAAGACATGCTAGGAGGAAGCCAGCCATGCAAAAACTCAGCTTTTGGATACTCAAGAAAATGAAGAGTAGATGCAACAGCAGGTGAAAGAAGCCCCATATGGATAGTAGATTAGCTGGTGAGAAGCATGAAAAGACCTCCCGTCTGTGATCACTTTTACTACCTTACCCAACTTCAACTTTCTGAAGCTTTTTTATGATTTTACCTTGTGACATCATGACTGGGTGTTGATTTTAAGGCCAGTGTTGAGAGGGGGTTGTGGATAATGGCACCATAAAAAAGCAGTTTGTTCCATGTTACCTGGAGGAAGAAAACAACACATATTTTATCCATATAGCCTCTGATCTCAGTCAGGCAAGGTGCTGAGAACCATCAAATACTAAAGTCAGAAGGAAATGAACAAGATCTGTCTTAGATCTAGTCAAAAAGGAGTTGTTTTTCCATAGAAAGTTCTGACTTTTTTCCAAAAACCAAAACCAAAACCAACAGTTTTCTTTTTTTTTTAAATATGTTTTCAGCTTCGGAGGGTTTTCAATGTCAAGTCATAATCTTCCATAGAAAGCAGACCTTTCTGTACAAAAGACAAAAAATATTATTTCATCCAAGGCCCCAATTTTCTTTCAAAAATAGTTTCAATGGAAATTTTGCAACCAGCCCTAATCAGCATCTTTTAAAAGTGATCATTTCTCTGCATCCAAAGAAAATACACACAGTAGAAAAATATAACCTACAAAAACTATCATCAGACCAAAATCTATTACATGACTAATGCTTTCAAAGCAATGACTCTTGGAGACTCCCAATACAGTTTGCTCAAATCTCTTTGCATATTCATTAGATGCTCTTTTATTAAATAGCCTACAGTTAGGAGATGTGATTTATTAAATCATAGAATCATAGGAAAATGGGGCTGCAAGAGACCTCAAGAGGTTATTTCGTTCAATCCACTTCTGAGGCAGGATTATTCCTGTCTGAACCATCTCAGACAAGTATTTGATTAACCTGCTCTTCATAACTTCCTATGAGGAAGATTCTACAACCTCTCCAGGTAATCTGTTTCGACAGTCAGCCTGACTTCTAGTTAAGAAGTTCTTACTAATATCCAACCTCTATTTCTCTTCTTGTAGTTTAAGACTATTACTTTGTATCTAGAGAGTAATCTGTCACCATCCTCTTCATAATCACACACAGCCTGTATTTTGAAAGAAACCTCACTATGAGAGTTATATTAGATCAGGGGAAACAGAGGCAACATGTAATTAAACTTCTTAGGATGTCACTAGTGTCTTTAACTACTCTATATGCTGGTCCTGTTGGCTGATCTAGTGGGCAGGGGAGGGGACTGACAGCTTCTAGAGCAGGGGTGGACCAAATATGGCCCGCAGGCCATATCTGGGCCATCTGGATCCAGCCTGCAGCTGCCCCCACAGCATTCTTCATGGGAACGAGCCCCACCCAGCCATGCCAGGCCAGCACATGCCATGCTTCCACTGAAGTCTATGGCCCAGCTGGGTGCTGCTCTGCACCCCTCCAACTCCAGCAACAGCTCCTGCTCCTGATCTTGCCCTAATGCTCTGCATCATGCTGCACTGTGCCGCTCCAGGACAGGAGCTTCAGCCACGCAGCTCCTGCTCTGGTGCCCAGGGCTCTGGGTCCAGATCCCAGCCACCTTCTTGTGTGGTGCGGCAGGAGTGAGAGAAAGAGCTGGTGCTAGAGGCAGAGGGTGCAGAGCAGCACCCAGCTGACTGCAGCCATCCCAGGAACAGCCTGCTGGAAGCAGCTCCTGCCCCTGCTGCACCACACTGTACCATGCCACACCATTCCTGGTGATCAGTTTTAGCTAGGCAGCTCCTGCCCCAGCACACAGGGCTCCAGTTTCAGCCCCCAGCTGCCTTCCTGGGAGCTGGAGCTATAGCCCTGTGTGTTGGGGCAGGAGCCACCCAGTTGAAGCTACTCGCTCAGAGTGGTGCATTGCAGCATGGCTGGGGCAAGGTCAGGAGCAACGGCCACCGTCAGAGGGAGGAAGCAGAGTAACACCCAGCCAGGGTGGAAGCATGGCATGGGCTGCCCCAGCATGAGCAGCCAGGGCTCGGCCCCATGTAGTGTGTTGCAGGGGCAGTGTGCTCTGCTGTCCATGTCCCCCACCCACTCTCTACCCCCTCGCCCACAGCAGGCTCCCAGGACCTAGCGCCCAGGCAGCCCCCCTACACACACATACACAAATACACCCCCCCCACCACACCCCAGAGGGCAGGAGCATTTGATCTCAGCATCACCAGTCTCTCCCCGTCCTGAACACTGCTCCCCACCCACTCACAGCTCTACAGGGAGTTTTGGTGAGTTATTGGGGGGGGGGGGATGCTGACCCTGCTCACAACAGATCATCAAAACTCCCCATGTGGCACTCGGGCTCAAATAATTGCCCACCGCTGTTCTAGAAGGATCCCTTTCCCTCCAGTGACTAAGATGGGGGTGGAATTTCTTGCTTCCAGTTAAGCTAAAAAACTGCAAAAAAATGTCATGGCTTGTTTGAAACATATCAACACTCCTTTCCAGGCTGGGAGCCAAAGTGCAAAGGAGAGTGCAAAATAAACATGAGGTTTATGGGAATGTGCATATTCTCCAGAAAGTGAAAACATAAGAGCAGCTCATACGTACTGGCTCAGATAAAGACACAGGGAGCAAGCTCTGCCAAATTTAGTCAGGCATAGAACTGCATGCCGGGGGAAAAAGTTCCTACCAGGGGACCAACCCATACTGAGGAGCATTAGACCTGATTCAGCAAGCAACATGAGCATGTGCTTTATAAAATTAGTGACTCAGCAAGAAGTCACAAGGATGGTGCGGTTGCTACTGCTTGTCTGGGTTAGATAACATCAGGTTAGCACAGGGAAATAATGTAACCTGACTTCTTTGAAACTCTAAAGGTTTGATTAAGCTGGGACGAAGCTTCCAGCCAGTAAAAAATATATTTCTTTTTTTTTTTACAATTCACCTATGTACTTCCCCAAGAAAAAATCAACAGTGATGAGCAGCACTGGCTATTTCAAATCTTTAATTTTTATTATAACTCCTTGTTTTCACATTCTGAAATGTTTGTCTTCTACCTTGAAAATGCAGCTCTGCTCTAAAGAGTGATTGCCAGGGGGTTACATCTTATCGAACCTTAACCCTGTGCTAATCAAAACAGGACCTACTCCATCTCCCAGAGCAGTATGAACATGGTCGTGTGAAGTGAGTGAGCCACAGTGACTCAGAACAGACACAGGGAGGGATCTGCTGAGTAAGAAGAACCGAATTTCACACATCCCTTTTCAGACAGTGATCATGTGACATTTTCCTGCTTTGGTCTGTGGTTGGAGATCAACTTGAAATGTACAAATAAATCCAAAAGAGGAACTAGCGACTGTATGCGTAACAATACGCATCTCATGATCTCTCCTGCTTGTAGCCTTCATTGCCTCATAAAATTTCCCTGTGCCTTTTATTGGCATTTCTTGCAGTTCATGGAGGTCCTTAAAACTGCAGGCGCACACTTCTGCAGAACGTCTTTACTGCTTAGTTGAAAAGGATTCTCAAGATCAGGACCTTATTTTTAACCTCCCTGAAGCAAAACCTTATCTTTTATTTAGCTGGAAAGTACCATAAATATCTGTGATGCGTCATACATTTTGGATGTACATTATCTTGTTAATGACTAACAGGCTATTCTGAGGCACAGTCCTGACTAAGGGCTATTTCATTTGGGGGTAGTGGGGAAAGTGTTGCAATAACGTAGCATAGCAAAGGAAACAAATTCTTTGTATAAACTGGCAACTTGAAAAGCTGATGAACTATTTCATCTGAAAAGGTAAATTTGTTTTAGACCGTTTCAAAGGCAAAAAGAAAGGAAGAAACAAAGAAAGGAGCAGATTGCAACTGTTTTGCTACCACAGCTGGAGAATCCTCTGCCAATTAGCCAAGATAATCAACTGATCCCGGGGATAGCTCCCACACTGCAGCACTCAAGTTTGTCAGATTCAAATTCTGAATGACGCTCCTTGAATGAAGACCCCATAGGGATCGCGTAGGGAACTGATGATCACAATCTGCTTCTCTCAAAGTGGATACAACTCCTTCGCCTGCTGTCTGGGGCCTCCAATCAGGCTGCTTTTACCCTGTTGCTAGGGCCTTCAAATCTGAACCTTAAGAAATTAGGTAAAAGGTCCTAACATAAGGCTATTTGCTCCTCCGCTCTTTCCTCCCCCCCTTGCCAAGCACAGTCTCCTTTCCTGCTGAGCAGGATAGGGAAAGCAGCTGGGATCAAGAATTAATGCCTGCAGACTGAGGAGCTTTTGGGGTGCAGGAAGTATAATTCAGCAGGCATGTTACTATGGAGACAAACTCGGTATTACAGAAAAGATATATGTCTCTGTTGATCTCTGAAGTGCATGGCATCAGTGCACAACTGTGACATATCACTGAGGCTCCGGCCATTTAGCATTCCTGTCTCCACAACCCCCAGTCACCAGAGAACAATCCAGCCTTACAGTCTCTTGCTGGGCACAGCCAGTGCCACAGCCCTAGAGCTTATTTGCTCTGCTTGAGCCCAGCAATCTGGGAACATGCAGGGGGGCAGGCAGCGCCAAGCCCCATGCTCCACACCCGGAACTACCCAGCTGCTATGGAGGGCTCAGGGGCTTCAGGCACCTGCCAAATGCAGCTGCTGCTGGGCAAGCCAGGCGGGGGGAGCCAGCATCTGGACCCTGCACAGCCCAGCAGAGCATGAGGTCAGCAGGAACCAGCCTTGGGCTGCGGAGCTACAGCTGCTGAGTTCTGCACTGCTCCAGCCACCCAGCTCCACCAGGGCTTGAGGGGGTGCAGGCACAGGGTGAAGGATGCACTGCAATGGAGCACAGGGCTGGCGCAGGTTCAACTGCAGGTCAGCGGGAGGGGTGAACACCAGCCTGCCGCCCCACCACAGGCAGACCACAGCCCGAGTCCAGCCCAGGGCATTACAAGCAGCTAGCCAGTCCAGGAGACACCACAGCTGCCAGGCACCCCAGGGCTGCGCCACTGGCTCTGCCTAGTGGGAGCAGCGGGGCAGAGGTGCCATGCCTGCAGTGGCCACTGCATCCTGAGATGCTGGAGGACTTCAGTTTGGGTAGAATAGATTTGGATAGTGGCTACACCTTAATGGAACAGGAACAAAATTAGGCAGACTAGAGATAATCCTGCCCTGGAGCGAAATAACTTTAAGGTGAATAATGAGTGCTTTAAGCCATGTAAGAGTGTTATTGTGCAGCCAATACAGGGATTAAGAGCTCCCAGAAGCTGCCAAAAGTTACCATATAACAAGGCCCTTAGGGATTTTTAAATCCAACCAGTTTATTTTTTGGTGGATTTAGAGCTGGTGAAAGATGCTGGTCAAAGATCCTGGAAGACCAGAGCCTTGTGCAGCCAACAGAGACAGCGCAAACAATAATAGCAGAACGATCCCCATACCAATATGCTTCCCCTTGGTCTGAAGGGACCTCCCCCCTCTCCAGAGAAGAATTCCACTCGGACACCGCAGCCTACAGTACACCTTCATCAGCTATTCCTGAGAGATGAATGCAGCAGGTACTGATTCGTGCTAGGCACAACAGTGAAAATGAGCTGTGGACTCTTATTTGATAGCCACCAGACCAAGAAACACTAAACTCAGCATATATAGAAGTAGCCATCCCTAGTGAGCTGGACTAACATCACAGACGGGAAGGCATCTTCAGTTCGTACCTTATTTTCCAAGCCACCCGTCATTCCTCACATGTCATACCTCAAGTTTGCTGTGGGTGAGGACAAACAAACAGGATATACATTTTTCAGGGATCCATCTTTAAAGGCATTAACAAATACTTTGTGGCCATGCCACTCACTTCCAGGATTTTAGTTCAGGCAGTTACTGGCTCTCGGTAACTCTGCATTGGGAGCCACTTTGCGTAGCTGGCACAAGGGAACTTGTTATTCCAAAGGGTATCATGGTAATAGGAAACTGTAGGCTTCAGAAAGCTGCCAAGCTCAGTTCAGAGAAGCACCTAGCAACCTTTCTAAGAACTTCCTGGCTGGGTACTGAGCTGGACATCTCAGAGCCAGTGAATCAGAAAGCCCTGGAGGGTAGAAAAATGTATAAGCAAAAATGTTTGTGGCAGGCTTGCCTATCTTCTCCTTGTTCCTCGGGCTTAGAGGATTGCCAAGCAATTGGTGGGGCCAACCCACTATATAGACTATTTATATGGGACCCCATTCCAAGTCTGGACAGATAACAATCTGTTGACTTACATCCTGACTTCCGGAAAGCTTGATGCTACAGGGCACCAGTGGGTGGCTGCCCTGGCAGACTATTCCTTCAGTTTGCACTACTGGGCAGGTTACCAGAATGCGGATGCAGATGCGCTCTCCCACTTAGCCCCTCCTGCAGATCAAAGTGTGTTACCTCCAGAAACCGTCTAGGCCCTATTTGACCTGCCTGCTTGAGACCCTGTAGCTGAAGGAGGCAACACAGTGTGTGTGGCTGAGATCCTGGGGATACCCCACAAAGGAATTCCCTGCGCCTGGGTGCTGTATACGGCCCTGACTCTCACTGTCCTCCGTCAGATGCCAGCGGCTGAGTGGCGAAGGAACAAGACTTCAATGTGAGGGACGTGTTATGGGCTCGATGGAAGGGGGCAATGTGCCCTCCCCTGGGCAGGAGAATCACCCCCATGGCCCAGCTCCTAGCAAAAGAATGGGAGAGACTGAGGCTTATTGACAGAGTGTTACATAATGAATGAGGTACAGGATCCCAAGGGAAGGACTCTGCCACAGTTAGTGCTCCCCAAAGATCAGCAAGTACTTGCGCTCTGAGCACTGCATGATGACTTCAGTCACCTGGACGTAGACCACACATTGGCCCTGGCTAGAGAGATTCTTTTGGCCTAGGATGGCTGAAGACATCAAGCATAAGTGTAGCTATGTCAAGCACCTGTGAAAGGTGCACGAAGAGAAAAACTTTACCAAGACAGCATATCTGCATACCATAGAAAGCTCGCAACTGTTGGAGCTAGTGTGCGTGGACTTTCCGTCAGTGGAAGGGGAAGGCAACAAGAAAGGTAACATACTCGTGGTGACTGATCATTTCACACGGTATGCCCAGGCCTTCCCCACATGTGACCAGATGGCCAGGACAGTGGCCAAGGTGTTATGAGAGAAATACTTTGCAGTATTCGGATTGCCAACCTGAATTCATGTGCACCAGGGGTGAGACTTCAACAGCCTCTTACTGAAAGAAGTGTTTGCCATCGCTAGACTAAAAAAATCTAGAACTACCCCATACCATCCGCAAGGGGACCTGCAGCCCAAGCAGTTCAATCACATGCTCCTAAACATGCTTAGCACCTTGCAGCATTAACAGAAGGCCACTTGGAGTCAACACCTGGCTTATTTGGTGCATGCCTACAATTCTACCCACAGCGATGCCACTGGGGTTAGCCCCTACTTGTTGATGTTTGGGTGGCAACCTCAACTACCAATAGACATGTGTTTCGGGATGGAAAAGGCTTATGAGCAGCATATGACCCATGGGCAATATGCCCAACAGCTGAGAGACAGGCTGAGGAGGGCATATCAGTTGGCTGCGGACACCACCGGAAGGAATCAATGGCATCACAAACAGAATTACAATGCCTGTGTGAGAGAGCAGGGATTAAGCCAGGGAGACCAAGTGCTGCTGCAAAATCTTGGACTGACAGGCAAACACAAGATTGCTAATTGGTGGAGAACTGAGCTATATACTGTTGTACTGCAGATGGGGAACCTGCCCATATATAAGATTGCCCTGGAGGCTGGACCTGGGTGAACAAGGGTGGTGTACCAAAACTTGCTGCTACCTGGAGGGGAGCTGGTGGAGGCCTGTCTGAGTAATCGGGACAGTCATGTGGCTCTGCCCAGACCCTGCTCCCCCACCCCGAGAAAGCACACCCCAGGAGAACCCTCCTCCAGCCACCGTGCAAGGGGAGGCTGACTCTGACTCAGACTGTGATGGGTGGTATACCCCCCAGTTCCACCCCAGCTTGGGTCTCCATACCCCAGAGGATGCACTGAGTCAGGGAGGGGCCGCTCCAGCATCCTTGCCCACTAGTGCTATGGGGGAAAGTGACTTCCCTGCCTGTTCCTATGAGGAGGCCACTCTCCTGTCCCTGGCTGTTGAAGGAGAGGGCCCTGCAAGAGAAGTGAGGCCCGCATCCCCAGGGCCATTATGGAGCCCTGAGACAGAGAGCACTCCTCACCCCTGGGGAGAATGCCAGCTGGTAAAAAGGCTTACCTATGATGTTTCTGGGGTACTGGGAGAAGTACCCATCTCTGCACCCTGGACCCAGTGATGTGATGAACCCACTGGGATGGTGAAGGGTCCCACTGGGGAGAGTGTGGTGGGCTTGCCTATCTTTGCCCGGTTTCTCAAACTTAGAGAATTGCCAAGCAATTGGTGGGGCAAACCCACAAATAAGGGACCAGCAGGAGAGGAGCCTCAGGAAGAGTCCACCCCACCCCTACATCAGGGTGAGGTAAGGAGCAGACCTAATTGAAAACTGTGCTCCACCTCCCCCTGACTGGCCAGTCTTCAATCTTGGGGTGGAGCCCCAAAAGGGTATATAAGGAGCTGCATGCACAGCACATGGAGGAGACGACAAGGGACAGAGAAGAAATAAAAAGCTGGGGCTGAGGAAGAGTTGGGGAAGAGCTACCCAGGGGGTGTTTCCAGTTGCCCTGAAGAGCCGGAAGGCTCCACCATAGGATGGGACTGGCAGGCAGCCGCGTCCTCAGCCCCTTGCCGTGAGAAAGCATGGTGAGCCAGCGCACGTGTCGGTGCACGGAGGGTCTGAAAGGGACTGGGACCTTGGGAGCCACTCGAGGCGGCTCCAACCCTGGCATGAGGCCAGCACCTGTTCAGATGTCACTGCACAGTGAGTCACTGATGGGCCAAGGGCCCTTGGAGGAGCAGAGTGTGGTTTGGGCCCCATTCCTCACTGCTGGGCATGAGGGCCTGTGGGCAGTGCAGGCTTTGCAGCACAGTGGGCCAGTATTGGAGCCTCAGCCCTGGGCAAGCTTGAGGCAGCCCACGCCCGCAACCTGCTAGGCCAAGCAGAAGGCCAAGCCATCCAGCTATGTGAACGAGCCATGCGCCCATGAGGGGTCTGAGACAGAGAACCCACTGCAGGAGCCATTTGCCACCTTTGCTGGACCACTACTTGCTGGGAAGCGGGAGTTCTCAGGCCAGGGGTTTGGATAGCCCCATCAGAAGGAGTTTATGCTAGAGAAAGAGAGACTCCTCTAGAGGAGGGGGTATTTGGGATTGTCATATATTTTGGAGTGTTTATTGACTGTTTGTTGTGCTTTATATTCTGGGGTGCTTACCCATCTATTGTTGGGACATACCCTCTGAGGATCCGTGGGCAAGGTTTCTCTCGTGGGTCTTGGGGACTGCTAAACTTACCTGTTCTGTTATTTGCTGACTTGAATACATTATGTGTAAATATTTATCTTTATCACCTATACAGTTATTCTATTGCTTCCCTTTTTATTCTGAACCTGAATAAACCATGTATATAGTTAAGCTACTGTGTCCTGATCTTCCTCTATAGAGACACCGGAGAAGGGGAAACTGTGAGTGAGCTGCAGTTTCCATCTCCAGCACGTACGCCCTGCTGACCATCCCCCTCTACTGGTGAGGGGAGTGCACACTCAGGTACACCCAGGTTACATGTTTTTAACATCAATAGTTTGGGTTTCAAGCGTTGGTTCCTATCTGCTGTTTAATCTAACCTGTTTACCCCTCCCCGAATACAATGGACAGTAGGTATAATCATACTGTCAAAAGAACTTAGGGCTGAATTTTTAGGTACTCAGCACCCACATTTGGGGTCAGATTGTCCAAAGTGCTCTTCTGATAAACAAAGTAATAACCGCCCGCTTGTACTGTTGTGTAAATGAAAGCTGAACAATTTTGAATGCCCGTGTCACAGAACAAGTTGTAGAAGCAGTGCTGCATGCTGGTTGGTCAGATGTTTTTATTAGTTCTTCCTAGCAAAGAATCTGTCCTCACACTCATTTATCTCCCTCCTCTGCAGGGATCAGACTTATGCAAGAACATCTGTCTACTGGCTACTGACACCATATAAGTTAAAGACTCAGAGATGTCTCTTCTCCCTTGAAAGAAAATCTCCTCTTCTTAGCAAAGTCAATAAACTTTTCACATAAAAATGTCACCTTCCTATTTTGCAGATCTACTCCAAGCATGTTCCAAGTTATGTTTCCTGTTCAACCATCCCAGTCTATTCTCACCCCTTTTAGCACTGCCAAAGCCTCTGCCGTTATGGAAGCACTACCTAGATTCTGTTCTGGCGCATGCTGCATCAATCAGCATATTAGTTTCCAATTGTAGGACCCATCTCTGGCCCCAGCCACACCTGTGCAGCCACCTCAAAAACAAAGGGAGTGCACATAAGTATAACAGTGCTGAGACACAGTCAGGTTGTACAGCTGTAATTAATGGTGTCATTTGACCTGATGAATCTCTATTAATGAGAATTCACAAGACAAAACACACAGACTTGCAGATGCCAGGCTGAATTTGTAGGACTAACTGCTTAAAAAAAAAAGCCCAAGAGCCAAAAAACATCTTTTCACTTGTAAACTGTATATATGGTCTTAATGTGTTTGGAACATTATAAACAAAGAATCTCATGATGCCTTTTATAGGGCCTATCTCCAGAGAAAGCCACCCATACAGATGAGATGGGTCCCTATTTTGGAAGGTTTTATCTAAGGGAGTACCGCTCCAATTACACAGAATACAATCTACCTACAATGCCTTGAAAGGCTTGTGTGTCCCCTGCCAGGCTGCAGTTCCAGGCTGATTAAGTATTTTGGATACGATTCATATCCCTCTAAGCTGTCAAGCCTTAAAATAAAAGAAAGGACCAACAGGCAGACTGTGAGAAGAACCGCTATTAATAAACAAGCAGCTGCAGCTGGTTGAAAATGCATGTCCATAAGCAGCTGTGCGTGCACATGCTCAGTGCAGCAGTGGACTAGAGGGTTCTTCCAAGTAAATAGGATTAATTTCCTGATGCCTGTCACAGGAGTTAGTTATTCTCCACTCTGCCGTGATAAGAATGGGTTAGTCCTCCTTGATTTTTTTGCAGTCCAGTTATTCAGCATTTCACCCTTTTGTCTGGCTAGAGGTTATTTTAAAGCATTTGACCCATGCATGGGGGAAGGGACAGGGAATCTCACTGTTGAGAGCTTGAGACCTGGGTGTAAGGGGCAGGTATGTGGAGCGTACTGCATGACAGCGGAGAAACTGAGGCCCTCAGAAATCCCCCTGGCTTCTAGCCTGAGGCACTGCAGGCATGTGCCTGCATTTCTTCAGTCCAGAGGGAATGTCTGAACAGTTACAAACCAGTTCAGCCTAGTTAGATTAGACTAATCTGCAAACATTGACCCAATTCAGGCTCAGGCTTTTTGAATGTCTGTCCCTAGCCCAGAGGAACTGAGGCCCTCAGAAATCAATGAGGGTGTGGATAAGGGTGCACTGAGAACCCTTGTTTCACACAGGCGGTCCTGGTACATTGTAATTGTTATAATAGAGCTGAGAACAATTCACAGGGAACAAACCCACTGCAACTTTCACCCTTTTGAAAGAGTTCCAAATGCACGTGTCCACACCCGCTGATGAGAGAGTGGAACCTGCCTGTAATCTAACCTCACCTACTAAGAAGGTGGTGCTAGGCCAGGGAAGACTGGGAGGAACACAGCTCCTGCAAGCGGCTGTGCTGGTGTCATTGGCTCGGAGACACTTCCTGAGCCTGAGATACTGAGTGCTGTCATCACCTTGTAGGGTTAGGGCTGTGTCTATGCAGCAGCTAGGAGTAGTAGTACCTGTAAGCAGGTCCAAACTATCGTTATTCTACCTAGCTCAGATAACAATGCAGCAAAGGCATTGGTATCCCAGGCTGAGAACTTTTGAGTGTTTACCTTGGAGAGCCAGCTTATGCTGAAACCCATACCTAAATTAAAGATAGCTTGGGCATGCCTGCAAATATCCTTACAGTTGCAAAACGGACATAGCCTGTGTTAGTGGTTAACCAGTCCTCAAGCATGGTGCTGTGTTGCCTTGAGCTCCAAGAGGTGTGGTTAGTTGGAGGAAACATAAAGCCATTGTCCAGAGTGCTTGTGGCCATTACAAACCCCATGATACTCCAGTAAGGGCAGAGTCATTAACTCATGGTACCTGGCCAAATTTTAATTCGGCAACATTGTTCTGCCTGCTTCACTCCCCCCTGCAGTGTCAGTTGGATACAGTACTATCTATTTCCTGTCCTGAATGGCTGTATTGCATTGCCAAATGCTATTAAATAGCTTCTATGTTCCCCCTGGGGTGGGCAAAGGACTTTGCCCTAAATTTAGGTTGGGTGGAGTGAAAAATAATTAACTCACCCCTGAATTCTCTCTTGTCACATAGAGTTTAATTTTTGTAAAACAATTTAAGATCATTGAAAGAACACTCTTACAGAAAGGTACATTATCATCAAACTCATAGTGATAAACAATTACTGGCACAGAGAATTAAACTAAACGTAAATGGAAGAAATAAATATATAATATAACCAACCCAAATCATACTCTTGAGTACCAACTAAAGAAGAGTAAATTAATTCATGGGAATAATTTATTCAGCACATGTTGCCTCCTCTTCTGTTGACAAATGGCCTGTAATCCTCATTTTCTTAAAGTATATGCATAGCTGGAAATTATTGCCTAAACACTTTCTGAAAATAATTACTTGTATTTAAAATGGTTCATTCAGATTAGACACAAGGCACATGATATGGTTTGTGTTCTCTGACTGAAGAAGCATTACCTCCTAGGGCACGGTTGTCCAGCTTCTCAGTGACTTGCGGTCACTCGCCCTTCACACCGTAGGCTATATAGCCCTTCCACCGCTCCTGCCACATGGACTCCCTAGGCCCCCACACATTATGCTGTCCTTAGTAGGGTGGGCAGGACATGGAAACCAGAGGAGGAATGGAAAGTCTGGAAACTCTGGCAATAGCAGGAGCAGAGGAGGGACCAGCAGCCAGGCAGGAGCCCACAGACCACAAGTGACGCAGGCTGCCAGCTGGACAGCCTTGTTCCAGGGTATGCCTATACTACAGAGAAGGGTGTGACCACCATTCATGTACACATATCTGAGCTGGCTTTAAACTAGCCAGAGCAGTGTGGAGCTAAGCACAGGCTGCAAGAAGCACCCCAGAAGCTGGGTAAATATGTAAACGGAAAGGTTGTGCCAGTAGGCTGTCTGCATCCAAGATAAATTGTTCGCTTCTCACTGCAGTGTTGGCCAACTCTCAGAGTTATATTTCTAGTGCAAATATTTTTCCAGGTTCAAAATTCTCTTTTCTGTGAATATTCCGTAACATTAGAATGTTAACAAATTGATGGTTCCACAAATATTCCTTAATATCTTAATTA
The DNA here is from genome assembly GCF_052110815.1 of Crocodylus siamensis. Lineage (NCBI taxonomy): Eukaryota > Metazoa > Chordata > Crocodylia > Crocodylidae > Crocodylus > Crocodylus siamensis. The sequence goes on from NC_143399.1 coordinate 52,183,977, forward strand.
CTAGGAAAGTAACAACAGAAGCAAAATGGATACAAACACTGTTAGATCATATAAATATTGAAAGAAAGAATCAGTTGTGTCAGGATAGATCTATGTATAAAATTCAGGATCATATATATAGATATATAAAATGCAGGAGAACAATTGCAGTGAAAGTACTTATTTAGCCCTAGACTAAACTGAAGATGTGAGACACCTGCTATATGGCCATTGCACAGCATGCAAATGAATGAAGTCACACAAGGACTTCCTCACTGGCACCAAACCTCTTGATGCTTTACCCAAAGAAATATGACTACAGATGTGGATTGAGAGGCTGAAGAAAATACCTGACAGTGAAAAAATTGACATTTCAGCAGCCCAGTCCTTACCAGCAGGGGCTGATGAACCCTGGCAAAGGTGGTGATGGTGGCGATGTCTCAGCTGCCTACAAATCAGTTGGATGTTCCAAGGAACTAATGAAGAAGTGGGGCTATACCATTGATTCAACCATCTGTGACTGTGGCACAGAGCATCAGACTGTGTAGCATCTGCTGCAATGCCCACTGCTTGAAGGCACATGTACAATGAAAGATCACGCAAAGTACAAGAAACAAGCACAAGCATGTGTAACAAAATGTTTAAATGTGGTTTAGAGGCATGAGAAGCTCTAGACTCAACAAAATTATCCAAGAGAAAAGACTTTGGTAGGAATTGCTTACTTCAATATGACACTGAGTTTTAGAAAGCAAAGTGTACCTTGCTAGAAGCAGAGAGATGTTCAAGCCTGGAACACAGAATCATTTGCATAAGACACAGGCATATAGTCCATCAGCTAAAAGAGAGCCCCTTCTGCTCAAAAATAGTAGTAGGTAGTTGTAACTGTAGCCCTTAGACTAAGCAGACACAATCACTCACTCCACTAACCATATATTAGAAGATACCAGAAATTCTGAGAGAGAAAAGATCAGGAGAGTGGAAGTCAGGTGGCCTGAGTTGTATTTGTGTATCAGACTTACTTGCTGTGTAACTGTGGGTTGGTCACTTAAGCTAAGTATAGATAGTCAAAAATCCCAAGGCTGAATTGATTCAGTCTTTGCAGGTTAGTCTAAGCTGCAAAGATTAAACTGAGAAGAAACTGGACACACATTTACCTTTAATTCAGGAAATGCAGCCACATGCCTGCAGGGGCTCAGTTCAGAAGCTGGGGAACACTAGAGTGTGGGTCTCTGGCACTTTCTCTTCCTGCTGCCCCCCAAGGGTTCTGGGATTTGCAGTCTAGCATCAGAGCAGCAGGACTCTGCAGATTTTCTTGTCACTTCCTCTTCCTGCTTCCAGGTTCCTCTGGGATATGTAGTCCAGAGTCACAGCCAGCAGTAATTTTCAGTAAGTTTAGCAGGGCAGGGCAGCTGTGTACTGGTGGGGGGCAGGTTAACCCCCCTTCCTGGCCTCAGACCCAGCCAGGGTTTGTCTGGGGGGGCAGTCCCTACCTATCTCCCCCCTCCAAACCCCCATTCTCCCCCCAAACCTGGAAAGCATGCTGGGGGACTCTGATTTAATTTAAAACAGGAAGGGGTCTGGGACAGAAGTTTCATAAACCGGTTTGACCAAGATCAGTTAAGTCTGATACTGCATTCAGCCAGGTTTATCTTAAACCATTTTGCAACTGGTATCAGTTTGAAACTGGTTTAGGTGCACTGAAATTCTGTTCTGTTACAGGTTTAAACCAGTTTCTGATCACTTAAACAAGTTTGTGTGTAACTTCTGTCATTAGCCTTAGCCAACTTTCTCTTTCTTTCTAATATTCACGTAGCACACAGCAGTCTTGAGGGAAACAATCAGTTAACTCTAGTCCCCTTTGTATCCTGAGATAAAGGGCATCCTGATTGTACAGTGCGCTGTTGCATCAGTTTTACGTAGAGGCCGGCGAGGCATCCACTATGAACACAGGGACTAGGCCTACAGATCATGCAGAAGTGATCAGGGCTCTCCAACACACTGTGCAGATTTTTCACTAGGGAGCTGCTCTCCAGCATCCCAGAGGAGTTCAGGATTGCCCCCAGGCAAGGGAATCCTCCAGTGACATATAGCCAGGATGTCCCTATGCCCCATTGGGTACGGAAATAACTCTTCAGGCTTTGGCAGTCAGCATGTGTTAAAGTGGCCTGAGATTGTCCATATGTATTTTAAAGCAGAGATGCTCAACCTCCAGCCTGCAGGCCAAATACAGTCCATGAAGCCTTGGCATCTGGCCTGCAGGCCTCCCTACAGATCAGGAAATTTGGTGGCAAGGGAATGGTGGCAATTAATACAGTCACCCTCCCCACTCCCAAATATCAAAACTCTTAAGTCCCATGGTGGGTTGGAGCTGGGCCACACCTCCTTCACTCTGTGGTCAGGTTGGGACTGGGCCACGTTCCCTGTCCCGCAAAGGGCTGGGTTGGGGTTGGGGCCAGGGTGTCACCCATCCCTTTCTGGGGCTGGATGGGGCCCTGCCTTGCTGGCTTCTGGTGCCAAATCAGTACTGCCAGCCAGATCTAACTTGTGGGCTAACCAGGTACTACCATTTGGCCCACAGGGGAGAAAGCCAAGCATCACTATTCTAGGGGGTAGGGTCAGCACTGAATAACCTGAGCACCACAGCACACTCTCAGCCTTGCACTAAGCACTGCTGAATCAGACCAGGGACACTGGCCCTGGAAGAGCTGAGAGGAGAAAGAAAACAGCAAATACAGCATCACACCATGTGACAACCATCCACTAGAGAGGAATGCACAGAAAGGCAAAGCCTGGGCCTCTGCTGGCCAAGCGCTTGCTGTATTCTTATGCAGGTGTCTAGCAAAGGGCCTTGGCAGCAGAAGTACTGACTGACATGCTAACACCGTGTTTGGAAAAGGATTTGACTGATGTGCGTTTTGAGCTTCATTTGCTTTGTGATGGACTTCCCATAGCCCTTCTACCGCATTAGGGACCAATCCTGCCCTCAGGGAAGTCAGCAGGAGAGTTGCTATTACTAGCCGTGCAAGCTGAGCCAACTAGAGAACTTCCTAGGAGCCTGCAGCTCTTAAGAAGACTACAGACCAAAAATGATTTCTGCTATAAAGGCAAATATGCCCTGGTGTGTCAGAGAAAAGGGTCAGCCTCACTCCCTGGATCATCTGTTCCTACTCTTTCCTGACCTCGGTGCCGCTGAATTCAAAACAAGTTGTTCTGAAACACAAAGCAGTGCCTGGAGTTTGCCCTGTGGTACCTAGCAAAGGGAAACACAGCTTATTCAACAGGACAAGCATGCAGTGCTGTTAATGCTTCCCAGAAGTGTTAGATCGCTGGCAAAATTTTAATGTTTTCGTCTCTTTGCATGGTACAGTATGTAGCTGTCTGTTTATCACATGCACACAAATCCACATCCCCACTGTAGACCTAGGTACGCTGCACAAAGAGTGTTGAGTTACATGTAGGGTAGTATTTATAAAATGTATATCTTGTTATGCTGCTTTTTAAGAACAAGTCCTAAGGGGAAGTTTCTCAGGGCTATAAAAAGCCTAGCTGGCAGGAGTCCCTGACTGATCAGCTTGCTGTGTCCCTCTGTCACACTCTAGCAGGTGCTGTGTGTTAACAATAAATTAACCATCATTACATTTACAGTAGACAGAGTACCTTTTCTTGACAGAGGATCCCTGAAATACTTGACAAACAATGGGCCAGATTCATCTATAGAAAATATCCCAGAAAATATCTATAGAACTCTCCTGATTTAAGCCAGCTATGGATCCAGCCTGATATGTGAAGAGCTCTTCACCTCTTAATGCAGCCAGTTGGATGTACGCAGTAGTGGTTCAGCCACATGCACACAATAATTATTTATCAGAGAAAAGATTTTTTAAAATCCCAAACAAAAAGTAGTCAGATTTTTTAAAACTGAAGTATCAGTGTAACTCCCCGCAGCTGGACAGGGTGCAGGAGGTCTGGGCTAATGCTCCCATTCATACAAACCATGTCAGGATATCTTTCACTACTACAAACCACCATTGTTTCACCTCATCCAAAGGATCCAGTTTCCCAGTGTCTCATGCTTTGTGTGCCTGCACAGAACACCATGGGAACTGTTGCTATTTCACAGTCACTTTGTATATGTGTAAATGGAGGGTGTTGAACATGTGGCCAATGGGCTAGATCCATCACACAGAGCTGTGTCATCTGGTCTCTGGGATTCCCAGAGGGACCAGGGACTTAGGAGCAGGACAAGCAGAGACAGGGCCCATCACCAAATTCCAGGTTACAGGGACGCAATGGGGACATGCTTTGGCTGCATTAACCCACCGTGGGTCCTTGATGACAGACACCCCATTGCTATAACCACCATCACTCTCCTTCTCATTAGAGGTGGGTTTGAATCTGGCCTGCAAGAGCCCCACAGTCTAGTAGATATGGCCCAGGGAGGCCAAACAAGTTTGATACCACTGGTGTAAATGATGGTGCACAATGCAGGGGCTAGAGAACAAGGTTCATAATCTGCAGCAGCATATCACTGCTCAGTGCTGGATCCGAGTGGAGGTTCAATGCTGACTACCAACACTGCTGTTTTCACCATCTCAGGTTGCCCTAGAACTTTCCCATCCAAGTCCAGTTTGATCCCATTCTTCCTCATAAGATACAGAAAGACTGCACCCAAGACTGTCTGGTGGCATGTCATACTTCACTGTGTCTGCTTGATTGCCATAAAGGGAAGCCTGGCATCTACCTGTACATATGTAGTTGGTTGCTGTTTCAAACTTGTTCTTATACGTCTTTATCCCTATGAATACAAACTCAGTACCTCACAGGGGAAGCAAGCAGGCAGGTCTTGGTAAGGTTTAATGTGCCTGATCTCTTAGAGCATGATTTGCAAAAATCGGATGACATCGCTGTACTCAGATATGTGACACCGTACTCAACAGGAACCAAGAACCCAAGAGCAGCTCTTTGTTGGTAAACGACTACTAAATCTTCCAAGATGAAATAAATAATCCCCTCTTAAATATGATGTATATTATAAAGTTGTGCCAGCATAGCTAAATCAGCGGGGGATTGTAAAAAGATCATACCACATAGCTGATATAGTTATTCCAGCAAAACCCTCTGTCTAGAGGTAGCTCTGCCAACAGTGGAGGGTTTCCCTCTGTTTACCTTCTGTTGTTCAGGGAACTGAGATGGTTAGGAAAAGGTAATAAAAAAAAACCCTTTTCTGTTCTGCCGCTATACACAATGCTTCCACTAAGGGGCTCTGCTGACACAGCACTGGCAATCCATAACATAGTAAGCCTCCAGTGAACATTCATTCTCCTCAAGGTCCACAAACTAGTGTCATATTCCTAAGAGCCCTGCATATTGGTAGCTATTTCGATCGGTAGCTTGCACAGGACCTCATGTCATTTTTGCCAGTCATACACATGGCCTCTGAGCAGGTCTGATGGACTGTTTATACTGTGCATTAGAAGCTAGAATTGAAACACTAAGGGCACATCAGGTCATGAATTAATTTTCTCCATCCTCACACAGTCCCCAGGTCCTGGTAGAATTGCAGCCTAAAGGAGAAATTGGGTCATGCTCTGTCACATCTCTGATCTATCCTGACAACTGAGCAAGGTCTAATTTCCCAGACCTGGACTCAGAAAGACAAAAACATCTTAGCAATTCCCAGACAAAAAAGGCATCCACACACACCACGTCTGTATACATGAAATCGCTTGCTTTCAGGAACATGCACAATTTAGAACAAGGTAAGGAGGAACGTGTGTAATGAAAGAATCAGATTTTCGTATTAGTAATAGTAGTTGTTATTTTTAAAGTGAACATGGTACTGGGGAAAGTTGCCAGTGACAACTCTGGAGTTTGAAGTTCCCTATTTATTCTCTGAATAGGCTATTGTGCAGTGCAGGCACTGGCAACATCAGGATCCTCCATACTGACCTTCTCTGATCGGATAACATGGAACTTTTGGGGAAATTGAGGAGCAAGCAAATTTATAAGCCTCTCTTCTGCCTTTCTGCCAAGCTTGAGAAATTAAGACTGAGTCAGTGCCATTAGTGGTGATAGGTTCTGTGAAGCAACCAGCTGTCCCCAGGGAGCTAGCCTGATGTCATTTTACATACGCCATTGAACAACTATCAGATGACACCACCTGCCATTCATTCTCATCCTGACCAGGATTCAGCTGCGACTTACAAGAGGAAACGCAGGAGGGTATCCCACTGAATACGTGAAGAGAGAAGAAAGATGCAGGAACTGCAGAGGACTATCTAGCCTGCCCTTCTCGATGCTAGTCTAGGCCAGTGAATCAGTTTCCAGCCATAAGGGCAAAGAAAGCAAAGAGTGCAAGGCTGTTTACTTTTTCACAAGAACAGTCTGTGCCCTACATGCCCATGTGAGTTCAGTCCATCAGTGTCCTCAGGGTCAGGGTCAATTTGCTGCTGGGCTTGTGGATGGGTAGCTCAGTCAGCTGAGTAGCTAGAGTTCAAAGGGATTTGCAAGGCCTCTCAAACTACTGAGCATGGACTAAGCACAGGATAACCTGGGTCTATTCATCATTGTTCTGAGACCTACATATAGCAGCAGGACAGGTGCAGAGGGGCTGCAAGGCAGACGTGCAAGGTCCCCAGGGAACAACGCTGGAGAAGGGAATCTCTGTGCCCTGGTGGACAATTGGCTCCACCAGGTCTACACCCCTCATGTAGCCACAGTCGCAGACAGGTATCAGTCTGGGGTGGGCAGGTGTAGAGTACAGGTGGGGTGGGTGGCCCCATGTTAGGGATGCTAAGGACAAGAGGGAAATTTTCAGCTCCAGAATCCTGTAATACTCTACAAAGGACATTAGAGCCAGGAGACAACTGAAGACAGCCCTCAGGGCTGACAGTCTTCACCAGGTGGCACCAGTCTTCACCCACCTGCTTTCTCACCAGGAGCTCATGCAGGCATGAATCGGGCCCAAAGGAGATCCCAGAGTTACGAACTCTGACTCTCATTGACACCGCTGCCACCGTTTGGCTATTTAACTTAACTGCCTGATGGCTTCACTTTCCCCATCTTTCTCAGCAGCTCACCTAAGTTATAGGGTTTTTATAAAGCTTAACTGATGGCAAGAGCAGAGCAGTTGATCCTAGGGTGAAAAAGGCTGTATCTGGGTCACCTGTTGTTACATCAGTGGGAAAATCAAAGCTAACTAAAGGCAGGAAGGAATAAACACACTGGACAAGCACAGCGTTCAGAGCCACATGCCCAGAGTTTACCAAAGGCAGAAGGGATTAGAAATCCTAGGGTACAGACCTCTAACTGTCCCTAGTGAATTAATTGTGACTGGAGGCAGAGATTAAACCCAGCAGCAGAGGAATGCAGTTCCTTCCTGTTTTACCATCTCTCCCCCTCTCTGCCGATTCCAAGTTGGCACTGTGTTCCCACTCAAGATGTGGGTTACATAATGGAGCTTATGAAAGGAAAATAACCCGGCCGTGCCAGCCTGGGTAAAGCCCAGTGTGAATAGAAAAACATGATCAGGCTTGATGTTCCTGCCCTGGCTGGCTCTTTGTTCAGGGGCGTACAGCAGGGGTGGGTGCACAGAGCAGGGTAGCAGCACAATGCTGAAGGTCCCACACAGCCAAGCCAGCACCAGGACTTGGCACCAGTATATATAAGATCAAGAGGAGGGGGCAAGGGCTGGAGTGAAAGCAGAAAGAGACACAGAGGAAAATAACAAAACGGGAATGGAAAACAAGGTTTGAGAGAAAGAAGGAGGCAGCAGATGAGATGTAAAGGAATCTATAGTTAAGGGACTGATTCTCCTTAAAGATAAAGTGCCAGGTCCTCAGTTGGCAGATCTGGCCTCTGAGTTATAATTAGTCTGTCATTATGATAATTAATTATCATCCCATTATTTTAATTATAATTATCGTGTTTAATTTGACACTTTTCTTTCCTATTGTGCACATGCCTGAAAACCATTTGGGTTCACATTGGCACCAGGCTCCCAGCTGGGATAGACCTACAAGGTGGACCTACTGAAGCCTGCAGAGATCCTCTGATCGACAGCAGTCAGGGCACCCATCCATACACCGCTTGCTTGCCATCTTATTCGTTGTCACAGGAGACATTTTGGGTGATGTGTGATGTGGGTTGGACAGGAGTTTCTGGTCCGATTCTTCACAGCAATCAGACCAGAAGCATGGGTTAGCTTTTTTTAAATGATCATGTGGTTATTTTTCTGGTTTGTTATATCTCAGCTTGACACAGAAGATCCACCTTTGTTTGGGTTGCACTGAGGATGAATGAAGAAATGCTTGGAGTGTTTAAGGGAAGGTTTGATTTGGTTGCATTTTGGACTTCATGACTGGACCCCCAGGCCTCTCCAGAGATCACTACCATATTGCAATAGCACCAAAGAGTCCCCATTAGTGAGCTCTGGTGTGACCTTCACAAATCCACCATCTTAGGCACTGGTTTGAGACCACACTCCAGTGTTGCACAAGTAGCTGCTTTGCTAATCAGCAAATCTAGCAAAGGACATTAAGGCCTAGGCAGGCAAAGTCTATGCATTCTCTAAAGTCCTTTGCAGAGCCAGTTAAGCTCAAAAGCCCCATAAGAGCCTTTGAACCCAGCATGGGTTCTCCCACACCTGCTTATTTCCATGCTTTCTAATAGCTGAGGGGTTTAAAGGTTTATGCCAGCTTATATTTTCCTATTTGTTTCTTTTTCAAATATTGATGCCCTCTAAATCTTTTCCCCCTCAAAATCACTGATCCATGTTTGTAACCTGAACTGCAACTTAAGTTTGCCTCCCTGGAAGTAGTGAATGTGATCAGATTTTATGATACAGTTTTGACTTGGGATAGATGAATGAGCCTTTAAGGGTTTGGATTGGATCAGTGCCAGGAGTTCAGAAGCTGATCTGAACTAGCATAGTTTCATAGTTGATGGTCTGTTCAGGTCTCTTCCGACCCTACCAAGTCTGACCCCCTGCCATGGGCAGGAAAGCATGCTGAGGTCAAACAACCCTGGCTAGGTGGTTATTTAGCCTCCTTTTGAAGACCCCCAGGCTAGGAGCGAGCACCACTTCCCTTGGAAGTTGGTTCCAGATCCTAGCCACCCTGACAGTGAAGTAGCGCCTCCTGATATCTACCCTGAATCTACCCTCTGCCAGCTTGTGGCCATTATTTCTAGTCACTACTGGTACTGCTCGGGGGAAACAGAGACTCCCCCAATGCCTGCTGGTCCCCCCTCACTAATTTGTAAACAGCCACTAGATCCCCCCTCAGCCTTCTCTTCTGGAGGCTGAACAGGATCCTCGTAGGGCCTGCTCTGCTGCCCCCCAGTCATGTGAGTGGCCTTCCTCTGGACTCTCTCCATGTTGTTCACATCCCTCCTGAAGTGCAGCACCCAGAACTGGACACAGTACTCCAACTGCAGCCTGACCAGTGTCACCTAGAGGGGGAGAATCACCTCCTTGGACCTGCTCGTGATGCATCTGTGGATGCATGACAATGTTCATTTTGGAATCAATAATGACTCTGAGATCCTTTTCTGCCTCTGCATTGATGAGAAGGGAGTTCGCCAACCCGTAGGTATGATGCTGATTCTTCCTCCCTAGATGCAGTACCTTGCACTTGTCAGTATTGAAACCCATCCTATTCTCATTCACCCACCCCTGTAGTCTGTCCAGATATAGTTGTAGCCTGTCCCTCTCTTCTAACATGCCCACTTCTCCCCACATCTTAGTGTTGTCTGCGAATTTGAACAAGGTGCTCCCTTGTCCAAATCACTGATGAAGATGTTGAACAGTGCGGGCCCAAGGACCGAGCTCTGCAGAACCCTACTGCCCATATTCCTCCAGGTCGAAAATGACTTGTTCACCACCACTCTCTGGATGCAGCCCTCCAGCCAATTTGTGACCCATCTGACTGTGTAGGCATTGACACCACAGTCGCCTAATTTTTTAATGAGAATGGGGTGAAAGACAGTGTTGAAGGCCTTCCTAAAGTCCAGATAGACTACGTTCACCGCAACACCTGCATCCAAGGATTTTGTGGCCTGGTCATAGAAGGCAACCAGGTTGGTCTGACAGGACCTGCCTCTAATGAACCCATGTTGGTTGGCCCTAAGCATAATCTCCCCTGCTGCCCCCTCGCAGATGTACTCCTGGATAATTTTCTCAAAGAGCTTTCCCATGACTGAGGTAAGACTTATGGGCCTATAGTTTCCTGGGTCCTCCTTCCTCCCTTTTTTGAAAATGGGAACCACATTGGCCCTTTTCCAGTCCTCTGGCACCTCACCAGAGCACCACCAGTGCTTGTAAAGCTGTGCCAGGGGTCCCACAATGACGTCCGTCAATTCCTTCAGCACCCTGGGGTGGAGATCATCTGGACCTGCTGATTTAAACATGCCTTGTCCCACCAGAAGTTCCCTGACCAGGTCCTCACTGGCCCTGGGCCTGGATGCACCTCCCTTGGAACTGTCCGGGATCCTGGTGGGGGGGATGTCCCGGTCCCTGCTCAGAAAAATGAACGCAAAGAATTTGTTAAATAGGTTAGCTTTGTTGTCTGGTCCGACCACCAGATTTCCAAGCATGTCCTGCAGAGGCCCCGCATTATCCGGTACCTTCTTTTTACCCCCTATGTATTTAAAAAAGGACTTCTTGTTGTCCTTGATCCGAGTATCTAGTCCCAGTTCCATCTCTGCCTTGGCCTTCCTGACCACTCCCCTACAGCCCTGGGCAACAGAGGTATAGTCCTCCCTGGTGATGGCCCCTCCCTTCCATTGGGTGTACACCTCCTTCTTAGCTTTGAGACGTTCCTGGATGCTTTTAGTGAGCCATGGGGGCTTTTAAGCACTCTTGCCCCCTTTGATCCGTGTTGAGATTGCCACCCTTTGGGCTTGGAGGACTGTCTCCTTCAGGAACAACCACTCTTCTTGGACACCTAACTCCCCCCGCCTACGGGACCTCAGTGCCTCTCCGACTAGTCTCCTTAGCTCAATGAAATCCGCCCTCCTGAAATCCAGGACTGCTTCACCACCTTGCGCTGGATGGTGAATTCCAAGAGGCGATGATCACTATTGCCCAGCTGATTGAGCATCCGCAGTCCCCTCACCAGGTCGTCGCTTGTGGCCAGGACCAGGTCTAACAAGGCATTTCCCCTGGTGGTACTGTGCACCTCCTGAGTTAGATGGAGGTCCTGTAGCATGGCTAGGAACCTACATGAGCAGTCAAACCTGGCTGACCGCTCTTCCCAGCAGATGTCTGGATAGTTTAGGTCCCCCGTGAGGACCACGTCCTTTGACTTAACTGCCTCTGCGAGCTGACCTGAGAATTCCCAGCCCAACTCTTCCCCCTGGTTGGGTGATCTGTAGTAGACCCCCTTTCCCTGACCCCCTTGTAGACAGACCCAGAGCACTTTGGTCTGCCTCTCCTCTGACCCAGTGCTGTCTGTTGAGGACGTGTATTGCTCTTTGATGTAGAGCACCACACCCCCAACTTTCCTCCCCATTCTATCCTGCCTGTACAGCCTATCGCCCTTGATGTTTACCACCCGGTCATGCACTGGAACCCACCAAGTTTCAGTGAGCCCCACTATGTCTGGGTTTGTGTTAGCTAGCAGGAGGGCAAATTCCTCCTGCTTGTTCCCCATACTACGTGCATTAGTGTAGAGGCATTTAAGGCCTCCTGAGGGTGTATGCACCGCCCCCCTGTCGCAGAGCTCTCAGGTGCCCTGCAACAGAGCAGAAATGGCTCGGAAGAGACCCCTAGTGGCGAGAAGGGGGACGCTCAGCTGCCAGTCACCAGGACTGTGCAGGTGCTGGTTGCTAGGGCAACCAGTGAAACCTAAAGACAGGAAGGGGCGGAGCTTAGCCCTTCTTAAGCCCAGGCAGGAGGCCAGGAGGGCAGTTTCCCTCCGGCGGCTGAGGGAGGAGGAACTCGGCCAGTACAAAGGAGAGAACTCTGATGGTGGTGAACATCCCCTGGTTGCTGCTGGGGTTGGTGCACTCTCTCTCTGGTAGGGATGGATTCTTATTTGACCAGGATGGTCTAGCTTTTATGTTGTAGTCCAGGGGATTTGTATTCTTGTGTTTATTGTTTTGACCGAAGGACCAGGTGAGGCTATTACAGGTTGGAGGAGGCCTCATAGGGACCCCACAGTAGCGTGGGGGTTCCTGGTGCCAGAGAGGGTGCAGCATTGTTTGGGGTGCATTGGCCCCAGCCCTAGAGCCAAGGGGGGGCAGCGAGGAGCCCCGGAGTGGGCACTGGCGAGAAGTCCCAGAACGGGCAGTGTGGGACAAGCTAGCAGGTGCCGGTAGGGGCACAGGCTGTGAGACAAGCTAGAGGCCGCCGGTGAGGGTGCAGGCTGAGGGACAAGCCACAGAGTGTCCACATGGTGCGGAGAGTAGGACAGACCTAAACAACATCAGATACATCTGTGAGGCTTGGGCTGTGGTGTAAGGGGAGGAAAGGAGCTGCAGACAGTGCCTCAGGCACTGAGACAGAAAATAGGCAGCCTCCCACTTGATTAAGATCTTCCAATCAAGCAAATAACAACAAGGGATGGCAGGCGAGAAGGTGGGCGGTTGGCCCTTGATCGGTGTTGCGGGACCACTAATAAACAGCCCCGAAGAGGCACAACTGTCACACCCCCTAATCCCAGGACTATCTGGACCCCTTGTTCTTGGATACTTCTTGTCCTCGTTGCCCGTCTTGGCTGGGCTGTTCTTGTGGGTGTCTCTTGGCTCGGTGTTCCGTGGCTCCCTCCGTCATCATCCTCCCCTTCCCCTGATGAACCTAGTTTAAAGCCTGCCGGAGGAGATAAGCCAACCTGAAAGAGAACACAGGCCTACCTTTGGGGAAGAGGCGAAGCCCATCCCACCCAAGCATGTCTCTTGTTACGAAGTACGGGTCATGGTCCAAAAAAGCCGAAGCTCGCCTTGAGACACCATTTCTGAAGCCACAAGTTGACCTCCCTGATGCAGGTCTCATGGCATTGTCCACATCTGCTCACTGGGAAGACAGATGAGAAGACTACCCATGCCCCTGTCTCCTTCATCTTGTCACCCAGAGCTTTGTAGTCCTTCATCAGGTGATCTGGGCTGCTCCTGGCCGCATCATTATTGCCCACATGGATTAGGACCATGGGGTAGTAATCAGTGAGCCGGATAAGGGCTGGAATCATCTCTGTCACATCCTGAATCCAAGCTTTGGGCAGACAGGAGACCTCACGCGTCATGGGATCCTGGTGCCAGATGGGACCCTCTGTTCCTCTCAGGATGGAGTCACCTATGACAAGTACCTGGTGTCTCTTCTTCTGGGTCAGCTGGCCTCCTTCAGCCAGTTGTGTGTGTGGAGTGGCCTCCTCTCCAGAGGTTTCCTCCTCTCCTTCCTCTTCCTCCAATGTCTCCAAGGCCTCATACCTGTTCCCTGGCTGGACTGGGGGAGCTGGTACTATACCACCGTGAGCAGCCCTGGCTCTGGAGGGAACCTTCTGCCATTTCACAGATCCTGTTGGGTCTGCCATAATGGCCAGGAAGTCTCATGAAGAGCTTTCATGTGAGGTTTGTGCCACTTCTGGCTTCTAATCCAGTTGAAAATGCTGCAAGAGCATCTGCTGGTGTTGAATCACAGTCATTCTGGTCCATGCCCTAGATTGGCAGTTGATAACCTTTTAAGGCTGTGAGCCTGATTGACCCTGTTCAGGTCAGAGTTGAGCAGCGGAAGAGTGGGCACTATGACTCAGGTAGACCAGAAATGGGTAGATCAAAAAGAACAGTAAGGTTGTGAGGGTTACATGTAAGGGTGGTTACTAACAAATTTGAAACTGATCTAGTCACCTGGCAGGAACCAAATCCTTTTGGAGAAGGATTAGCTAGTGTTTGTTTTATTTCTATACCGCTGTGTGTACATTCTCAAATCTCACGGTGCATTTGAGTTGTATGCCAAAACTACACAGTCACTATATTCATGTAGAGAAAGCAAAATCGGTAGAATCTTACCACTGTCTCTTTCAGTCAACAAGAAGTAGATCAAGTCACAGTTAAGACTGACACTGTGTCCTAATCTCTGCTAACTGCTGTCAGGTAATAATTCAGTGCATATATGGTAGCAAATTTCTCAGGGAAACAGGGATGAGGCCACTCACATGGGCAAGGCATATCGTCAGGGCTTTAAAGTGTCCTAAAAGCCTTAGGGGCTCACAGACTAAGGAAGGATGAACAGATAGGTTAGGAGAGGAGAACAAAAGCAGCTGTCTGCTATAGAGATCAGTGAGATCTCTCTAAAAGCTATAGCCAGGTTAAGGATTCTGCATGACCCCAAATCCTATCAATATCTGCACTTATTCATATTTATCTATTTATATAACAGAGGAACTTGGAGCCCCAGTCAGGGACCAGTACTCCAGGTACTGTACAAATACAGACCAAAGTTACTGTCACTGGCCATAGAGTATACAATCTAGGCATAAGGCAGGTGGAGACAAACAGTGTGGACACACAAGGAATCACTAGGGTAGTAGTGATCAGGATGACAGGCAGGGGGTGCAGCAAACCAGACACCTAAACATAGTTGAACCACTATAATTAAAGCACCCACAGTGTCTCGTGTATCAGTGTCCCATGCTTCAAAATGGCGGTGGGGGTGTTTTAACTAAAGTTTGTTGAACAAGCAATAAAGAAATCAAGTGAAAGGGAAGGTTATTTTCTTGTCCTTTCATCAACCTTTGAACAGGGATGAGGATGAGGTGGGTCTGCCTTCTATCACTGGACAACCCCTGAGATCTGACAGCATGGAGCACTAAAAAGCCACCACATTGTTCAGCCTGAAGCTATCCTGCACTGACAATTCAGCAGACCAGGTCTCCACTACAAGCCTTTACCAGTATTGCTATGTCACTGATGCATGGGGGGGAAATAATAGGGCTGTGAGAAATTTCACCAGCCGTTTTGTTTCAACACTGTTTCAACTCATTCTGAGGTCGAAACAGCAAAATCAAAGTGAAACAAAGGCCATCGAAATGCCTCAAAACAAAACATTTTGAAAGTCAAAATGTTTTGACCATAGTGCTGGGGATGGCAAGTCAGCCCAGCTGGGCTGCCTCCACATACCCCGCACTAGTTCACGCTGGGGGCAGCAGTCAGCCCTGGTGTGATCTAGCACTGGGGATGGAGAGTCAACCCAGCTAGGCTGACTTCCCGCTCCCAGTGAAACACTGAAATAGCATTGAAACAGCCTTTCTGTTTTGACAGAATGGAATGGAACAGCTGTTTTGAATCAAAATGAAATTCAACATGGAACGCTGTTCCATCAAACCATTGAGACTCGAGGCAAAACGGAATGGTGCCATTTCGCACAGCCCTAAAAAATATCACCCCTCTAACTGACATATCTCTGCTGGCAAAACCACCCCTGGAGACAATTATTTTTGGCAACAAGGCCTTTTCCCAGGGTTGCTTTTGTCACCTAAAGTCAGAACACTACTAACAAATAAACTGCTTTGCTAGCACCACTAAAATCAGCACCAACTTACCCCAGCTGAGGGTATGGCTCAGTAACTTTAACTGTCTAAGAAGAAGAGAGTTAAGCAACAATAATATAGTATGCTTGAGGATTAGGTCTTCCTTGACAGGTTAAATCCATGCCTTGGAAAGATCTTGAGTAGTCTCTGGGGGCATCTACAAGAGACTCTGACTGCACAGCAGCTAAATAACACTGTGGATTACTAAGGGTGCTAATATGCTACTGCACCATATTAGGCTATTGCGCAGTAGCACCACTTAAAAGGTTTTCACTAGTATTATTGCTACTGCTCTCCTTTCTTCCTTTGTAAACTTGATCATCTCGTGGTCACTGCTGCCCACTGCAGTCCCACGTGCACCTCTGAGGATCAGGCAAGGCAAGGGGAGCAGGGGAAAAATGCAGGTCAGACAGGGGATAAGTGTGTTCCAGACTCTGGGGCTGACCCATGCCCAATCCCAATGCTTATCTGAGCATCAGGGTCTGAGAGGGACAAGACATGCCACATGTATCATTTAAAGTGTGAAGCAAACCAGACAGAAAAATGTTCTACCTTCATGTGGAACAAGTTTGTGGCCCATTTGCTACATTATCATGCCATAAATTGACTTTAATGTGGCATGTTACAGTTTAAGGTGTTAATAGCATCATAAGTGAGTCATAAACATAATGTCTGCCAGGAGCCTCAGAAGGAGGTATGGCCTGGTGTTATAACTACAACAAATGGGAGCTGGGTTTGAATAGATGGTGATAACATATAGGAAAGAAGATTATGCTGTGTGAAGCAATGGGAGAATGAGGAGAAGTTAAGTTATACTTAGATGTCTGCTTTTCCAGTTACAGCTAACCTTCCTGTATTCTTTTAGGAGTCATCAGTGCGGAGTTCTGCCACTGTATTCACAAATTCCTCAAGAGGAAGTGTTTGACCCAGTGCCTTCTGGAGTGACCAAGGTGAAACTATCCTTTGCATGCAAGGTCACCCTTGGCCTCATGTAATTATAAATGTGTCCCAATAAGTACTTCTATTTCCACAGGTTATTATATTCACCAACTTTGCTGAGACTAGCATTACCATCAATGATGTCGTCTATGTTATAGTTTTGTGCAAGTAAGTTCCATGTTCAGCTCTTTGTTTTAATATAACATATGTGGAGTACAAAGTACATTTTGTAAACATGCAATACTGCCTGAGAGATGTATATACCATAAGCTATCATGAGCCCAAACTCCTCAGAGCGCAATATTCTGCAAAACTGGATGGCTTTGAAGAACAGCAGAAAAGGCTACAATCCGTGTTCCTTCCAAAGCACACTGAGGAAGTAAAGGGAAATGGAGAGAGGCCCAAGTGCCTGACTTTTTCTTATAGCAGTGCTTCTCAACCAGAGTGCTGGAGCACCCTGAAGTGCCATAAGATCCTTTGAAGGCTGCTGGAGATGTGAGGAGACAAGCAGATAACGGCACACTAAGGTTCCCTCTGCCTGGCCCTCCCTCACCCCCATGGCCTGCCCCTCTGCAAGGAGGTGACCACTGTAATGAACAAAATAGTTTTAAAAACGGGTGCTGTCCAATGCACAGAAGTTATGGAAGGGTCCCTCAAGTCTAACAAAGGGTGCCTTGAATCTAAAAAAAAGTTGAGAACCACTGCCTTATAGGGACTATTGGGAAAAAGAAGTGGCAGGGCAAAGGAGAGAGAGATGGAAGGGATGAGAGCAGAACTGAGAGACATGAGAAAATTGCCAATGGCCTATCCAACCAAATGATGGGTTCCCCCTCCACATCCACTTCAAAGTACCATAGAAAACAATTGCTCATATTGCCGTGCTAATCACAGCATTGTGCACAAGGAAGAGCTGGAGCTGGGCAAACCCCTCCTTTGTATGTTTCCCAGGACATTCATTGAATAAGTGACAGGACCAATGCAAAGTACTTGCCATATTGTCAGCACTGCCAGAAAAAGAACAAACATCATTTTTTGCCCAGCTCTGGGCAAACAATGCAAAAAAATTAAACCTTCATTTCTAAATTTGCCTGCCAAGTTAAATGATTTGATGACTGGTATTCAGCCAAGCCACAGACCAATCCAGCCAGCACTGAATGGAGGAATATTTTGACATGATGAGAACTCCCAAGCTCTGAACACCCTTTAGGAGCTTGATCAAAATGCACATAGATGGGTGTTCAAAAGGTGAATTGAGTAGGTCCCCTACTCCATTACTGAAAGAGAAAGGGAGCCAGGGAACAGCTGGCCAGCTCCAGGCTCTTGGACGAACTGATGGGGCAGAGGGCCCTTGAATAAAAATGTCCACCTGCTCTAAATGCAGCCAGTGATTGACAGGCCTAGGCCAGAAGTAGTGGGTCAGATGTCCCAGAGGGAGCTCTATAAACCCAAGGCCTGAGCCAGAAGGAACAGTTTGGCCTTACAGATTGAAGGGAGTGGGGGTCCAGGGAGGAGATGTGCCAAGCTGCTCAAGGAGGAAGGACTCCAGGCTTTGGGGGGAAGGAAGCCCCTCCACAACCAAACAGCAGCAGATAAGTGTTTTGAGCCTATATGGTACCACTGCCACAATGCGGGATTAACCCTGGGGGAGCCTTTTTTTGGGGAGCAGATGCTCATGTTTTTCTTTCCATTCATGTATAAATACCAGAGGGTTGGATTGTGGCTTTAGGGGCAGAGGAGGCCACTGAGAAGGACGCCAAGGGCACCTCAGATTGTAGATGCTTAGAAGAGGATTTTGCCCACCTAAAACTTGGCTTGGACAACAGAATTAACGTGTCTGGAGGCTGTGTGGATTAGCAGATAGAGCAGGGGGTGACTCTAAGGGGGCCTGCATTCTCCTCCCAGCTCTGCTGGATGACTTTAAGCAAGTCACTTCATCTCCCTGTAGCTGAGTTTCCCCTTGCCCCCTTTGCCATATGCTTTGAGCTACCAGTGAGCAACTCAAGAGTTGAGGGCTAACTACTATTATTTCCTAGCAGAAAGCACCATGCAGTACCATCCAAGTGCTGCATCAGCTAAGTCCTGCTTGACCTGGAGAGCTAACCTAGCCAGCACTTGGCTACAACAGCTCCTGGCCAATGTACCAGTCAGGACTCTGAAGGCAATTAAAACCTGTAAAATCCCGTACAGGCAACCCCTGCTTAACGCTGTTTTGCTTAGTGCTATTTCACTATAATACTTGTTTTACATTGATACCTGATTCCACTTACCACTCAATGAGTTTCATTATAGTGCTCACATTAATTCTTACGGGAAAATGAGTTTCGCTTAATGCTAACGCTCGGTTGTTCAGAAACCAATTTAGAGTGTTAAGCAGGGGTTGCCTGTACTGTGAAAGCAGCCACTTCATATGTGGTTAATTACAACCAAAAAAACTTAAGGCCAAACCAAGAGCCAGTTCTTGGTTAATGAATGACCCCTAGTCTGTGACTTGTATGAAGAAGGCTCCATGGAGCGTGGTTTGCAGTTTCAGGTGGGATGCCAGTCATGCTTGCGATGGTGGCCTATTTCCAAAAGCAATCATAAATGATGTGTCTGTTTGCCTCACCACCAGGAGAATCCCCATTCAGTTCCCTCAATGCCTCTGTGGCTCACTGCCTGATATAGCTCCGATGTAATTCTCATTCTGTTAAATTAGTAACTGATTACTAGCAATTAAATCCTAGTGTAGTGTGAGTTCATTTCAAAGTGACTTCACTGGGAGCAGCATTTCATGCCAGGTGCTTAAAATTATACTGGTTTGCCAGCGGCATCACAGAAAGCTATGGAAGTCCCAGGGAGTTTGACCTGCAGCCTGCAAAGCAAACTCAGTGCCCAACCTCTCTTCCCCTCCTTCCTTTTCCTAAGGAGTCTGTTTCCTTCCAAAGGGGGGCAGGTCCCATTGGTGAGACAGTATCAGTAATACTCTGACATCACCTGTGATTATATGCTCTCTTTCATGGGAGCAAGGACCCAACCACTGTGAATCTTGGTTACTGTGAATCCTCTCCCATTGATCTTCCTCTCTCTGATACAGACACATTCAGTCTCAATTGTTATTGAGACCTGTACCTCTCCCCCCGGCCCCATTGCACTGGATATTACATACACAGACTAAGAAACAGTTCAGAGCAGGGACAATATACAATCTACACAGACAAGATAGGAAGAATTATCTCCATTTTACAATAGGGGAGCTGAAACACAAAGAGATTAAATGACTTGAAGGTCACACAGCAAATCTGGGGCAGAGCTGGGAATTGAACTTGGTCTCTTGGGGCACTGACAGATGTGGAAAAACAAAAGAAAGACAGCTCTTTACAGGAACAGGCATCATGTCTGTTTGACCCAGCTCTCCAGGCATCTCTACAGCTTGCTCACTTCAGCAGGGCTTTTCAGTGCTTTTATCTAATAGCTGATTAATCAGCTATTAGATAAAAGCACCCCAAAGCCCTGCTGAAGCACATGAGCTATACAGACACTAGGCAAGACAGGTCAAACTGATATGATGCCTCTTCAGGACACGCGCTGCGCTCAGCATGGGGGCACCAAGCTGAAAGTAAAGTGCTAGGGTGTTTTCCCCCATGTCTGTAAGCAGCCTTGAGTATCAGCCTTAGCCCCACAGCCATCATGCCTGCCATTACTGACCTTTGTCAGGCAGAGATAATTGTTCTCTGTAGGGGTGGGACAGCTCTTTCCCAGTTGATCTAATCTGATAGATGTGTTACTGGCCATAGGCACCTCAATTAAAGTCATGGTGTACTGTTCAACTGCTCCTTAGAAGTTATTTGGGAAAGCCAAGACAGCTCTGTGCGCACTACAGATACATGGGTTTAAGGTCAGTCACAACAAAGCTGATCCCAGTGTGGGGCTAGCCTTCTGGCAAGGCTCAGCATGCCTATACAATTTCAAACTCATATTACATTGGGTGCTTGAAGCCATGGATGGCCAGTCTGCAGCACATGCCACAAGTAGCAGGGGCAGGCTCTTGTGTGTGGCACATGGCAGATCAGGGAGCAGAAAGCTGATCGGGCAGGGAACAGGGGTCAGAGTGGCACTCAGGGAGGGTGTGGGGATTAATTTGTGGCATGCCTGCCAAAAAAGGTTGGAGTCTGCTGCTTTAGACCATGTGAAGGCCCTTAATGCCATGTCAAAGCTTGCTGTGGACAGCATCTAATAGGTCCTGATTTCTACAGTGTGGGATATGCAGGGCAATTTATCAGAACAGAAAACCATGCTTCTGCCAAGGAGTTTACAATCAGTGGCTCCAATCCTGCAAATGCTTACACACCTCATTAACACTGCTCAGGGGAGAACTCCCACTAACTTCCATGGGACTATTCACACGATTAAGAAAGTGTAAGAGTGATGTTGTAGCCATGATGGTCCAGAAAGCATGCAAGAAGCAAGGATTTCTTAGGGTACTTATCTTTCATTGGACCAACTATGTAGTTGGGATAGTTAGATAAGCTTTCAAATGCAAGGCATTCTTCATCATGTGAGACCTGAAAAGAATGTCTTGCATTCAAAAGCTTGTCTAACTTTGTCCCAGCAACATAGTTGGTCCAATAAAAGATAACACGCTAATAAATCCTGGTGTTTTGCATTAAATAAAGGAGGTACATAACTAGCTACAGGATCAGGGCCTATTTAGATGGTTAACAAGGACAACCAGAAGGTAGGGACATCGACAGCACATGACATCAGTAAAGGATCCTAAGAAGTGTTCAGTTGCATACACCATCTTCTTGGTTCCCATTTAATTGTATACAAATATTAAATTGCATTTGGATGATAAAGGGAGGAAGCTGGATGTTGAAATAAAAGCTTGTGCCAAAAGGAAATGGACTCGCCTGTACTTTTTTTAGGAGGAAAATACAGATTTTAGCTTGCTATAATTCATAGAATTTGTGCTTCAAAAGTGTCCAGGCAATTACCTGTTACTTATTCATAAAAACTGTGAGTCCTGCAAGCTGCATAATTTTTATCAAGTGTGATTATTTGTCTTAAATTTCAGGTTGGTAATGTTGAATAATGCATTTCCAATTTGTTACTTGCTATTCAAGAATTTTCTCATCCAGTAAGAGCAGAAACAATTCCATGCATATTAGGTGACCAGCCACCAAATAGTAAGGAGCAGTCAGTGTCACCAGATCACAAAGAACCTCTAGTCTGAATAATATTCATCCAAACTGCTTGGTGAATCACTTGCACTAGCAAACACATTTGAAAAAAATCCAGGTCAATTCATGAAAACATTTGTCAGCTAAAAGGAGGCTGAATTATCATTTAGTCCTATCTGAAACAAATACTCCATATAAATTACTTTTAACAAAAGCTGACTGGAGAGTCCAGATGACATGTTGTTTATAAAGGAGGTCATCAAATCTATATTAAGTACCTGGTCAGGGCTGTTCGCTCCTTCTCTTATCTGCAGCGTCTCCTACATATGCCACTACATGAGTTTGATTTTAAAGAAATCTGATTCTACTTCTTGATAATACAGCTGTGAAAAATCCCCCTTCTTTGTTTTAACTAAGAGGGAAACTGCTTACAGAGCCTTTCCCAGAGGATCTGTGTAGAGAGTCTTTATTCTGAACTGTTATGGGATTTTAACAAAAAGCTATTTAATAAGAGACATTCAGAGTTACCACTTGACATTATGGACCATAATGAAAGCAGTGGTTTTTGGCTCAGCTTTGATTTCTGAGACAAAGCTGTGTGACTGTTCCGGTTATCTTAATCAAAAGTCACGGGTTTCATTAAAGCACCAGTATGAAAAAAATGTGAGCAGAGTTCTTAAGCAGAGGTTTCAGATGCCGTGCACTGGGAACTAGTTGAAAAAGAGTTGAAACGTTGCAATGTGTACATTTGATTATCTCTATCTTATAAGAGGCGTTCTTGTCAATGTGTCTTTTTGACACTCTCCTTAGCTGCTAGGCACATTTACAACCTGGTATAAATAAAAGCTGATTAGAGTAGATCTGGGGCCCTCAGCCAGCATGCACCGCTCCACCCCTCTTTTCCTTCCAGCCACATGACAGCAGACTATTAACTTGGGGGAGCTGATTTGGAGGGGAGTGCAGCAGGGGGAAGTGAAAACAGAGCTAGAAAATGAGATGTGGAACCCAAAGCAGGGAAGAGGAATCCAGGCAGGTCAAGGGAAACATCTCTTGCTTCTGTTATTACCAGTGAAACATTACAGTCCAGAGTTCGAGGTTCTTGTCACAGAACCCCAAGGAAACCTCCATCTCCTGGAAGAAGACTAGCTCCAGCCTTCTTGCCCTTTGGGTATGCACGTTCATTAAACACCCACAGATAAAAATGCCACAGCCCCCCTGCTCTGCTTTGTTGAGAAATGGCACCGTGTGGTTCCCTGTGGAGCCTGACTCCCTGGGCATAGCTTTGTCCCCAACACATACAGAAAAGGCTCAACTCACATCACTCCTTCAAGTTAGCTCTGCTTTGGGGTCATCAATGCAACCTCCTCCTGGAAACATCTGAGAGAAGAGGGTGCATGTTGTTCTCACCAGCCATAAAAGTCCTGGGCCCCACAGGCATGTGGTCCAGGCATTCCTTAGTACCTTCGGGATCGCTCAGCCATGCAGACCTGCCTGTCCGGGTCTGAGAGGTGGTGTGGGGGTGGGTGCCTCAGTCTGTGCTGCTGTTTCATCCCCTGGTGAAGCCATTTCAGATGTGGTTGATCTGTTAAATGAAGTACAACGTTTTTCAGCAGGCAAGGCTCAGATCAGATGAGATCAGCCTGGTTTGGTTAACCCCCAGTTGTCTGGAAGAGTTCAGGTGATCAGTATTTTGTGATAGCTGGGCTAGAGCAGCAGGTTTTTTATGCTGCTGACATCAGGTTTATGAGCTCCTTATGTTATAGGCCCTTGGATTCAGAGCCAGTTTTATATCTCTTTCACTTAGGCTCCCACCCCCAAACCCTGCCTTTGCATTTGTAATTGAGAAGGTCATCAGTAAACCTAAAAAACTCCCATTTTCATGGCTTGTGGAAGAAATACAATGGAGGAGGTGATTTGGATTCATGCCAACCTCACAGATGAACAGAAGAAAAGGGGAATACTACATATTTGGTGAAAACACTTGATTTCCTCAAAAAAATATGCTCACTCCGCCAGGATTGTTTCCAACAAGCAACACAGCAAAACTCTTTGGGCCTACGTATAATGCATGTTTAAACCCTTGTAGGCTGCTGGCAGGAAGAACCAATGTTGTATGAAGACATTAAGGCTGATCTGCTGAGAGCGGCTCTATTGCAGCTGAAAAAAAGAGTTAGTATTTTGGGCATTTGGTGCACCTCATTGCATTATGACATTTTAAAAAGGAACAAGCAGAGAAGAAACATATGTCAGCATTCACAATGCAGAAGTAGTATATACATGGAGAAATCTGTCCATGTGAGCAGTAATTGAACTGACATAATTGGGCATTAAAGGATTCTATAAAGCCATTGACACTTAGATCACCTTGTCATGGCAAAGGATCGAACTTCCCCTTTCTGAGGGGAAGAGAAAGTTTCTCCTTATTCAGTTTCCCTCTCCTCAGAGCTCTAGCTTGGCTTTATGAAGGGCAAGCCTCTGTCTTTAAGACCTGGCTCTTCCCAGTCCCTGGCCTCCCTGGTTATCTGTGTACCCCCACCTCTGGGAGCTTATTCTTTTTGGGCAGCTCCCATGAAGGAAGAAGGAGGTATTTTCTGCTTTTAAAGAGGAGGGGTCAGAGTTTCTCTCCACTGGCACTGGCAGGACCTTATGGGCCAAAGTTGATTTGTTGCCCCTTGATGCCCAGGATACCATGCAAGCCAAGCAGTCCTGCATATCTCTTAGCAGGACTCTTATATCTCATAGCAGGACTGCATGTCTCTTATTTCTCCCTGTAGGCCTGGTAACCCTTTGGGACCTAGGAACCACACTGCAAGGCCAGAAAGAGGAATGGCTCTCTCTGCTTTACCCTTGTAGAGCTAGATGGGACAGTGACCTGAGGAGGGGTCACTACATGTTTGTTTGATTTTGACTTGTGTCAGACCCAAGGAGGGGTTGTTGCTTGCATGCTCTGATTGGACATTAAAATCCGAGGAGGGGTATGGATGTTGTGATAAGCCATCTGTGCTGGCAGATTTTTATGGACGGCATGAGTCATAGCAAAGGGAAGCCCAGGATGAACTGGCAGCTCAGATCCTGGGGCAAGAAACCGTGTCCTGGAAAGATAAGCAGTGACTAGCAGCAATATATGGCCCAGAGTCAGAAGCTTATCGAAGCATTCAAGAGGACTTAAGAAGCAAAGGCAGGTAGCCGTATCACAATCCCTTCAAGGCATTAAGGGAGCGATTGAAGGGTAGGTAGAAGAGTAAAGCCATAGGAGTCAAAGAAATTCAGGTGTGAAATGATACCCATGAACTGGGTCACAACAGGTGCAGCCCGGAGCGTGGTGCCAGCGCTGACTGACACAGAGGAGTATGTCAGGTCTGTAGCTGATGAGGTCGCACCCTTATGGGATTCCAGTCCTGAAACTGTGATCTTGGACAGCCCAGAAGTGACAGAATCCAGTGGAGATCAAGATCCAGATAGTCCAGAGGTGATGGGATCTAGTGGAGATCCAGACAGCCCAGAGGCAGTGGCTTCCAACAGTGACCTGGAGGCTTTTCCACCAAAATTGCTGGGGGAAAGCGCAGGAGAAGAATGTTCTTCAGCAGTGACAGAGAGCAGCCCTCCAGGACACACACCCACATTCATTTGTGAATCACCTATTCCAGTTGGTGGATCTGCCAGAGGGATGACAAGGCCAGCTGGATGGGAAAGTCGGGAGTAGGTTGGTTCTGAAGCCAGACTTTGTGGCTGTGATTTGTGGTTCCCAGACTGGACGGACATACATTTTTTTCAGGAGCAGGGATTTCATAGATTTCATAGACATTAGGGCTGGAAGGGACCTCGGGAGATCATCGAGTCCAGCCCCCTGCCCAAAGGGCAGGAAGTCAGCTGGGGTCATAGGATCCCAGCAAGATAAGCATCCAAGTTCCTGGACAAGGCACCACCTCTGAGGTGCTTACGTTCAAAAATGCACCATCACCATTTTCTCAGTGGTGACAACATTTTGCTGCTAATACAACTGGAAGAGTCACACTTCCAGGTGCTTTTCAAAGCACCGAGGACCGTAGCACTCACAAGTGTAAAAATGCCCAAAAGGAACCCTTGTTCTGATTCATGCAAAGTCCAAGTGGTCCTGGGCATGACCAAAAATTACATCCAGCTGTTAAACAGTGGATCATCAGTTTGATTTGTTATTACCTACGTACATGTACATTTGTTGTTTGAATTGTTGTTTGCTGTATTAAGTTGCTGTACATATATATATATATATAGAGAGAGAGAGAGAGAGAGAGTTGTGTTAAGGTTATTAATTGTTGAATGTAACATTATAATAAGGATCGATCTCTGTACGTCTGTGGATGAAAGTGGATACTACAGGTGTGAGTTGGTAAGTTTGTGGTTTGTTGTTGTGGGTTCTTTGGTAAAGCCATTGTGTTTGATGGATAGAGGTGCAGGTCTCGTGAACAGTGTTGCCTCAAAGATCAATGCCACGCCAGCACTGTCACATCAGGTGAAATAGCAGAGGAGCACTACAGCATGGGTCACTGCCGCCCAAATAAAGGTGCTATGGACATCATGTGTTTCACACACAATATCATCATGGACATTGCGTGTTTCACACACATCATCAAGGAGAGAAATGTAGAGCCAGATGGCAGCATATCTCCTGGCTTTGGGTGGTTCATCTAGTCCTAGTGAACGTTTGACCTGACGACCCAATTGTGAATGGACTGCATACTCAGTTGAAGCTGATCCTTTGATAAGAAGAGGTCTGAGGTGAATGTCACCTACCCAGCCAGGTACTGAGTGCACAAGAGTGTGCTGTGCACAGAAAAGCATGAGTGCCAGGTGCATGAGCACCAGATTCGGTGTGTGAATGAGTGACAGGAGTCAGCCATGAATGGCTATAAAAGGAGGATTTATGTCTTCTGTCCCATCTCCTGCAGTCTGATTCAAGGTGGTGCGTCTCCTACGGTGTGATTGGAAGTGTGTCTCTTGCCTGTGTTCATGTGGGACTGAGTGTGGCTGGAAGGCTGGGGTGGCCAAAGGCTAGTCCGATTGTACCAGTTATGCAAGGTGTGTGTGTGGCGGGAGATCGGCAGCTGTGTGGGATGGTGAGAGTGGGTGTAGGCTGAAGTGGCCAATCCTTTCTGTGGTCTGAGTGAGGGCAAGCGTCCCTGGGGAACAACATCCCTCACATGATGATTGCCATAGGTGAAGGCTCAGAGTGACCAATATCCAGTGTGTTTGTGCGGCAAAAGTGGAGTGACTGGTGCTAGGTCGCTGGTAGACTGTCAGTGAGTGGGAGAGTCTCCTGCTCTCTAGCACCCACCAGTGGGCACTCTTCTCTGTGTGGGTCATAGCATGGGTGACTGGTACCTCCCAAGTCTGGGGGGCACCAGATCACCGACTGGGGGGATGTCCCTCAGTGCCCGATTGCCAACCGGGGCAAGGGGTCCCCAGCAGCCAATTGCAGAGCCCAAAATCACCAGTGGCAAAACCAGAAGTGCACTTCCAGTTTCATGGCTGGCATTTCCAGGGGGTGCGTGTGCACCCGCATGCATCCCCTATGCATCGCAGTGGGTCATAGTCCGACTTTGCAGTGTTTCTTGTTGTTGTTAATAGGGGAGGGTTCTTGGGTTTTTTATCATTGTGTATATTGCTGTTGCCTATGGTTGTATAATATATTTGTTGTTACTCTCTATTTTGTTGTCTTTGGTTATTTTCTAATTAATTATTTTTACCAGTGGGGTAACACCAGGCTGCAGGTGTACACTCTGCTGAGAGCAGGCTGTCCACCTCTTTCAAATTACTGTGACTAAGGCCCTCACTAATTGGCCTGTCAACACCCTTTGCTTCATTATATCCATTGAGACCAGGTGGACCCTGGGTCCTGGCTGTGCAGGATGATCCAGAACCTCCCTGATACCCAAAATCCTGATATGGACCCAGGGGGAGTTTCCAGATTCCTGAAAGTCCTCAGTCTTGCCGGCTCCAGCTCAAATTCCCTCTGATGCTGTTGATCCTCATCTTCCATCTTGATCCAAAGCTCCTCCACCTGAAGCTTCCTTTGTTTCAGGATCAGTCTCTGTCATTGCAGCTTAGTGTCAGAGATTATTATCATCAACACTGCCCTCCTCTACCAGCAAATCAGGCAGCCATCCTGCTGTTGGGTCTGGAACTGGTCTTGGCTAAAAGGCCAAGGATTGATCACTCTGTCCCAGGAGTGTGATTAGCTGTGCTTTGTTAGTCTTCCCAAAGGTTAGCTCTCTCCCCGGCACAATTCAACAAGCCTCTCCTTAGAGTGGTATTTATACACTGAATCCTCAGCTATAGCTTTGGGCAGGCACTCTGGGATCCCACCACTACCACCACCTGCCATGAAGAAGGATCAAATTGCCCTTTCTGAGAGGGAGGGGAAAGCTTTTCCCCAGGACGTCCCCAAGAAGCAGCTTTACTTGGTCTCCCTTTTCTCAGAGGACTCCCAGCAGCCAACCCTAGCTTGACTGCACAAGAGGCAAACGTCTGGCTTTGAAGATTTACTGGGGCCCTGGGCAAACTGAAAATTGGAGGCCCTCCACCAGGCAAGGTTCGGTTCCCCCTGCACCCACCCAGGGACTGCGGTTGGGCCTATCTGGCCTCCTCAGCATGTCCAGGTCAAGTCAGGAGGTGCGAGTGCCATGGGGGCAAAGGTGGCCCCGGCCCCTCTGGCTAGTGGGTGTCACGTAGCCAAGGCTGCGGTCTCCCAGCACTGAGGGACAGGCTGGGGCCGGGGTTTGGGAGGGGCATGGGCTCCGCACTGCCCCTGGCTGCCCACCCACCCCTCTGCCAGCCCAGGTGGGGTTGTCCCTCTCGTCCTGTGCCAGCAGTGCTGGTACAAGCAGTCACCTGCAGAAGGCAGAGAGCAGGACCAGGGCTGCCCATGTGGCTTCCTGGCAACAGATGGCCCCTGGAAGCTGCCACCACCCACACGGAGCCCCACGCTGGCACCCTAGCCTCCAGCACCGGCCCTGGCCCTGGCCCAGCCGGAGGGGAGGAAGCGTGCGCTGCCTGTCCCAGATGCCCATGGCTGAGATGTCTGCCTGGGCTATGCTGCCCCTTGCGCCCCAGGGGGCCCCCGATGGCAGAGGTCCCTGGGCCCAGGCCCTGCAAGCCCACGCATTCATCTGCCCCTGCCCATGGCTCTGCTCAGTCCCTGGTCTCCCCGGTTATCCATAGCACCCCCACCTCCAGGTGCTCCTTCTTTTTGGGCAGCTCCCAGGAGGGAAGGAGGGGTCAGAGTACCACCCTCCCAAACAGCACAACAGACTGTTTCAAAACAACCAGTCCTTATTGTGCCAGTGCAATTCCCTCTGTCCTCCCGGGGACCAGTTCTTCTCTCCCTCTCCACCCTGGCACCTTCCCCCCTGCTGCCATCTGCCTGCTCCTCAGCCTGATCAGCCCCACTGGCAACAAAACAGTTACAAAACTATAGCTTAAACCTGGGGGTGGCACGGCCCCAGTCAGTGAAACAAAGTCATGGGGAACCAATCAAGGGGCAGTCTCTGGCCCTTGTTGCCAGGCCCAGACTGCCATCTGCCCCTGAGATGAAAAGGGCACACAGATGTCCTACACAGGGAACGATTTACAAGTATTATATGCAGTAAAGCCTGTCTGCACCAAGTGCCCTAAAGCATACCCCGCGAAGACTTCAGGCTAAAATCCAGCTCACGGAGCCATCTTTGTTGCATCTCTCCCCTCCTCTAAAAATTGAGCCAAGCTGGGCCATTATAAACAGAGATCCAGGGAAGTTCACATCTCCACTTTTGGAGACAAAAGCATCAGCAATTACAGATGATTCACATTAAAAACAATGAAAATATATGTCATAATCCTGTAAAGACAAATGCCATCTCTGGTCAGCACTGGTTCACCTCAGTACTATGCTGCGATTCCCAGCGTTAGCAAATGCTCCAGAAAAAGCACAGAGCAAGGTGATACCCCCTCTATCTCCAAGTCTCCCCTACCAACCTCTTCACTACAGTAGCAGCCACCTGGAAGACCTTGCTGGCCAGCCACAGCCGCTGGACCATTTGGCCCTGAGGCACCCACAGTGTCTGGATCTCCAAGGAAACCCAGATCTATCAAGATCTTGTAGACCTGGAAGGCATCCCCTCTGACCAATAGTTCCGGATGGCCCCTGTTGTCCAGGTAATCTGGTTTTACAGACTCTCCCTCAGAGGGCATTCACTTGCTCCCCACCAGAACTGCAAGCTAGAATCCAGCTCACCTAGCCACCTTTGTCAGAGTCTACTATTACACACACACCCCTCTGAAGAAACTTATGGAAAATTTTTTGATTGCATTAAGAATTCACTATTGAGAACCAGAAAAACTTTGGTATGTTAAAACATTTAGCACAATACTGATCTCAATGCTGCTTTGTGTGGTAAGCAGCTTCAAATGGAAGCTGTCAATGAAACAAGAATGCAGTTGCTCAGTGTATCAAAAAGCTGATAATAGTTTTTGACTGCTTCTGGACAAAACATACAGGATTTTCCTTGCATTAGATTGCAAGCTTTCAATCCCTTTTGAATTACATTTCTGCTTTATGTACAATTTACTATTGTGCTTTTGTTTCATTGTTGACGGATATTTCCTTAAAATATGAACATAACATGAATTTCCTTCCTATTAGGAGACTAACTTAACTTAGAAGTCAAAACATTTTATTAAAAAAAGTAAATTCATTCTCTGAAGAGTTCATCTTAAGGATCTTTTATCTGTAAGAGTACCAGTATCTTAAGAAGTCTCTGTGCCCTAAGTAATGGAAAGGCAATGCCCAAGTAATAATAACGGTGATTGAACAACAGAGATTTAGCAAAGGTCCAGAAGATTTTCCCTAAAAGGGAAAGGATTTTTTTCTCCCAAACAATCAGTGAAAGATTCTGTTCTTTTAAACTGGGGATTTTTAATTTTAAAAAGGAGATAAAATAGATTTTAAAAATTAGAATCAATTACATAACACAATAAATGGTGTTGTTAAATTACCGGCCAGTTTTCATTTGGTAGATTAAAGATGAACAGATGATTTCTGTTGGTTGTGAACAAAACAGTGCTGTTAAAAATGGCAAAGGCCAGGACTAAATCTGCAGATAAGGCAACAGGACTTGGGCAGCCAACAGGGTGATTTTAAGAGATTTGATCCTGTTAATCGCAAACTCCTCCCACAGACATTGAAATAGAACTCTTTATTTATCTATTTTACATACAGCAAGGGATCCACATCCTCTTCTGTGTTACCACTGAATAGGAATAGGTTTCATTTAGCTCCAGGGTTAAACATGGAGCCAGTGCCCTTTGTGGGCTAGCTGAGGCTCACGAGCCCTCTCTCCTCCCAGAGGAACATTTGCAGAAGAGTCTAAATTCCATCCTTCACATTCTTCAATTCCCTACCACATCTGAGATGGATTTGCAGGGTTTGCGCAGGAGATACAAGCTGCATCCTGCCAAAAAAATCAGAGCTGTTACTGTGGAAGGTCTAATCCTCTCCGTCTCCTCAGCAGCATACAGGCCACTAGCAAACTCCTGTAGGTCAGCATCTTCTTTCTTGTTGAGGCTCTGGGTCATTGATGGCTCATGGATCTCTAGACTAAACCCTCAGTCAGCAACGGGGATGTACAGTGGAAAGCAGCTCAGCTCTCCAGAGCACCACACTGAGGGGGTTTTTTTTGCTTTTGTTTCCCTGAAGAAAAGATAAAAAGATTGAATCTGTGCTCCCCTCCCTGCATTGCAAGAACCAGGAACACAATTCACGCAGATCTGTGGCCTTGCCAAGGCCTCGGATGGAGACTGTTAAAGCTAATTTCATGCATACAAGTTTTGGAAAGTTATTTTTATTTTTTTAAATATAAGCCTTTTCAGATGTGTTGTGAGAACAATGTAATTCACCTATTTGCTTTAGTAGGAGTAAAGGAATAGTCTTTACTGAAGATTTGTACAAAGGAAGCAAACAGCCCTGAGGTCTCACGTTGTAGGGGAGACTTCATAGCAGGAATGGAGCATTAAGATAAAGAAAAGAAAACTGAAGTACTCCTGGTACCCTGACAACTGAGCTTGTCAAGTTTCAAGCAGAAAGTAAAGGTCTGGTGAATAGTTGCCTAGGAGCCCTCCAAAGACTACCCATACTCAAGAATGCAGGCTTTGGTTTAGCAGCAAGGAGGATGCTGCAGTCAGTACTGGGGAAGGACCTTTGCATGGATGGGGTGCAGAAAGAGTTGCTGTTGCCAAAACCAGTAAACCATAGAGCCTGTCAACTTATGGCTGGCCATAAGGCTCCCCTGGCACTTTTCACAAGAGGATCCTAATTTAATCATCATAAAAACATAGGGCTGGAAAGAGCTTTGAAGGTAAAGTAGTCCTTTTCCTTGCTGAAGCAGGTTAAGCATCCCTGGATCTTCCTTAACAGATGCTTGACTCTGGTGTGATCACATTCTGCCTCCTCAAAGCGTCCTGTGAAGAAATGTCTGACTTGTATGGCTGGCACAGAGAGTAGACACATTGTACCCCAAAAGTAGCTGCACGGTCACCCGTGCCTACACTACAGACTTCTGATGACACAGCTATGTCAGCTGGTGGTCAGAAGAGCTGTGGTTTCTGACTGACATTACCCACCTATAAACAACCCTGGCATGTACACAGTTATACCAGCAACATGCGGATAGTTTGTTTTGCTTATGAGAAATGACTCTACTATGTGCCTGCAGTGTACAGCTGCACCGGCGCCCACCCCAGCAAGGCTTTGCCTGTAAACCATTCACAGCCTAGATATGGCCTTGAAAACATAGGTGGTATATGCACTCTAACACAAACCATCCTGAAGTGCGTACCAAGCACCACATATGCAGGAGACAATCCATATGGTTGCCTTCAAAGAGAGCATATACTTTTTCAACACAAGGAAAGTCTCATTCAAAGGCTAAGCCACAGCCTCCCAGTAAGTAAAACATTGTCCCCATCTTTCTGAAATCCACAATGGGGAGAGCTGGTATCTACTTGCCAGAGGTCACACAGCAAGAGCACTGCCAGGGACTAAACCAACATGACTAGTCTCTCTCACTTGGCCAAACCCAGAGGAGTAACAGGACAACTCGGTGGCCTGGCCAGTGGCAGCTATTTTTGCATCACACTCCAAAAGACCAAATCCAGGGCTGCCGCCTTTACCCTTCCCATTAGTTATGCTGACCAGTAGGCATCAGCCTTCCCCTCCAGGGATCGTTTACAGCAGGAGGTGACCAACCTGTAGCACATATGCCATAAGGGGCACAGATAGCCTCTGTGTATGGCCTGCAGCAGATTGGAGAGAGCAAGAACTGGCATACTGAGAAGGGAGCACAGGGCAGGAAGCAGAAAACAAAGCAATACGTCATGCAGGAAACACAGGACAAGGTGCAGGAAACAAGGCAGCAGAACAGGTAGGGGAAGGGGATCACAGTAGCGCTTGGGAAAGTTGTGGGGTGTAGTGCCTACCAAAAAAGGCCAGACCCCGCTGGATTAGGATTTAATCTTCAAATTACTGACCCTGAACTCACGGCTGCTATGAGTGGCGGTTTTGTTTTGTGGAAAGCCACACTGGTGTTTTAGGGTAAAGGGAAAGTCCATGCTTAAGCAAAAGTCTTCTCAGCTTGCTAAGAAACTCATGGGATGAATTTTTAAGTTCTTCATCAGTTTATCCAAGCACGGAGGCTGGTGTTTTCACAGGAATCGGGAGAAGGTAAATGCCCAAATTCCATAGGCATTACTGGGATCTAGGTACATACTTCCCTTAGGCACCTGTGAAAATCCCAGCTTCAGACAGTGCATAGGATTTTCCAAACGCCAAAGCATTACCCAAGTGCTTCACAAAACCAACAGCACAACTGAAATGCCTGTATATCTACTTCTTCCTTTTCCTGGGCCAACCATGTTGTCTTGTTAGGGTTTGTGGGCATGAGTTGGCCAAGCATTCACCTTCCCAATCCTCTCAGCAGAAACTGGGTCTCAGATGTATCAAAGGCTAAAGCACCCGCCTTCTAAAAAGCAAACTGTCTTTTAGAAACCCTTGCTGTTGAAAGCCCTTGGCACTATACATGTTGCATGGGTGACATTTTCCTATCCACCTTCCTGTACAGTACAACCTGGGGGAAAAAAAAATAAAAACCAGGCTTGGAAAACCTGCTCTTGTCATAAAAGAAAATAACAATCTTCATTTTTGGGAACTTGTTGTGGTAGCTGCCTCTGCCAAGTGCAAAGACCTGTTTCACACGAGGCCATTGGGACCCCCAAGTTGCTTGAATACCTCGATGGCACCTTGTAATTGAGGCTGCCTGAGAGAGGATGCCCCCAACTCTTCCCAGAAGGAGGGAGCTAGAGTCACTTCAGCCCACATGGGACAAAGGTTTTAGGAAGGGGAAGCACTTGATCCATACAGTCAGAAGTGAAGAATATCTATTTAACAGGAAAAATGAAGGCTGGGGCTCTAAAAACTGGGTTCAACAACAGACTAGCTCTACTCCCAATGAAGTCAATGGTAAGACTCCCACAGAGAAGAGAGGTAGGCTAACACCGAACTCTTTATCACGACAGACCTGAGCCACAGCAGGCAGGAGTTGCAGGTGTCTGACACCACCACTTGGATCATCCAATAAACCGTGTCAAGTCATTGCTACCAAAAGTTGATCTGCACACAGTTTTTCTCTAAAGGATTCAGAGGGGAAGGAGCAGGAAGGGAAGCAGATAGATCTAGTGAAATTTTTCAAGGGAAGACTGCTGAAAGGAGATGAATTTAAGCATTAGTGGTGCCTATTCCCATTTGGATTAAATATGGGTATATACCTATTTAATCAAATTTGACCCAATGTCTCTGTAAATCATGTTCATAAATCCCAATTCATTAAATGGCTTCAGGAATATTGTTTTGTTTCTTTTTTTAAGGTCTCTAGTATGAGGTCCCTAACGCAAAGCTAAAACTCCAAGTCAAGGGTGGATATTGCCAAGTAGAAAAAACAACACATAGCCAATCCCCAGTAGAGAAAAAGGAGCTTTCCAAAAATATAAGACTCTTGCAGATAGCCAAAGTAGGAAAAAGCACACAAACAAACATTCATCAGAATGAACCACACAAAAGAGGGGGAAGCCATAATTAAGGTTGGTTTTGGTTTTTATTATAAAAGAAACTATTCCGAGTCCAAATGCAATGGAATATGTATGTCGGCACCACCCAAGATACCCAAGTATAAAATCCTGGAACATTTGAAGCCACTAGAAGTGCCCCAAGGGGTACTTAGGGCCAAGCTGGGGGGCCAAAAAGCCCCCCCTCATTAGTAAAGTTCTGACTAGATGGCAGGTAGCTGGAGCGCCAAGACAGAACAGTAACATTGATAGTCTCTGTAAAACTGTACAGTTTTAGAAACTTGTAAGAACATTATTAAAATCTAAAACTTGTTTCTTTATCAAAAGCCCTGCTTTAGTGACGTGCTAATCCCACTGGAAAAAGTAAAACACCCACAACCCTGTCAATAAAGTGGTTAAGTTGACCAGCCAACTCATAGCTTAGAAAAGCCTTCTTGTGTTCGTCACGCAAGCGCATGCGGTTCACAGACTTGAGAGTGTGTTCCAATCCTTACCATGAGCTCTGGACTCTGAACAGCTATCCTATGAGCAACAGCTAATCCACAATGTAAAGTGGAAATTCACAGCCCAGCTACCCTTCCACCCCACTGAACCCCCCCCATATCACTCTCATCTATCCCATACTGGAGTTGCATCTCCAACGATACCTTCAGAAACTCGGCCAGCTAGAGCAGGCAAAGTGATTGGAACATCATCTTTTATTATCCTTTTAAAAAAGGAAAAACAACTTCATATATAATTTTTTTGTTTTTATATTTAAATATAAAAATACTACCTCACTCTGTGTTATGAGCAGATCCCATGGCTTCCAGTGACAGAGTAGGGAGGAATTCTGCTAAGAGCTCTCACATTTAGCTAGGACAATAAGATGTCCAGAACATGGCCAGAGGGGGAGGAATGAGAAGGGAATTCAACATAACTGCCTTAACTCCCTTCTGAATAACCCTAACTTTTTGAGAACAAGGTCTATGGAGAGCTTATCATGCAGGTTAATAACATATGAATGCAACTATTGGGCAAACCCGCCATCTTCCCATCACCCATTGCACCATCTGTCCTTGGAAGCCACTGGATCCTGCCAGACATACAGAAGAATTAGATGAAACAGTGGTTAAAATTCTCTCTAACCTTCTCTTCCTCCTGTCTTCTGAAGCATCAATAACAAATAGACACTGAAAAACTAAACTCTCCTTCCCCCCACAAGACACAAACATGGTAACTCATGCCCTCAAAATTACATCTAGGAGGGAAGTTTAAAGGTTGGGGATGGGGGAAGGTGTTGTCTGTTGGGAGCAGTTCGTCTAGTTCTTGTACTCAAAAGGCTCATCCCCAGTCTCGCTGAGGAGACATGTACGGACTAGTGCCTCTGTCACAGCATAAGGGTCACAATTGGCAGAAGGTCGGCGGTCCTCAAAATAGCCCTTCTTCACTTGGCCCACACTCCTGGGGATACGGATGCTGGCACCACGGTTGGCCACACCAGCTGAAAACTCATGGATGCTGGATGTTTCATGGAAGCCTGTAAGGCGCCTAGCATTGTCCAGCCCCCCTTTCGGGTCATAAGTGCGGATGTGGTACTGGTGCCGTTTGCCCAGCTTCTCGATGGCTTCCTCAATATACCTGGAGAGAAGGAAGGTGGAACACTGAGCCCTGAGAAACAACAACACCTGGCCCATCCTTTGCTTCATCCTGGAGAATGTAAGAAGCCCCCAACAAACAAACCCTGGGTCTCATCCCTTCCAGTTACAACACATACTGTAGTCATGGGCCTCCTCCTCACTGCTAATGGGTTAGTGGATTCACTTTCCCTGAGCTCCACTTCCTGTGATCATTTCATGACAGTCTATAGTGAAGCAGTAATTTTCCCTCCTTTCATTTAACACCAGATGAACTCCTAAAAACAGTCTGATCATGGACATGCTTCCAGAACTAGTTGATCCAATGTGCTAGTGCTGGAGGAGAGATAGCAGTTTTACACCACTACTCAGAGAATCTATCATTCTTTAGTATAAATACAGTCTTTGGGTACCATCACAACTACAGTGAGTGCTGGTTACTGGCGCACAGTACCACCAAGATCCCCCTTCCCTGGGTATTCAAGCTAAACTCTTGCATGATGCCAGATATGTAGCTGGCAACTTGAGTAGGGCCTGAAGTGCAGTCTTAGCTGTGCAGAAACCTTGCTACTACTGATTTAATCCACTTCCCCCTAGCTGAGCTTTCCAGAGTAATGCAACTATCCCAGCTGAGGAGGGGAGGTACTTACTTGAGACCGCCTTCTTCCCTCATGGACTTAGTGCTGAAGTTAGTGTGACAACCAGCTCCATTCCAATTCCCAGGGATGGGCTTGGGATCAAAGGACACAATCACCCCAAAATCTTCACACACCCGATGGAGGATGAAGCGTGCAATCCAAAGGTGATCTCCCATCTCAATCCCTTCGCATGGGCCCACCTGGAACTCCCACTACAGAGGGCAAACAAAAAAGAAAAACCAATAGCTCAAATCAGGTGAAAAATCATTCTCTGCAGGATGCTGTTCATCCTTCTGCCCCTCTGAGGAATTTGTAAAACCCCAAGGTACAAATTGAAAGTAGTGGCAGGGTCCCACAGCACAAATCTTCTGCTCTGCTACGTTTTGGTCTGGACCTTCATATGCAGAGGTGGGTGGAAATTAAGTTAATTACCTGTGCTGGCATCACCTCTGCGTTCGTCCCTCCAATTTTAACCCCAGCATAAAGACATGCTCGGTAATGGGCTTCCACAATGTCTCTGCCGTAGGCTTTGTCTGCCCCAACTCCACAGTAATACGGGCCTGCAATGACACAGGACAAGATTCTTCAAACCATTTATGACACTTCAGTGAAGAGCAGAGGGCATACTGCCCTCAAGATGGCATGGGGTTTCTGGGAAACCCCATCAATTTGTCCTTGTATTGTTACTTCAAATGAACCAGGTGCCTGAGAAGCACAGGTCGCATTGAAAGCCAACAGGCTGTTACCACTAATTCAGGCACTTCAAAAACCCCACTTGTTACACTCAACTCTATTGAATTTGCAGTGCATTTAAATCACCGGATATTTTTTAATTAAATGCATTTTAATGACTATACCATGATCTTAAAAACGCCATTGTTTAGTAACAGTGCTTCAAATTTTAGCTTTCAGCAACCCACAATTTTAAGAAGTCCTTGACTAATTCACTTCATATGAAACATTTTAGCCATCTCCCAGAGCTTCATGACTGATAAGACTACAGTTTGAGGTTAACTGTTCATGGCTGATTTGGACCCTAAACAGCCAGAGGCTTACCCTGAGGCCCAGGGAAGCCATTGGAGGGCCAGCCAAATGGATGTCCATCTGTCCCCAGGAGAGTGTATTCTTGCTCCATCCCAAACCAGGGGAGCTGGTTAGATACCATATCCATAATCCGTTTACAGGTGTGTCTTAGATTTGTTTCTAGAGCAAAAGAAAAGCACCATGCTCATTAGCTTACTATTCTGCTAACAAGCATCCTGTTACTGAAAAGAGATTCTAAAACAGCTCTTATGGTAGAAACTTTCAGACAAAGCCACTCAAAGCCATACAGGCTCTCTGGGAGGACTCAGTTTACACCGCAGCCTTCTTTCTACACAGTGGCTGAGAAATTTGGATTCAGAAATTCAGATTCAGACAGATTCAGACTCTATGGCCTGTCCCCATCATCACTAGCTAGATTGAGATCCAAATACCAGGTAGGACCACTGGCCTGCATTGCTGCTATAGTGCTCAATGCTCTCTTATGCCTTTATTTGCAATGTTCAGTACTGTTACCTGCCAGAATTTGGGTAAGGAGACTTAACATAGGCACAGAACTTGTCTGAGAAGGCTTATATATGGGATCTCAGGAGGCTTTGTTCCCTTGTGTTCAAACTATCACCTCTGCCAGCAGCCCCAAATCTTTTCCTTCCTCTACTCCATTCCTTGCAACTTCTTCCATGTTCTCCCCTCCTCATAAAATACTTTCCCAGTTCCCACATCCCTCCCTACACTCGTGTCCCTCCTGTAGAAGACTCCCTTGTCTACCCAGCACACATCACATTGACTTGTGTCACTTCTTTCCATCCCAGAGCTGCCAATGAGGAGTTTACAGAAAAACCATGTTTCCTCTCGGCCGGTCACACCTCACGTTGTCTGCCCTATATTTAAGCTCTTCAGGGCAAGGATGTTCATAAGTCTTGTACAATATTAAGGCATTAATGGCGCTTGTATAAGTCTTCCATTAACTGAGCCTGTGGCAGTTAATCCACTTCTCAGCTTTCTCTACTCCAAGGCGGCAGACTGTTCTTCTTCACCCTTCCCACAACTATTGCAGCAGGGGAGAGGGAAGACTGCATCCTACCTGCCGTCTGGCGGTTGTACTTGAAGACCTCACAGAGAACCAGCTTGTTGGGGTCCTTCCGGAAGGGGTCACGGAACATGGCGGCAGGTTGTAGGTACATATCACTGTTTGAGCCTTCAGACTGAAAGGTACTAGACCCATCAAAGTTCCACTCTGGTAGATCTGGAGCAGGACAGGGAAGTATGTCACTGGATTAGCACCATCTTCTTGGATAAACAATTTTCCATAACCCAAGAGGTGAGCCTACCAATTAATTTGGAGGTGGGGGAGGGGAAAAAAATACACAGAGGAGGGAGAGGATGCACCTTCAAAGCGTTGGCACTTCTTTTTTTTTGGTTGCTGATTTTGTTTCAAATGAAAAATGGCGTTTTCATAGGTTATCTCCAGTAGCCCAAGAAGCTGAAGGTATGCAGAGCCCTGTTTAGCTAGTAGCACTGCAAGCTGCCTTGGCACAGACATTCCCTACTTTGCAGGTAAGTCTAACACCCAGACATTTTTCTATTGAGTCTGGAATTCCGGCCAAAAGAAGGGAAGGCCTAAGAATCACTAAGTCACTCTTAAGGTAAAAGTAAAGGGGGGAGCCCAGTGTGTCCTCACAGATGTCTTCGAGTGGTAGGTGGTCCTTGCAATGCAGCCATAAAGAAGCTCTTCCATATGGGGCACAGCCATGAAATCAGTGGAGAGATCTCTTTTATGAGCTAGTACAAGGCCATGCAATGCATCCACTGGACAGTCCAATGCTGTTTGTGGGAGAAACCTTCTTCACCTCACCTCGTCCTCTCCCTCCCTCTCCCACTACTGAATTTGTTTTTGGGGGTGTATGTGCTATGAAGGTGTTAACACCACCCAATCTATTATCTCTTTCCTACGTTGGAAGTCAAGAGGTTTTAAGCAAGCTTTGCCAGCCACTTCCTTGGAAGGGGAAAAAAGCTCCAATTATGAAATGAAAACAGCGGGCATGACCAATTAGTGTCTGCCTTACACCATGGCAACAAGTGAAGAAATCCTAATGCTATTAATACTGTGCAAGTAGGGACTGTTTGTTCGGACTGACACAAGCCCTTAATGACACCTCATAGTTCTAGGCTTTCCTTCACTTCCTTCTTGCAAACCGCATCCTATTAAAATAAAAGCTTTACCACTGATGAGTAAGCAAGCAATGAGTCTCCTCAGACAGGCACTACTCTGTAGCAGTGGTTCTGCATACACTTAAGCCTGGGAACCATAAAGGAGTCTTCTGCATCTTTCTCTCCCACTCCCCCTCTTTTCAAATTCATTCACTGGGGGAGAAGTGGGAGATATCCCATCACATATTTCTACTCTTGACAGAAGTTTATAAAGCAAGACATCAGATGCACTATCCCTTTCAGCTGGTAGGAAATGCCACCCCTTCCTCCTTAAAGAGGAGGACCTTTACCTTTTTTCGGCAAAGAACTTGTCACACAAGTTACTGTTCCCCCAAAAAGGCCAGAGGGCCCTTATTGTTATGATCCAATCCCACAGATGGAGGCTGACTACTACACAGTACTTGTAAGCCCAACACCCTGTTCTCCTCAGCTGGACTGGTATGGGGTCCATCCCATACCCGTCTTCTTACCTTCAATGCTCTTTGGTTCCTGGTCCAATGTCCGGGTTTTACAGCGCAAGTGCTCTCCAGTCCCATCAATCCAGATGTACATAGCTTGCACTTTCTCACCCTGGGGCAGCTTCATGTACATGTTCTTTATAGCTTTGCTCAGGTGGGAACTTGCTGAGGTGGCCATAGTGACAGAGTGTGTTACAAGAGTCCTGCAAGGAAGAATGGAAAATCCAACTATGACCATTGTCTGTGTTCAAAAGGGGCTCACAGACCTTCAGACTAACCAACTAGTTGAGTTTTGGTGCTGAACAACAGAATAAACTTTTTTCCTGGATTGCCCCTATCCAGTTATACCATGGCATCATGGTCTCAACAGCTCAATATCTGGCTTTCTACATACAAAGGGAACATGGTAGGTTCCTTTCTAGGATACAGGGATGTGTCTATCAATACAACGGTAGTGAAAAGATACAATTTGGGACAGAGTAGGTCTACAAAGCATCGGGTTAATTTCTATTTCCTGCCCTGGAAGTAGAATTGGCTCAGCCTTCTCTGTTTCCAGCTTCTATTAAGGTTCACTGAGGAGCAGACCTCAAGAGGGCTTATTACCATCAACGTGAATGTTACATTTCACAGACACTGAAGAAGTCAAGCTAAGATATGAGGATGCTTCATTCTTCATTGCTCTGAAGGAGCATTGCTACTCAAGTTGTGGATGACAGGGCCTTCTTAGCACTAAAGTTCTTCCTCCACTCCAGTAAGGACCACTTCCCAACCAGAGCTCCACAATGAACCCATGCGATCTGAAGAGATCCAGTAATCTAATCTTAAGGAACATGAAAGAGTGCCTGGAGTAAGGCAACATAAGGAACCTTCGAAGGAGTTTGAGAACATGGAGAGAATGAAAGAATGGAGAGTCATCAGGACAGGAGAGAGAGAGAGACTCTTGGGTCCATGTGTAGGGAGAATGGTAGTACAGCACGAGAATGCAAGCTCACAATTTAACTTGCTGGGGATGGGTTATTGCCTTCCAGCTCTGCAGATTTCAGGTGGAACCATCTTCCTCTATAGGAAGGATGCTTTGAATGACAACACTGTACCACTTCCTCACTCAACAGGAAATTTACCTCTGCCAGCAAACCCCTTTCTGCCTTTCACAAAGAGGGTACCAAGGGGGCAGGGGCCCCCACACTCCCATCCCAACCCCATCAGAACCTGTCAAGCAAAATACCTATGCAAGCCCCCACTACTGCTCTCAGAAGCAGTTGCCTTTTCTGTCACCTCCCGACAGTCAAGTCATTTCCAGCATGACCCAGGATTTTGTTCTGTACTTCCTTTGCTTTCTTTATTTCATGGACATGCAGGCAGCCTAATTGTGGCTGCAATCTGGAGATACCTGGCCTCCTCAAACCAGGATCCCTCAGCTTGCCTCACCTAAGGCAGACCTAAATCATACTCCTTCCCCCTCTGCTTCCAGCCCCCTATCACCACCTCCTCCAAGTGCACTCACTGCCCATTCAACTGCATGCCCTTAAATGTCATTCCAGGTTTGCTGCTGTAACTAATTTTCTCTATGAAGTGCCAAATGCCACCCAGCTATCGCACTGCTTCCCCACCCCCCTCTGCTTTCTCCCCTGGACAGTCTCTTTATGGCCAGTGAAGAAATATGATCCACCCTTTTTTCCTCTTATACAGATCTCTCCCCTGTCCTTGCTAGAAGAACAAGCCCATTCTCTCATCCCTAGAAGGGAGCTTGTTTTTAAAGAAACCTGCTAATAAACCTTAAAAAAAAAAAACTAGAAAAGAAATCTACTTAACACTTGAAAAGCACCAAATTAAATCAGAGCTGCCTACATTTCCACTCCCCTTTTACAAGTGTGCTTGCTTCCCTGACAGAAAGCAGCAGAGGAGAGCAACAGAGCAGGCTGGAAAGGGTTATTGCCTGGGTATACCTCCGGGATATCATAAGGAAAAAAGCCAGAAAGATCTAACACGTAGGTGGGCAAACCACCTCCCTATTGTTTGTCAGGGCACAGGAATCTTAGGGCTGGAAATGGATTGGGAACAGCAAAATGAAAAACGAAGATGGTGCAGGAAAATAAATAATAACCCCATGCAAAAACAAATCAAATCAAGTCACATCACATCACATTTCAAGAGCAACACAAAGAGGAGCCCAGATCCGGGGCGACTGCCCTTCCCCCAGCTCTGCCTTTCTGCAAACTGCCTCTCAACCGAAAGGGGCCTTTGCTGGAGGACATCACCATGTCCCCACCACACCGCATCCAAAACACGCCAAAAGGTTCGGCCAAGCCCACCCATCCCCTGCGCCCGACAGCTGCTGCAGCACTAGGGAGCCCCCCACCCCCCGTGCAAGGCGAGGTGCGGATGGATGGCCCTGCCCAGCCCCGATGCCGGTGGCACCGCGAGGAGGCAGGAGCGGCGGGTTGCCGACCAGCAGGTACCTGGGCTGGCGGCGGAGAGGAGGAGATGCCCGAGGCGCGGCGGGTGCAGTCTCTCAGCGGGGTGCTCCCATGCTCGGCTGTGGGCAAGCCGGGCTCCCTGCCCGCCCCTTTATCCGCTGCCCAGTGCCAGCCCCTCGCTCCGCGATTGGCTTCCCGGGGGCGTGCGCTCGGCGGGGCCGGCGGGTGCGGGGCGCGCCGCTCCCCGCCATTGGGCGAGGGGCGGGGGAGCAGCGAGAGACGAAAACAAGCGCGAGGCCCCGCTGGGGGCGAGGGGACAAGCCGCCCCCTCCCCCCGCGCTCACGCGGGGCTGCCCGGCTTCCCTCCCCCGCCCGGAAGCCGGGGAGAGGCCGGCCGGCTCCTCAGCCTTTAAAGTCACCCTCGGGGCAAAGAGCCCCTAGCCTGCATCCGGAGCAGGGCACGCTCGGCCCCGGCTTCACCCAGCCGGTGAGGGGCTGTTGGCACAGCTCCCGGGGCATGTGGGTGGCACCTCCACAATGTGGGGCCAGGTGCCACTTCAAGGTGGCTGGCTTGTCTCTGAGGTGCCCCCCTCTGCCCTGCTTTCTCCCCACTTGCAAACTTAGACATCTCCCTGGCCATTGGTGATGTGTAGCAAGTGCACGTGCACCCCCTGAGTGTGGCGGTGCACCCCCTGCAAAAAGGCGCCACCAACACTGCCAGTGGCACCTGTAGGCGGTCGCTGCTTACCATTTCCCCCCCTGCCCAACACCGCCAGTGGCG
Organism: Crocodylus siamensis; assembly: GCF_052110815.1. Lineage (NCBI taxonomy): Eukaryota > Metazoa > Chordata > Crocodylia > Crocodylidae > Crocodylus > Crocodylus siamensis. Next base: position 52,227,868 of record NC_143399.1, read on the forward strand.
TCTGCAGATCACCGCTGCCAGCAGCATCTAAGGGTGGTCATTGACAGCCAGTCAGCGCTCACCACTCACCCACCGCTGACAGGACTCCCTGCTTGCTGCCACCACGCTCCTGCTGCCAACAGCGCTGCCACCGCCTGCGAGAGCTCACCATGCCCCCCAGCCTCCGGGGACACGTGGCGTTTGTCTCTCTGGCAAGGGGACTCTGTCCCCAACCAGGTTCCTCCTGGGAAGCATTGGCACAGTGTGCCAGCGATGTTGCACACAGCATGAGGGCCACAAGAGACTCCTCCTTGGCTTGCTCCTGGGGCTTTTGGTTAAGGGCAAGTGAGACTCGGGGGGGCATCCAAATCCCAAGCCTCTCTGGGCTCAGGCCTGCACGTAGGATGCCTGCCAATGGAGTATCTGAAGCCCCAGGGTGAAAAGTTGGGGGTCAAGGATACTTGCCAGTTGTAGTGCCACGTATGGTGTTTTAACGACCGAGTGTTGCTCAATGGAGAGGATTCGGAACTGACTTGGCTAATCTGACCTGCAATACAAAAAAAAAAATGCTTCCCACAGGCTGTTTCAGTGCAGTGGTACAGGGAACAGGTATACTGCATGGCCTGCATTTCTCAGGCAGATGGAGGTCAGGCCACATGCTCCCCACCTTGCTTTCTTCCCTCGCCTGCTGTTTCCTGCAGCCCAGAGAGCACATTTCAGTGGAGATGCAACAAATACCCCCAACCCAGCATATGCATAGACAGCCCCACTTGGGGTGGCAGTAGACCCTGAGTCCAGACCCCATACTGCTGAACAGCACACATTTCTGTCACTTAAGTTACAGCACTTGCAATGGCTAGTTGGAAACTGCAGCCAAACCAGTCACGGGGGAAGAACAAAGACCACACTGTCCTTCATACTAATAGCTAATACTGGACCAGAGAGAGAGGCAGGCCTGGAGGCTACCGCTACATGGCCTGAATTCCTCTGGCATTTGCTTACTTCTCCTTCCCCAACAGCCCCATTTCACCTTTCATTCTTGCCATTCCCATCCAACTTTTCAGACCTGAATACTGAGCGACCTGTTTTATCGATGTAAGCCAAGACAAAGGCATTAAACAGGCCAAGTTCAGATTTGGTCACTTGATTCTAATTGCTTAGCTAGTTAGCCCATTTTTCCAATCCGATGTGAGGAAAAACACTCAAGACAGGCGAACCATGAGCCAACACATTCACTACAATATTGGGTGCAAGAAAGTCACAGGGGAAAAATAACCCCAGTGAACAGGGATTTCTGTCATTGCAAGGTGCATTAAGGCCAGGGCTGTATTCCAGCTCCTTTCCCTCAGGTCTGCAGTGAAGAAGCATGGAGAGGGTACCCAAGTTTCCCTGAAGTGTACAAAGTGGTTAGTTGCAAACAAGCTTGGGTTGCTCATGCAAACAACTTCAGTCCTCCCCCATCCATCTCATTGTGTTACAGGTTCTGGTTCAAGAGTCTGGAAATTAGATTCATAAGATTTTCAATGTTCTGGGATCCCTCTACCCCACCTGATATTTATTACAGTTTGTATCTTCCCTTTTATTCCCCCAGAGAAAAAAAAATTCTCCAAAGATTCCTTCCCACCTCCTCACCCCCAATTCCAGGAACCTTTGCTACTTAATACCCATTTGTTACATGTCAGAACAGAACAGCTTCATGGAAAACAGTCCCTTGCTCTGTTGTGTAATGCTCTCTGCCCTGTTCAGCCTTCATTCCTCCTCCCCCATCTGTCCTAGACTTAGCTGTTCAGGAGTTGTTTACAGGAATCGAAAAAGGCCTGGCCTGCCTGGTGAGAGCCCAGCGCTCTCTAGTGGAGAAGTCCCAGTAAATTGTTTTTTTTGCCAGCCAGCTCAGCTTGTTTATGCTCCTGCCTCCATCTCCTCCAGTTACACTTTGTTTTTGTGGGGAGCACAGATCAGCCAGTCCTCTCTCATTTGCGTGACAGGTTGGCCCTCCTCATCGCAAGTGAGTAATTTTAGCTAGAACAAGTTACAGGACTGACTGGTGTTGTTTACCAAGATGTACTATTTGAGAGGAAGACATTTAAGCCAGCTGTTACAGCTTTACATATGGAGCCTGCTAGAGAACATATAGCACCTAAGGCATGGGACCTAGCTGGACTATCTATATCCTTTTAGTCTGGGGGCGGGAGGGAGGAATATAAGTCCTTGTCTTCCTTCCTTGAGGCTGCTAACTCACCCTGGTGTGGCAATTCAAATCCAAACTCAGATCCGCAGCCTACAAAGCAAGGTCCTGTTTGTGAAACTCAGGTCACCTGCATCTCTGGAGACCCCCATTGTCTACAGAGCTGTATATTTCCACCCTTAAAGCCACTTTACAAGATAACTATATTTTTTAAATGGGAGATGCCAAATTAGAAAACAAACACAAACCCAGCCAGTGTCACCAATTCTAGGTGCTTCTGCAGAAGGCAGAACACACCCTACTGCTGCTACCTAGACTATATTGTGATCATCTGGTGGTTAGGTTGTTCCTTAATGCATGAAAATGAATCTCCTTACAATTTGCAGTCCTCAGAAATTTAACTATAGATGCAGTTCCTATCATATTAATTCACAAAATGACCTAGATACCTCAGGTTGCTATGCAATACTCAAACAAACCTAGAGAACAAAAAGGTAAATCACCGAACAGTATCCAGACCTATCCCCCCTGCTACAAGCACACACCCTACCCTTTTCACAATTACCATTCATCAAAACCCACAGCTTGCAGTGGTAGCTCTGTACCTTCTTCTACTTTGCTGTGCAAGCCAGTTACCCAAATTAATCCCATCTCCAGCGCTAGTAGCTGTGGGTGTATGGAGTCATATTTTAGTAAAGAGTTGGATGCAAAAGTGATGGAAGGAAGGTCTCCTTTGAAGGACTAAATTAAGGCCACAGGAATAGAGAAAGTGAAAGCCCAATATATTAAATGTCTTTTGTAAAAAAAGTTAAATTTGTAAATTTGAAGAAGAAAGAAGCATGCCCCTTCCCTTACCCCTCCCCTTTCTTCTGTAATGAATAGGGTTTGGAATCATTTGTCTTGCCCAGCAGTTGACACTGTTGCGTGATGGATGTGTGAGATGCTACTCTATGTATTTGATTATACAATCTGATGTGAGGGAAGGTCACTCAGCCATTTAAACAGGTGTAGTAGGCACTGACCCAGTGCATCCAACAGCTGATTTTGATCCTTTTGACTCCTGTATAACGCTGATGAAATGCCCAGAGACCCATGTTTGAGGCCTATGCACCCAATTTACTTTATAATGAATAAATATTGAAAGATTTGCAGAGGTCCAAGGCTGGCTTTGAAGAAGCTGCCAGGTCAAGGGTAGATGATTGCTGGTTTTGAATTGGTTTTCAAAGACAGCGAAGGCCAGCAGAGTTATCTGGGCTGCACTGAAAGGCAATTAAAAAAAAATCCCCATCTGGCACTGAAAAGCTTAGCTGCAATATGTGTCAGTGACGCATGTAGGACAGTGGGGAGCTGATGACCTGAGAAAGGAGGAGGGGCAAATAGAGCCAGAAGAAACCCACAGCACCCACAAGCATTTGACGTTTCTGTCCATTACGTGTTCTTAACCCTTTAGCCTAGCAACAGCTGGCTAGCCAGGGGCATCAGTATACAGCAGGTAAGAGTGGCTCCCACCACGTTCAGTGGTGCACAAAATTGAGTCACAGCTTAGGTAGGAGAGGAGCTGGGATACTCTCTAACTTTCCAGTGATCTGCTGTCCAGCAAAATTTTGGTACAAGCTTTTGATTTCAAGTTAGTACGACACCTCAGGCATAAGCATTAAACTCTCTTGCATACCTTTTGCAAACCAAAGAGCTAAAACTTGCACCTCTTTTACTCCTAGAGGGTACTTCTCCCAGCAAAATTTCTAGCAGAATTCAGCTTCCTAAGGCCCTTGTTTGTTTTTAAAGAGGGAGAGCAGCAGGGGTAAGTCAGAGACACCACTAATGAGAAACAGATGGGTTTGCTCTAAACTAAAGCTTCCCTGAAGTGGGGGGAAGCTAAAAGATGGGAATTTTAAGGGGATAACAATCTTGCTCCAAGGGGTGAGGACTAGAATTTGTTTTGGTTAATTTTGTTTGCAACATACCTTATTAGTGTAATGTTTAAAGTTGGAAAATTCAGTGGATGCAGTTAGGAAATACTGCAATAAGGGTCTTTCTGGCAGTGTTAGTTTACAATGTATTTTTGCTCTGGAATCCTGTCCCTGGTAAATGGATTCCTTACTACAGCAGAGCCGCTCTAATTGTGGATGGAAGATTAATTTTGGACTAATACACTTTTCTGATTAGCAAGTAAGCGTGCAGAGAACTCTCACTTGCTAGTCCACCCGACTGCATCCTGGTGTAAGATTAAGGCCTTGAGCTGTAGATTTGCAAACAGAAAACTTGCAACATTCTGTTGTAGCTAAATGAGTCCTGGGTCTGAATTCAGCAAACAGAACTGTGCAAAGAGCAAGGCCTCAATCCTGCAAACACTTAAACTTGTAAGTGGCAGTGAAAGAGCATGAAGTTGATTGAGTAAGGGATGCAATTTTTCAGAACTAGCGGCATAAGTACAAATATAACATACTTAAGAACCTGTAAAGTGCAAAGCACCAGATTGAGATTTCAGAAGTCTGAGTTGTCGTCCCAAATTGGAAAATTGCTGTAAAATGGAAGTCAAAGTTGCAGATAACAAGTGTTAGACAGGGTGTGTCTACATGTTGCCCTATGGTGACATAGTGATGTGCTACGTCACTGTACGGTACGCTATGGCAACATAGCTATCACGCAAGTCTACACGTGATGGCTAACTAGTACTTCCAAAAGGAAGTACTAAAGCACAGCAACATGTAGAATCTCATGACTGGCCTGTTTCTAAGGAAATTCAGTGTTAAAGCTGTAGCTGCAATCAGTACTTTAGCAAAGGGGGGAACGAATGGGACGATTGCCCTGGGCACCAAAGAGAAGGGGTGCCAACAGGTGCTGCCTAGCTGGAGCAAGGCACAGGACAGAGCCATGAGCACCTTGGAGGGGGGGGACTATAGACAGTGGAAGGCAGAGGTTAATGGGGCTCAGCCCCCTCCAAACATGGGAAAGTGGGTAGGGCCACAAGGGAATCTGGGCAGCTGCAGCCGGGATGGGGAGGGGCACACATGCAGCCAGGATCACAGCCCAGTGTGTGGATCACTGGCTGCCCAGCACAGCAGACAAGTACCAGTCTATGAAGGAAAAGGGGCTTGGGGGGGTGGGCAGATCGAGGCCCCCACATTGAAGGAGGGCGTGGGGCAGAGGCAGGGGTGAATGGGGCCCCAGCCAGCCCAGGAGGCTTATCCAGGGACATAGACAACTGGTGCCACCTTAGTCGGGGTGGCACATGCCCCCCCTGCGGCCAGTCTCACTGACCGGGGGAGCACTCCCGGAATTGGGGCACTCCCAGTTGCAGCACTCCCGGAAGTGGCCGCGGTGCTACATCTGGCGCTCCCACTCCCCGGCTGCACTCGCAGGGGGGGCACTGGCACTCCTGTTTGCCCCCCCCGCCCGTCACCTACGCAGGGAGTGCAGCCTGTCAGGAGGTACACCAGTGCTCTCAGGGTGTGCACATGCACCCCCTGCGCATTGCCACTGTCCAGGGACGTAGGGGGAGGGTGAGCTCCCACCATCGTACACACCCTGGCACCCTGGCATGTGGAGGCAGGCTGCTGCTGTGCACTGGGCTTTGTGCCCCCTGCCACTCCAGCTGCCTTGAGAGCCATGCAATGCCATGTGCATTCACCACTGGGCTGCACTGCACCCCCTGCCCATTTGGTGTTGGGATGCACATGGTGTTGCGCGGCTGCAGCAGGCAGCTGCAGCAGCAGCGAGGCACAAAGCCCAGTGCATAGCGGAAGGCCACCTCCACCCTACACACAGATCAGAGTCTACATGCTCCCTGGACCTCTGCCAGGGTGCACACAGCAGCAGGAGCTCCCCCATCACCACCACCATGCCCCTGGACAAGCCACTTGGGCTCCGATTGTCTCACCACCTGGCACAGCTGGGGCCCCATTCACCCCAGCCCCTGCCTGTGCCCCACTCTCTCCTTCACCACAGAAGCCTCGATCTACCCCTCCATGCCCCTTCCCCCTGCCCTCACAGACTTACCTGCTGGGGAGTGCACATACGCACTCAAATAATTTTTTCTCCCTCAGCCTATGGGAAGGGCGGCTCCCGCCACTGCGTGCACTCCTGAGCAAGAATGGGAGGGCATCTGCACCCCGGGTCTATGTGCATCACAAGGGCGGGCTGTCACTGCATACTTTGCCCAAGACACCAAACTTTGTTGCTACAGCGCTAGTCACAATTGAATCCAATACATTAAATAAGAAATGTGCACTGGAGGCATGAATCCATCTTGTACTGACTCCCTACAATGAGGATTAAAGTATGTGGGGATTTTGATGCCAGCTGAGATTATACTGACTTAAAAGACACATTCAGTGTTTCCTTCTCATGTTTTTTCTTTCTGATGTCTTCACTTGGACCAATGGTTTGTTTTGCAGAAACAGGTGTTAGGTTGTGTAAAAATTAGCCGGTACCAAACAGACCAAACCTAGATATCTTGCTTCCAAACATTTTGCTTTGGTTTTAATTCCACTGGAAAAAAGTTTTCTAGAAACCAAATGTTGGGGCACTGTGGCCACTGCAATGAGCCCTGCAAGTGAAAGGGATGGAAAGATAAATGAAAATGGACTGGTCCTGCAGTTGCTGAGAAAACCCGCACAAAAAAACACAAAGAGGCCTCATCCAGACAAGCACAGCCATGCGGTATGTTCAGCTGTTTTGGAGCAGAGCAGGGGAGGGGGCACTGAACCCCTCCCTCCCCCCTTCAAAAAAAAGCAGACCAGTGCATGTGGGGGCAGTGTGCATCACTCAAAACTGGAGCCTGGCTGGCTGGACCTACATTCCAGCTGCTGGCTAGGCTCCAAGCATCAGGATCACCATTGCTGCAGCCCCCGGAGGCCCCCAGTAAGGCTGCTGGGACCAGCCCAGTGTTGGCCCCAGCCTCCCCTACCCCACCCAGAGTAACCTGGGATCCCTAGTTGTCCCTGGGGAAAGCACAGGCATTCCCCAGGGACAACTAGTGGCTTTCACTAGTTGTATCCAGGGAACCAAACATCCACACTTGTGCGAATGAGACTAGAGAGTTCAAACAGGAAAAAATCTTTCAGCAATCTACTCTGACTCAGTCTTCAGAGAAGAAATTGGGAGAAGGGAAGGGGGAAATTCTGTACTCTACTTCCAAGACCACTGGAGTGCAAGTATGATGGAGCCCACAGAACCACAACACATTCACAACAGGGACTAAAGCAGGGGTGGGCAAAATGCAGCCCAGGGGCCAGATGTGGCACACCAAGCCATTCTATCTGGTGCATGTGGCCCCTAAAAAATTTAGAAAATTAACATTTATCTGCCCCTGGCTGCCTATCGTGCGGCCCTTGATGGCTTGCCAAAACTCAGTAAGTGTCCCTCCACCCAAAATAATTGCCTGCTCCTGAACTAAAGTGAGGTAAACCAGTACTCAAAGAGCAACTTTGCCCCTGTCCTTCCCCTAACTAACTGGTCCAGCAGGTAGGCTAAAGTTTGGGATGGAAAGTGGATCAGTAGCAAAAATTGAGCATGATATGGTAGGCTGGGGCTTGTGGTTGTTTGCAGACACCTGAAGGGATGCCAGCTCTCAAAACCTCTGTGCAATTTTCTAGTTCCAATGGTTTGTGGACATGGTGGGGGGATGCAGAGTCTATAATAGGTGTGTCTACACATGCATTTTGGCACACCTAAATTTAAGGTGCATTAGCTTAATGTACATTAAACGGGTTTAGGTAGGTGTCTACACATGCAAGTATTATAGCGCATTAATGTTGTGTGTGGACTGACTTGGGACTAAGCTAGTCCCAAATTAGTACATACACACACAGCTTTAATGCATCTACACATGCGTTAATGCACTTTAACTGTTTGCACCTAATTTTGATACCTTCCGGTTATCAAATTTACTTGCAATTAGCTCAAAATCACCATTTTAAAAGTATTTTAAGGGTTCTCACATGTAGTTGCGCACCCTAATGCGCCTTTAATTTAGGCTAACGTACTTTAAAGTGCCTTGTGTAGATATGCCCACTGAGTCACTGGTGGGTATTAGTCAAAGATTGTGGAGTAGGTGCTGATTATAGGGGCCAGATTCAGAGGAAAATTAACCCCTGGGGCACCCCAGTTAATAACAAAAAAACCCCAACAACTACATCAGTTCTACTCAAAGACACATGAAGCTAATAGCCTTAAAGAGAGCTCATCCAGGTTTTGTGCACATGGAGCTAGTCCTGCCAGCACACCTTTCACCCCTTGCTCATTTAGCCTTGGACTTAGTCACAGTTGTAAGTTGTACCAGCTTATACTGGACAAGGCTGAGACCATCAAGCTTGCTCCGTTTGTAATTTAAGCAATAAAAGAGGTGGGAACTCTTACAACAGAAGGCTTGGACATGAATTAACCTGCTGTACCACTTAGGGATTTGACCATTGTGCTTGTTGATGAATAGAGGGATAGAGAGGGTGATGTTAATCATAAAGGGGGTAAGCCCACCCACTAATAGGATTAGAATAATTAATACTTGTTAGAAAGTGAAGGGAGGCCTCTGACGTGGTTGGTGTTGCAACCCTGTCCTTATCTACCCATTGTGCAAACAGTTCTGCTGCTTTCCAAACCACACTTACTCTGCTCTTCCCTCGCACACTCTAAAAAGTGATTTTACTGTGTTCCTTCTGGTGCAGCACCAAAACCACGATGCCTCTCTCAGTGTGACCAAACTCCAGTCCCAGGCTGCTCCACAGCTGTTGTAAATGGAGGAAACTGTCATCTAGCAAAGCCTGCACACATGGGTCCTCCAAGTATGTGACACCTTCCAGTGGATAATTTACTGCAGGTAACTGAGAAGGAAATCCTGTGGTAAGGCTCCAGTCAACTGTGAGCTAAGTTTGGCATCTTTATGTGCTGGGGAGCCCTAGTTCTTTATATTGGTGAGAGAGACTTCCTCTTTGAAACTACGTAACCCTCTTGGAAGTGGTTTTGAGGGCCTTGTTACCCTCCAGAGTGTTTTCCAGAGCTTCTGGCAGTCTCCCTGAAACATAGACTGTGAATGAAGATTCCTTCCCTATACAGTGTGTTTTTCGCAATCTCACCACTGTAACTGGGAGGAGAAGAGAAGCAACTGCTGGAGATAAGCAGTTAAAAAGAGTTTCTTGGAGAGGGATAGCCCACCCCAAAAACAAAATCACTATTTATAGACAGAAGAGGGAACAGAAGATGACTTCAGAAGCAGGGAAAGAGACCCTGGAGGGAAAGGAGTCTAAAACAGCACTGTGGTACGTGGGGTACAGGCCTTCTGTGTTTGCTAGAGAAGGATGCTGGTCCATACTGGAATCCAGGGAAGATGAATGCCAGCAAGTCCTTCCTAAGACTGCCTGGAGAATTTTTAGAAGAGATTGTCATCTGACAGGGAAAAAGGATCAGATTGTGTTCAGACTGGGGGGGGAGAAGAGGGGGTTAGTAGCTCTATATGAACTAGGGTTTTGTAGCTTTGCCCACTTGAATGATGTGGCCTTCCTCCTCACTGTGAAGTGGGTAGAGTCCAGCCTAAACGACTCTGAAGTCTGGTTTCCTGCATGCCTCCAGCCCGGTCAGATGGCCTGGATTTAAAGGTTTCCTATATAGGTTCTGGTTCCGGTTCTAATTATAATGTGTCAGAACAGACTCAATTAAGCATTCTAATTAGAGCGCTCCTGCATGGCCTCACCATCCTGCATATATATCTCTGCACATTTAAAAATGGCTGGGGAGAGCACTTTATCTATTGATCTAACTATTAATCTATTTATTCATCATTGAACAAAATTTAGATAAAGCATCCCACGGTCATTTTTAAACCTTCAGGGGCTTAATACACATGATGATAAAGCATTTTAATTAAAGTAGCTCCAAAGGAACTGCTCTTATTAAAATGCCCTCCCCCACAAGCATGTGTATAGGCAGTCAAAGTTCCTGGCTCAGAGACCTTTTCTGTGGGGATGATAAGGATTAGGGCAAAACCCAGAAAAAAGCCCAAATTAACTAACTATTCATGGTATTCAGATGTCTTGAGTTCAAATCCTACCTTTCCTGTGGGGAGAGTCAGACTCATGCTATCCTAGGCATCATGATAATTGTAGAAGTGCAAGGCACAAACACACACTCACACCACCAAATTCTGCCTCTGAGCTGCTGCATGGCTGTTCTGCAATGAAAAATGACTCTGTAGAAAAGGCATCATGTATTTCCATGGTTACTACCCCTTAGGTGTGCTTACACATTACAGTTAGCACCTGCTAACTTTAAGGAATGTTAAGTCTTGTTAAAGTTAGCATATGCTGGGAGCAGTGCAGGTTCAGGATCAATACCCTCTGTAAGGTACACAGCTCTGAGCTGCCAGTGGACTGGTGAGCAGGGGCATGGGTATGAGCTGACAGGTTTGCTCTATGTACACATACATACAGGGCTGCACAGAGCCTGGGAGCACAGCAAGGAGCTCTCCTATTGCCACAGGGTAGCAGCCAGAGGTGCATTACATGAACACACCCATCCCCCTGCCCTGCTCATGTGCGTGTTGTGCTGTGAGTACATGTATGCGTGTTGTGCTATGGTGTGGGGGGGGGGGGAGTGGTGTGCTGTGCTGTGTGTACAGCCCCCCACCGCAGCAGCTCTCATCCTTCCTCTGCTTGGCCTATGCCCGCCACACCATCAGCCCAGCAGCTTCTCTTCCCACTCACCAGCTGCTGCACCACTATCCAGGCTGTTCGGAAGACAAGGGCACCATCAAGGCCCAGGGTGACAGCTAGTCTACCTGGGAGCAGTGCCTCCTGGGATACTGGAGGACTGTGTATTGGTCATTTGATTTTTCCATGAACAATTAGAAGTTAGGCAGAATGAAGCTTGTTAGCACAGCTCAAAGAAAAACCCTCACTTCAAATGGCATATCTTTAAGATGCCTAGAAGGCATTTAGCACTTGTTAACAAGTGTGAATGTGTAATCTTTCATGTTCAAAGAGCCCTTAACAAGGTTTAATTGCAACCTCTAATCTCACCCTCAATGACTTTTAGACCCTGTTCTGGTGTAAACCACTATAGTCCCACTGAAGTCAACTTGATACAAGACAAGCATTTCTGTTGAAGTCAGTGAAGCTCCAAGCAGTTGGTGGGGATCTGGCCCACAAATTTGCTCAAGTTAACAACTCAATAAGTATTTCCCCCTAACTGATACTTCTAAACAGGTGGGAACAGAGTCATGCATACAATAGCCATAGCAAAAATACAGCCTCACCAGATGTTGACTGGCACTTTCCTGGGGGCCAGATTAGCAATGGAGGGGCTGCTGGATCTGTAATCCACTCTTCCAGAACTGTACCATGGGGTTCTGTTTCCTTCATTTTATACTATTTAGTTAGAATGAGCAGAGCTTTGCTGCCCAGCATCTCCTGCAATGCCTCACTCTGGGGAGCAGAAAAAGAAGGGCACATGACCAGGTGAAAGCAGCAGAGTAGTGACTGGGAAATTTGCCTGGACCATGGTCGAAGGGAGAATGTCCCAATTTCCCCCACGACTCCGATTCTCACCACACCAGAGAACATTTGTTCTGAACAGACACCATTAGCACTACATCACACTCCCCTACCAATTGCAGACAAAGCCAGGCAGCTGCAATTGAGAAGCACTGTTTGAACTAACCCTGGCTGAAGGGACTTGCCAATGCCTTCCAGAGCCTGCCAACAGTAGCAGGCCATACCTCCTCATGTGCAACTCCACAGAGGAAGTAAAAGGAGGCTCTTGCATCCAACTCCTTGTGGAATCATGAAGAAATCTCTTTCTGCTCCCTTGTGGGCACAGTGAGGTTTCTGTTCTAGAAAACAGAACAGGGTGCAGACAAGCTCTGGATGAGTGACATGTTGCAACCAGGTCAACATTTGCTGCACATTTTTTTCAAAATTTTCTGTGACGAAGCCTCCCCAGCTGCCTGTTCAGTCTGGAAAGAAGGTGGCTGAGAGGGATATAATGGAAGTCTGCAAGATCACTAAGGGAGGGTAGACAAAGTGAGCAGGGAAGTGTAATTCTCCAAGTCCCACAATACAAGAACTAGAGGGTGCTCATTGAAATTGGCAGGAGAGAGGTTCAAAACTAAAAGGAGTACTTTTTTACACAGCATGTAGTCAACCTCTGGAACTTGTTTTCATAGATTTTAGAAGCAGAGAATATAACCAGGTTCAAAAGAGACTTCACAGATCCATGGGTGACAAGTCCATTGATAGCTATTAAACAGAAGAGTCAGGGAACGCATGTTCTGGCACCCCCAAAATCAATTATCATTGATGTCAGAGGTTATATGACAGGAAATGGGTTACACTAGACAGGCCCTGTTCATATTCTGTCCGTGTAAACCATCTACTATTTACCACTGTCAGAAACAAGATGTCGGCTAGGCGGGCCATTGGTTTGACCCCGTATGGCACTGCTTATATTCTTATGCTGCTTATGCCTTCTGCTGATGCCACATCATGCAGAGTATGTGGCAGGGAACACGGGACAAGTAGGACTGGTTTACCTATTTTTGTCACCTCACTTTGGTAAGAGGAGAAGTTGTTGAGCAGAGACAGAGAATTATCAGCTTCAAAAATCTAATTATTAAAGCTATTTCCTGTAGCTTTATGGCTCTGTGGCAGAAGGGAATTTGTTCTCTGCTCTCTGCCCCCACCACCAGATCCCCAGTTTATGTGAATGCTTCTCTTGTGGGAAAAACGGTAAGTTAAATGTTGGCAACTGTGACAAGGCCATTTTTGTATATGTAATAGGCATAGCCTGCCAATATAGCAGGCTTGATTTGCTGCCCACAGAAGTCATTAGAATGACAGCTCCCCCTGGCTCTTCAAGAGGATTTTGAAAACCCAGGGCAGAGCTCTGAAAACTGATCTCTCAGTGTCCATGACTCACCTGGATTAACAGGATTGCTGACTCCAGTGGGAGGTCCATGCACTAGGGGTGATCTTTTGGCCTTGATGTCACTGTGCTCTGGGAAAGAAAGTAGCACTGCTTTTGCTGACAGCCCCTGCTTCAATTTCCAGGAATTGCTGTGATTACTGAAACAGGCATTTCTGAATGTCCTATAGGTTGCTATAATTATGCTGCCTCTGAAAAGTGGCAGAAGCCTTTTACACCATCAGCCTGGCTTCTGCACCATTTTCATAATATGGAGAACATAAGTGTGAAACAATAAGTGAACCCATTTTCTGTCCACTGGGATCATTGGCAAGGACCTCATTGGCTTCAACAGAGCAGGCTTCACAGCCCTTCACTCAACATCCCACCAGTACAGAATTAATTTCAGACACCCACCGTTCCAGCTGGCTGCTGACTTTGACCACATACTGGTGCACAAGCACCAGCAAAAGCTATTTCTCTTTACTGGATCCCATCATGGCAAAGAACGGAGCATCATCACAGACCGTGGCTGATGGCCAAGCAGACTATGGGGACCCTAGCTGTCCACCCAACCCAATCTCTCTGTTCAGAAGTACTGAAGTGAGGCAGGAGTGCAGGGAGCTACTCAAAGTTCCCCGATCCCATGCCTCCTGGCACTGGCATAAGTGGCAGAAAGGCAGCTCTCATGTCAGAGGCAAAGATGACTGCTCAGCAATGAACAGTTGGCTATAGCGTAGTCCAGTAGTTCTCACTTTCTTTTTCACAGACCACTTGAAATTGCTGAGGGTCTCAGTGGACCACTTAATAAACTTTTTTTTGCATCGTCATCAAAACGGCCTTGATCTCAGTCGTCGGAAAAAATAAAGCGCGCAGGGCCAAGTACAGATATTCTTGATTGCTTTAAACTTTCTGTGGACCGCCTGAATGGAGCTTGCAGACCACACTTTGAGAACCTCTGGCATGGTGCATCTCCACTCTGCTGTATTCTTCCTTGGCCCATTCTACTCTCTATACTTAACTCCATGCTTTCATGCTTGTCCTGACTGCCAGGCTGATGCCAATGCACAGCTCCCTTACAGAAGAGGACTTATCCACCATCTGTATCTAGCAGGTTCAAGTCCGCTGTGCTGCTGGGATAAAGTGGACGTAGCTGAACTCAGAATGTTTTTAGGCTCCGCTGGTGAATGTTCGGCTGTTTGAGCACAGCAATGTGCCACGATGGGGCCCTGACTTCTAAAGGAGGATAATTTACTTTAGCAAACACAGAGGTCTCACAGCTCACTACAAACTCTAATGTATTAAACTTTATCATACTGCCATGGGATTGGTGAATAAGCATAAATATCCTCACTGTACAGATGACTGACATCCAGAGGGATGAAGCCTCTGGCTCTGGGTTGTTAAGTTTAGTTGTCATTAGGGAAGTCAGGATTGTGACTCAGGAGTCCCAAGCCCCTGCTAACTCCAGTAGATATGTCAATAGCATTGACATGGACATGTGTGCAAACCTGGATCTATTCCTATCCGTAACTCAGGGTGGAGGGGAACAGTAATCCTGACATGAAAGGAATTTCTTTGAATTAGAGTGCACTGTTCAGTTTCCAGACTTTCTGCTGGTATATTCAGGATAACTTGTATGAAATACTTAGAGCTGCAGAAAGCTGTGAAAAATTAGCATTTCTCATCTGACAGCACCACCTGCTGTTAAGGAGCATATATTTCTTCCAGCCAGTAGAAAAAAGTGTTAGCAGGCTAATTTAGGCCTGCAATTAACACTGCAGAAAATATGTTCTTCAGCTGAGCTGGTTAACCAGGGATAGCTGGTTGAAAACAGTAAAATTAAGATAACTTGTTTTTTAACAGCAACTGGAATTAACATGAGTTAAAATCAAAGTTACAGTGATTTAGTGTAATTTTAAAACATGTCAGCTAACAAGGGCTAGCCAACCAGATTAAAAAAAAAATCTTTTTTTGGTGTTATAATTACAGTCTTAAATTAATCTGGCAACATTGTTTTCTAACAGTCAAGAGGAAAATGGAGGTGGGAGGGAGGTTGACAACGTAGACATACCCAAATTCTCATTTTACAAATGCTACAGGAGGTGCAGGGGGTGTTTTAATTAGCTAGCCATGCTAATTAAAAGCGCCCAGGTGTCATGTGGATCAGTGTCCCCTGTGCCAAAAAATGGTGGCAGAGTGAACGAAAGCTCATCAAACAAGCTTTAGTTCAAAGTGCCCCGCTGCCATTTTTCAGTGCGGAGGCACTGATACACATGACGCTAGTCTGCCGGAGTGCATTTATTTCTGTGCTCCAGCAGATGTGATTAATCAACTTTCTGGATTTCTAGCGAATCGGAGCTGGCTCCCTGTACGTCTCCTGGCTCCCAGGGTTTTCAGATTTATTGATACAAATCCCTGATATGGTCCAAGTAGGGTGTGCAAAACGGGCCCTATTCTATTTGGATTCGGATACAGCCCGAATCAGGGACAGTGATTTGATCCATTGACTCGAATCACTGTCCCCGATTCGATTTGGGCCGAATCCGAATCTGATGATTCGATGCTGATTTGGTGAACCAGTGATTCGGACACAGGGACAGCTTTAAAAGTTTTTCCTATCTACCTTGAAGTAGCAGCGTGCCTTGTGATCGCTGTGGTGCTAGGGAGGATGGAGCATCCCACAGCAGGGAACCCGGAAGCGGACCAGAAGTATTTCCAGTCAGCTTTTGGGTCTGTTAGGGAGCACACTGGGCCCCCCACACTCCTCCAGCCTTGTGATCAGCCGCAGGGAGACCCCGGCAGTCCCCCCAGACCCAGGAGGCACCAGTTGCGGAGCTGGAGGGAGGGCCAGCACACTCCCCAGTAGACCTGGAAGTGCTTCTGGTCCACTTTTAGGTCTGCTGCTGAGTGTGTCGAGGAGCCCCCCTCCCTTCACCCCCCCCCCCCCCCCCCGCTTCTGTGGGATGCTGCATCTGCCCCAGCACTGCAGAGTTCAGAGCCCCCGCTACCTAGAGGTATGTAGAAAAAAATTTAAAACTGTATCTACGTCTACATCACCAAATCTGTCCAAATTGATTCAGAGGGGTCCAAATTGATTTGGAGAGATTAAAGGGTCCTCTGATTCAATTTGGATTCAGAGATTTGGCCACTGAATTGGGCCAAATCTCCACCAAATTGAATCAGGGCCCAAAGCTTCACAAAGCCCTACTCCAAAGCACAAACAGGATGTTGTAAGTTAGAAAAAAATTCTGTACCTGCTGGGAGGGAATAAATCATCTGCTTTATACACAGAGTCTATGAAGTGGGGAACCAGAGAAGGTTTAGAGGTTAATGGTGATGAAGACCCATACATTTTATAGCATATTTGTTCTTTACCTAGCAACCAGGTATAGGCCTGTGAAACTGGGAGTATTTTAGTAATTTCCTCTCCCCCAAGGAAAAAGTTAGAAATAGTTTAATAGCACACATACTAAATGGACTAAATTATTTCCCAGTGTAATTCCATAGACTACAGAGAAGTTACACGAGTGATGAACTTGCTCCAGTACATTTTTGATTGCAAAGAGTAAGGTAAATATAGGTCAAATCTCCATGCAATATTTATAAATTTAAAAAGTCTCTCTCTTTTTTCCTCTCAATCTACTATTCTTCTTAATATTTTACAAGACAGTCTCCCCTTGATAGTAACTTATGGCCTTTCAGATTACGTATGTACCTTCCTCCATCAGTATCAAACACAGCCTTTGAAATCAGTTAGTTCACATTTTTAGAGAACTTTACCAATACCTTCGGCTGAGAAATATAAAGTTCATCATGCTTAAATGTTGTTGGACAATCTGTGCTCATTTTAATTAAATTGGTACCCCCCCATTAGTTACCCTCTAAGGAATTTCCATACTTGTCTAGTTTTAAAGCCAATTATTGGGAAATTATACATTACCAATACAAAAGTTTACACAGTCACCCTTCCCTTTTGGACACAGTAGGCACATCTATTCATGCAATTAGCATAGCTGAATAGACTCCAGCACAGTTCATATGGCAATTTATTGCTCCTGGAGGTCATGTTTACACGTGCATCTGGAATTGCAGTGTATCGAGCTGAGTTGGAGCACCCCAGCTGGCAGAGGGCCTGGGGTCACCCCGCTAGTACAGGGCTGCTCCAACCTGGCTCAACGTGCTGCAGAGGGGCTGGTTGGGGCATGAGCATGCTCTAGTGTGGGGCTAGTTGGCAGACAGCCCCTGCACTGAAGCACACTTATGCCCTAGCCAGCCCTGTCAGTGTCTACACCAGGGGTCAGCATGCCAGAGCATGTGGTACATGAGGCCATTTTGCTTGGGGCACCACAGCTGGCCCGGGCTCTAGGCAGCTTCCACCATCCACGGAGCCCAGGCTGTGAGCCCCGATGCAAGAAGCCTCCATGGCAGGCAGCAGCTGCCCGGAGCCTGGGCTAAGAGGCTGTTATGGATGCTCTGGGGTGCCCCAGCCCCACTCTGTGACCAGTGGTGGCTGGACACATGCCTCAGGGTGCACAGTAGAGAAGGGACCTAGGACAGCACAACCCCAGCCCCTTCCCTGCCATGCTCCTGGAGGCACATGTGCAGCTGCTGCCAGCAACAAGCCAGGCCAGGTTTCTGGACCCTGGTGCAGCTGCTTGCAGGCATGAAGCTGCCTGCTGTGACAGCCCAGGCCATGGTGGGTGCTACCCAGAGCCGAGGCTGCTTGCAGTAGGCAGCCGTGAGGCTGCAAGCAGCTTTGCTGGGGTCTGGAGCCCCAGCCTGGCTCATTGCAGGCAGTGGCTGTACACATGCCTCGAAGAGTATGGTGGGGAAAAGGTCCAGGGCTGCATTGCCACAATAAGGACCAGGCCCCTTGTAGCTCTCCTGCCACCCACCCCTGGCACACCAACATCTTCCGAGTCCACGTTATGGGGGGTTTTGGCACTCAGCCCAAAACATTGCTGACCCCTGCTTTATACCTTACACTTTTTTTACATTAGGGTACAAGCTCAAAGCATTAGCAAATTAGATCACATAGTTTTTCAGTATCTTCTATAGAAATAATTTAAAACCTTAAAGTACAAATGCTGTTGAGGCTCACCCTTACTTTTCTGCAGTTTGATATCAATGAAGCCTGCTAGCACCAGCTTGCGGCCCAGTATCTGCTGTTTTCCCTCAAGTCTTGCACAAGCCTGAATCCTGCTGCAGGGTCTAGCACTGGCACAGTGATCCCACAGCAGGTCTCCATTGCTGGCTGCAGCATGCCCTGTGCACAGTTCCTAAATGGTTTCCCCTGCAGCCTGCTTCTTTGTTTTTCCCTGTT
Source organism: Crocodylus siamensis (assembly GCF_052110815.1). NCBI lineage: Eukaryota > Metazoa > Chordata > Crocodylia > Crocodylidae > Crocodylus > Crocodylus siamensis. The sequence continues at coordinate 52,246,251 of NC_143399.1, forward strand.
TGCCATGTGCCACCACAGCCCCAAATGGCAGGCCACTTTCTTGGATGGTATCTTTCCATAGAGTTTCAGTCTACCTGGGCAGAGGAAAGGGAGGTGTCTGCCTGACACCAAAATGTCAGAGATCTATGGGAATGAGGAGAACAGCAGCTCCTGCATAGCAGATGCATTATGCATTCTTCACACCAAACAGTTTGAGATGAATGCTCAAGATGGATTATTGCTGCCTACAGGGCAATTTTTTCCTTTTGTCTCTTCCTGCTGCAGCACTTATGGCTGAGCTCCAGGCAGCTTTCCGTGTTAACAATTCAGTAAGTTAATCATATTAGCTCTGCATAACCAACATTATGCAGCAAGGGCTGGATTCATTAACAAACTTGTGCCCAGGATCTTGGTAGACATGACACATGTACATTGCTATAATTATTTTTTACACTGGCGTTAGCCAGGAGTTGTATACCTGTGTAACTTTCTCAAAGCTGGTACAGAGTTACAGTAGGGATAAAATAAGGGTTAAAACTACATCAGTGTAAGTGTTCTCTCTCCACAACTTCTCCTAGTATGGCCTTCTTCTAAATGCAAACAGACTATTAGTGACTCTACCACCTTATGACATGGCAGAGTAATAACATCTATGCCTATTCATGGATAGCTGTGTATTTAGCTTCTCTGGATACCCCTGTAAAATACACTAGGATAACAAAACCAGTGTAAATTATACTTGTATAAAAATGTCCTCTCTCCAGGCCCTTAACGTGAATCAGTCAGACCTATGCAGGCACGCTGACAGCAACTGGGGGCTGTGCAGGTGCCACTGAGCACCTGATCAGAAGGTAATAGAGTTGCCCAGGTCATTGTGAGTGGACTATTTAGTCTTCCTAACATTTGTTAGGGTATGATGCTTGAAATGGAAAGACTCTAGCTTGTCTCAGATTACAATGGTACATTTGCAGGACTGGCATTTAAAGGGGGGGGTGGGAGGGGCAGGAAGGAGGAATGGCAGTTTTAGCGTAGAATTAATTCAAGAACAACAACCTGGTACCTATGAAAACAGTATTGTTTTCAAAGCAGCACTGCGCTTTAATCATCTGTTGCTGCCTGGAAGGTGGAACTCCACAGAACAGGAACTGTGAATGTGTCACAAAGGGAGGGATCGCTCTAGAACAGCCTGTATTATAACAAGTATACCAATAAGAGCAAGGGAAACATGAGCACTGCTGGTGAGTTATCATCAACAGACCCTTGCATGGAAAAAAAAATGCAAGAGGAGAGGGAAGTATCGGGCTTAGGCTGTAGGACATCTGGGATCTCTTCTGGCCTCTATCACAGATTTGCTGTGTGATCTTGGTTATTTAAGGGTAAATTCTCATTAGTAGCCATTAGTCTGAGGAGCGCTGTAACTTTTTTTAGCTGTCCATCTTGTTCCTCACTTCCCCGTGAATAAAGCATGAAAAGTAATTCCTCAAGGAATACTGGGAAGGGTAATTCATTAATAAAGTTGGCAAAGTGCTTTTAGAGTCTTAAGTGAAAGGAACTTTTGGACATTACTCGCTCTAGCCATAGCGTGAGTCTCTTTCCTCTTCAGTGATGTATGGTATTTCTGGGAGTTTGACACTGGGACAATTCCTCAGCTGGTATACACTTCATGAAAGGAACAATTTCCTTTCCCACACCACCTGGAGGAGTGATTAGCACTGCTCCTCTGAGAGAGCACACGAGAGAGACACTTTGGTTTTTTCCTGAATTACTGAATCACTCATTTCAGAATACAGGGCACACAGGACTGGAAGAAACTGCCTGTATTATATCGAGTCCAGTTGCCTGCAAACATAGGCAGCCATTTAATAAACAGTTGGTCTTAAAGGATCCACAGGATTTGGCCTTCTCACACATCACAGTCACAAAGCTTACCCTAACACCCAAGACAAACTTAGAAAACAAAAAGCAAAAAAAACCCAGAACCTGACAAGGCCTACAATGAGTCTCAAGCTGAGAGCAGAAGAAATGCACCAACAGTGTACGTTCTGCATGGACAAGGTGCCGTACCCATTTAGGAAGTTGCCCTCTGACTTCTGGAACTGGGTCCTATGGTAGGGCAAACTCTGAATCAGTGAAACCTTCATTTAGCATTTCCACTATTACACATAAATAATTCCCTCCTTTTGTGTGTCTTAAGAAACTGGGTTAGCAGAAATTATTTAAGTCCTAATTCACCTTTTATAAACTACGCTGCTGACCACCATCTTGGGTGACAACTTGGAGGTTCAGCTCGATCCAAAAAAAGTAAATGTGAGCTTTTTGCAGCTTAAGTCAACACTGTCTAGTTGGGGTTACATGAGATCTACGCCTTCCATGACTGGATACAACTCATAGCACTCGTTCCCCTTGGTTACACTAGCTTTCCAAAATTCCCTTTTTGTTCAGTGTTTGTCTCTCTCGGTCTCCTCCCTCTCTAGTGACAATAGCTTCCACAGACATTGGTGTTCTGCTGGAAGATGATGTCTTCGTCGATTTTTTCAACACCTTCCTGAATCTTCCTGTAAGTTTTCCTCTTGCAGTTTAGCTCATGGTCCTTGTGGATCTTAGCACATCTCCCTCACCCTTGGAGGTTGCATGTTTCTATGGTATTAGGGGCTCCTGAGGATTTCCAGGTATCACTTCTCTGGCAGCAATCCCTACCTTGCTTCCAGACGCATGCAGCCACGAATCTTTGCCCATAACTTTTTTTAGCTATTGTGAGCTAAGTAGGCTCAGGAATGGTTAGTGATTGGATGAATATATCTAAGGGGTGGTGCATGGTGGTTGATTCCATGTCATTCACTCCTTTCCGACTTGCTGTTGAATCCAGGTCCTAGGAAAGTGGTGCTCAGCTGCAGGAGGTGCTGCCTTTTGAGCTGCATTCCATCAATGAAGGAAGGCATCCCCATGTGTATTGTTTATAATGTTTTTTGACCATTCTGGGATTAATTGAGCCATTACTCATTATTGGTACTTTGATCTTTCATTAAGTTACCACAGTGACCTGACCTCCCGGGTACTTGGTGGTTCCATTTGTCCTGTGCCATTTCAGTTAGGTGAAAATGCATATTTGTCCTCCCTATTCTAAAAACAGCTAACTCCCTCTGACCAGCTAGCAGAAATTGGGTGCAGTACATCTACCAGGATGTTGCCCTCTATAGAAAGGTTGTACATTGCCTTCCAGCTGGGGCTCAAAACAATTTATTGTTAGAAGTATTGATGTTATCTAGGCCAGGAATTCTCACTCTCTCATGCTTTGGGCTATTTTGACAGAGACATCCCTTTTCATGAACTCATTTGCCTTCTTAGTATCCCACTGCCTCCATAGTTTGCTCTTAAAATACCTACTTTTGGGGACTATCAGGAATGGACTCATAGAAAAGGAGCAGACTTGTGGATTAGGGGTCAGGATCTGGATTCAGTTCCCACATCTGCCAGACTCCCTGGGTAACTTAGGCCAAGTTATTTCATCTGACAAGTAAGGGTAGTATTTTCTTTCTCCTGCTCTTTCTCCGAGTTGCCTTTTTAGACTGTATGCTGTTTAAAAATACATAGGCATGCTTCCCCCCCTGCCCCTCCTCCCACCAGATGCATGTACAACATCCAGTACATCAGGGAATCTAGACCTCAATGGGCACATCTACACAAGACACTGACTGCGCAGTAGTGAAAAAATACTGTGCAGTACTGTGTCACAGCACAGATAGTGCTAATATGGTACTGCACAGTAGTGTAACCTAAAAGATGTTCACCAGTGCTACTGAGCAGTAACTCCAGTTATTGCGTATTTAGCACTTACTAAAGTAAGTATTAATAAATATTCAGTAATAACTGTGCAGTAGTGTATCGTGTAGACGCGTCCACTGTAATATAGATGATCAATAAGAGATCATAAACTAAGAACACCTGGTACACAGGGGGAGCCTTCATTCCAGTTCATGCAGCTGACATACTATTATTAACAATAATATATCAAGTGTGTCTGCTAAAGAGACAAGGCTGGACAACTCTACCTGGCCTGAAAGAATAAGAGATGAGAGTGGTTATGGGAGAGGTGCCTCTCCCATGGTATGAGTTATTGAATTTGCTAGTCAAGTTCTGGCTCCCCCTTCTCCCTCTCACTTATCCCCTCTTCCTTCTTTACAGGTCTTTGGTCAGACACCCATTTACATACCCAGTATTCGCCAGTGGTACCTGTGGCCAGAGTTACCATGCTCCCTGGTGAGACAATAACCTTTACAAGATGTAGCAGCAGGCTGAAGCCTTCTGCCCAGGAAAAGAGATGGGTAAAGAGGGAAAGACCAGAATGGGGGTGGGCAGAACAACCAGGATCTTAAGCTCAAGACTTCCAGAGGGTGGCTCCCCTTCCCTTTGTTCTCTTAGTGCGTATATTCAGTTGGGTGAATAAACCTGGGAACAATCAGAAGCAGGTGCAATAAAGGTCTGGATGCTGGGGAAGTACTATGAGCTTGAGCCAATAGTCAATAGAAAGGTCCATGATGACTTCAAGGCAGGTTGCATAAGGCCCCATGTGCAGAATGTCGCTAGAATTTGGGAGCATCTGGACCTCCTGAAGGACATTCCATCCTGAAATATCCGAGACCTAGGACACTTATCCTAAGCAATTGCTTATAAGGTTCTTCTTTCTCATAGTTACAAGCAGAATTCACCTGTCCTTTGACATTAATGATCTCTGATGCTCACCTTGGAGACAGCCCACTTCCCCTGTGCATTAGCTGTGTCATGAGAAAGTCACCACAACTTCCCTCCTCCCCAACTTGGCTTCATGGACCAGAACACATCCCTCCTCTCACAGAGGCAACCCCAGAGGCACCAAGAGGGTCATGTCCCCCCCCAGAGGTTTACTATATTGAAAAGTTAATACAGAAACAAATTCTACCAGACTTTGAATTGTGGAAGTTTTCCAGGCACCTAACTGATAAAGGGTTCTTGTTTAACAAAGTCAGCTAATGAAGTGACACCAGGGATAGATCCTTCCATCACAGTCTAATCAGTCTGTTATGGGGAAAATACAGGTACCAAAGTACAAAGGTTTATTGACATGGATGGAGAAATACCGGCTGCCACACTTCTGCAAAACCAACCTGTGCCTTCATTACATTCTCTGTCAGAAGCTTCTCAGTTTCATTAGGTCCAAGGAGGCCGGTGAGTTGTGACAACCCTAAAAGTCTCTTACTCACGATAGCTTTTGACATGCAAGCAGTTGCCTTTTCTCTATTCAGTTGTTGTCTTCACCTTTGGTGTATGTAGCTGTGGTCTGAATAGATGAAAATAGTGTGGGTACCAATATTTATAAAATTGGTTACATTTTTAAACTTTGATGTGTGGGGAAAATCATTTTTAAAAAATGGGAAGAGATAATTTGCTTAGTTTGTTTTCATATGCAAGTTGCTTGGGTGCTATGGGAAAGAGGGTCATAAAAATTACCTAGATAAAGGGACAGAGAAAGTTTAAGCCTCCATGGATAAACACTTGCATATTGCAAGGTAAGAGCAGGCAGGCAGTTAGTGTGGAGCAGCTGATGCACAGTGAATCCCTGCCTCCTTGAACTCTGCAATTTGTTTCCTTGTCCATAGAATCAAGGGAGTGATGTTAATCCTAAAACTATGAATACCCAGCCCATCTTGACTTTGAACTGAATTCTGCTTCTTTCAGCCTCAGTTTAACATTAGATAATAAAAAGACTTCTGGTGAAGCCCCAAGTTCAGGCAAAAAAGGAAACGGGTTGATGAGAATGTGGGAAGGGCAATGGCTGAACGTAGAGGACATGGGTGTGTTTTTACATGTTGGTATGAAAATATGCCTGGCATCCACAGTGGAAGATTTCCAACTGGTTCGTAGTTTGCAACTGAGTTTTGGAACAGAGCATAGATCCAGGATCTGGCTGTTGGCCTTGTAACAGAAACCAACAGAGATCAGCTGAAGGATTCTGGTAGCATATGCTTGTACATGTACACACTAGACAGCTGCCTGTTGTGATGCTTTCTGGTCTCTCATACAGCAGAGATGCTGAGATGGAAGAAGGCAGACCAATGGCTACTGGAAAAGTGCATTAGCGGTACAAGAGGGATGTGGCGCTTTCGTTCCTTCCTCCAAGAAATGGCAGGTAAGCACACACAGTTTCCCTCAGACTGGCCTCTACTACCCTATGGATACTCATATGCAGACTGGCAGTCTCTGCTGCAGCACAGTGGGTGGCTGGTGTAACCTGAAGATGTATATCAAACACCATGAGCAGTGAGGACACTATATAAGACACTACCATGGATAAGAGTACCCTGCTGAAGATAAGCTTGGAGCACAAGTACACTGAATCCCACTGCCTTGCAACTGTCACAGGAAGCCAAAATGAGGGTTTCCAATTTTATACCAAAAACTGTTGGGGAACAGGGTCACAAGCCAACAGGCTGGGAAGGAACAGACAAACTCGAATAGGTAAACATTAGCAGAGAATTATGTATACTTAGAAACTAAATAGCAGAAAACAACCAGTAGCATTGCAGTGTATTCATTCAGGGATCAGTAACTGATAGCATGAACTACAACTGTAGTGCAGACACTCAGTGAGCCTGTGTCCTCCAAATCCTCCAGGCTAGGGACAGCAATTACACATAAGTTGGTATAAGTGACTGGAAACTAGTTCAAATCTGTAATGCAACATAAATTCAATGCATATAAACTCCTTTCAAAGTGGCTAAAACCAGTTTAAGATAATCCTGGATGGATGTAATCATATGCAGCAGAAGTGGGGACTAATGGGACTTATTCCCCACAAACGATGGATGGAGCTTCCGATGGGGGCCGGCAGGCAGTGGTGAGAGAGGCAGTGGGGTTGGGGCTGGGGCTAGGGCTAGGGCTAGGGCTAGGGCAGGCCCTGCACAGTTGGGGTGGGCCGTGGAACTGAGCCGCAAGAAGATCATTCAGGGGGCACAGCTCCTGCTGCTACGTGCATCCTGGGAGGCATGGGGGTAGGTGTGTGCCCCCAAATCTACATGAGGCAGGGCAGGCTGCAGCTGCAAGCTGGGGCCAGGATACCATCGGGCTTGTCCCTGTGGGGGGGTTGGGCCACACTGTGCTTGGGGCAGATGGCGGCAGCACTGAGAGCAGGGCTATGGGATGGCCTGCAGCCACACCAAAATTCACTATAGCCCCCCAATACCATCCCAGCACTGCTGCCACCTGCCCCAAGTGCAGTACAGCCCAACCCCCCAGCACAGCCCTGGCCCCAGCCCACCTCCTTCCATGCAGATTCTGGGCACACACCCCTCCCCACCCCATGCCCTCCCAGGGTGCGTGCAGAAGCTGCCACCCCCTCCCCATGCTGGGCCCCTCCCCCCACCCCAGACAAGCTGCTCATGGCTCCATCCTGCACCCCAGCCCCAGGTCCACTCCCACCTCCTCCCCACCCCCAATGGCCCCTTCCCCATAAACATATGCTAGGGGGGGTACACATGCACTCAGCCCCTCAAATAATTTTTTCTCCATCCTCCCATGAATGTAGTATCATACTTAACTGATTTAGGTTAAGCTGGTTTATTGAATTTCTGCCCCAGATTCCCTCCAGATGCAAGTTAACTCAGTCCCCCTGCATCTCATGATGCTTTGCACTTCCCCAGCAAACCCTGCTTTTGCAGGATGGGCAAACTAGCCTTGGCCCAGGTTGTCTGCTCCAGCTGAGCAGGGAAGCATGCTCTAGACCCCCTGGCTTCTGGCCCAATCCACTGCAAGCTAGGGTGGCTATTATAGAGAACAGTCTGGTTTTCCTCTGTCCTCTGTTGATATGAAACCAAATGCCTTTATGTCCTCTATTTTTCTCTTGAAGAGTATCTTCTCTTGAAGAGAAAAATAAAGGATATAAAAGGTATCAGGTTTCATATCAATAGAGACAGAGTAGTAGAAGACCAGAATGTCCTCTATGATGGCCACCCTACTGCAAGCATGTGGCTGCATTTCCAGAACAAAAGTGAATGTCTGTTCGCTTGCTTATTGGTGTAATCTATGCAGGTTAGACTAACCTGAGAAGACTGAATCAATTCAGCCTTGGGCCTTTTGATTGCCTGTACTTAGCTCTGGAGGTACCCCTACCAGTAACCAGTCTCAGTCATGAGAACACTCTCAATTACCCACCACACATCTGGGTCCTGCTGCAACAGACCAACAGCCCTGGGCTCAACCCTACTCCAGCATCTCCAGCTGTTCTCCCTGTGCTGCTCAGGCCTGCATCCTACTGGAGCTCCCCTGCACACTGTTGCTCTGACCTGCATTTTTTTGCTGCTCCTTGATTCCTCTTCTTTGTCTCCCAGCTCCCTGGATATCTAGGAACTGCAGTTTCATGCTTAGCAATTCACATGCAGTCAGCAGACAGTAGCTCCCCCTGCTGTCACACATTTAGCTTACACAGTACATTACACAAGTTTTGGTTCAAAATGCCACCTCAGCTGACAGAGGTTTAGATCAGACAGCCCTAGCTCATCTCTGTGCTTTACTCTGCTCATTGCTAGAAGGTCTTTTCTTTCCTCTGCTTTAAAATACCAGCTGTAGTCTCTCATCAGCAGTGCTTTCAGAGGGTGCATCTACATGTGCAATTAATTTGAAGCAATAAACCCTGGAGCGTCTTGAGCCAGAAGCTACTCCCATACACATCTACATGTGAGCCTGAGACAGCAGCAATCTGAGCTGGTGTGGAGCAGTTTACATCAGAGCCACTCAGCCCTGGGCTCCAGGTAGCAGTGGTGGGTGGCAGAAGGGCTGCTTGGAGCACAAGGACATTGAAAGTGTAGAGCCATGTGTCTAGGCAGCAGGTAGGAGTCTGATCTCTGGCTGGCTGGGCATCCCAGGGTAAGATAGGACTGTCCCCAGGGTATATGGACAGTACTATCTTACTGCAGTGTTAATTAGTTTATTGCAGCCTAATACCATCTAACATATAGACAGTGACACTTTACTCTGCAGCTAATTAGTCTATTCCACAGTTAAGCACATGTGTAGATATGGCCTCTACTCTCTCTTAACCTGTCTGTCCAACACCCTCCCTCCATTTTCTCTTTCCCCCTGCCCACTCCCAATTCAACCACACTGCTCTGAATCTGATCCACAGGGGAAGAACTGATCAAGTTTTGGCTGGCTACAGAAAGGCTTCTGGAGATTGATGAGTCAGATGCTGTGCAGAGAGAGCTCTACTTGTCTCTGCTCCAGGTGCTGAAGGCCACTTATTTGCAAGAGGGTTCTACCGTTGTCACCCTCTGCAACAGGACTATAGGTAAGATCACGAGATGGGTCAGAATTTGCAGGAACTGCACCTTTCCAGTGGGTTAATGCACTTTTTGGTCGCTCAGAGTATCCCATGCCACCCTGGAGGACGGAAATATAGTGACCTATTTATTGGAAGGGGTATGTTGAGCATAAGGCTGACTTCTGTTGGTCCACCATGCAGAATGATCAGCAATATTGCAAAGTTCCAAAGTGAAATGGACTCACTGTGGCCACATTCCTTTCACCCCAGAAAAGACCACCCTCTCCATCTGCTTGGGCTTAAAAAGCAGGTAGAGACTGGGAATAAGTGACCAAACTATTTCCTTATGCCACAGGAAGGAATTCTTCCATGGCATGGTAAAACAGACTGATGCTGGAAGGAATAAAACTGAAGACTGAATTCTCACAGCTTCCTTTAGAAAGGATGATTCTGTCTTTCCTGGGATCAGGCCTGGTGGAGCTTATGATCAAATTACTACAGAGCACAAGCTGATCTAAGACTTTTACTCATAGAAAGCCTTGCTAGGGTTATGAACCTGACACTAAACTGCATGTATGTGCATATAAGATAGCTTGGGACTAGGAGTAACTAGGAATAATGGGTACAAACTAGTGGAGAGTAGATTCAAGTTAGATATTAGGAAGACATTTTTTACAGTAAGGGTAGCCAGAATCTGCAATGGGCTGCCAAGAGAGGTGGTACTATCACCTGACTTGGTGGTCTTCAAGAGGAGGCAAGATAGACACCTGGCTGGGGTCATCTGACCTCGGTCCTTTTCCTGCCAGGGCAGGGGGTCTGACATGATGATCCTTCAGGGTCCCTTCCAACTCTACAATCTATGAATCTATAAGACTTGGGCTAGGGACAGAAGTTGCACATAAACCAGTTTAAGTGAACAGTAACTGGTTTAAACCAGTAACAGAACATAAGTTCAGTGCACATAAACCAGTTTCAAAATGGCCAAAACTGGCTTAATATAAACCTGGTTGAATGTAGTATCAGACTTAACTTATTTGGGTCAAACCAGTTTATGGAACTTCTGTCCCAGACTCCTTCCTGGTTTAAATGAAATCAGAGTCCCCCAGCATACTTTTCAGCCCTAGGCTAGGCTGTCTGCTCCAGAGAGCGGGGCCAGCCCCACCCCTCTCCTCCCTAGCCAGAGCTACAGCTGGCTAAGGGAGCAGGGGAGTGCAGCCAGGATCTGCCTGGCAGCTGCGTAGCAGCATCTGCAGGATTCCCCCCCATCCCCTCTCCCACAGCAGGGACCCCAGTGGCATGGACCTCAATTAGCATCTGGCCACACCACCCCCAAGCTAGCTAATGCTGAGAGATGTCTGTGTCTCCAATTTCACTGGAACAAAGGCAGACAGAACAGTGCCAACTAACAGCTTTCTGGAACTAATCAGCAGGTCAGCTGGTAATGTCTGTCACCCAGCAGCCCTCCTTCCTTTCTTCCTGAGCAAGAAGCCAGTGGCTTGCAAATGCCTTGCAAAGTGTCTGTACCCTGAAGTAAGAAGATCTTGAACTAATGAGAGAGATGCTTTTGTTTTCTTCATGGGCTGATATGTTTTGTTTTCTGCTAAGTTCCCTGCTGGTTTGCTTCAAAGTTGTCCAAATGCATCTTTGACCTTGAAACCCCTATATCAAATGAAGGGTCACTATGCAGCAATTAATGCTGGTGATTGCTTCTACACATCAATTATTGAGCCTGGTTAGAATGCAGCTTCCCCGTCCTGCAATCTGTCAGTCTTCAACAGGGGACAGAGAAAGGTATAAGAAATGACCTGGTTTGCAACAAATGGGACCTGGTAGTACTGTCAGTATGAGATTTAGGCAAATATGAAGCACTAGCTAGCAGGATGATACAGATGCATGTAGTCTACACAAGCAGCTCTTCCCTCTCCCCACCCCCCACACCTCCCCTTTGCCACAGAGTGCTAGGTGTGGCCAGGGTCTGGCATCATTCCTCACCCCTTCAGCAGTGAGTGGGGGAAAAGCCTGACAATGGCCACTTCCCCCTTTTCCTCCAGGCACACCCTGGCTGGGGACTGTGCGGCCAGAGTCAGGGTTTAAATCCCTCCCTAATCATAGCGTTCTGCCAGGGTCTGGCCACATCCTTTCCACAGTGCAAAGGGAGGGGGGGAGGAAGGGAAGGGAGGGTTGCTGTAGTGCCCTTCCCCCCATGCTCCCCCCAGCTTCTGGCCTGAGCCACTGCAGTTCCTGAATCAAAAATGAATGTCTATCCACTTGCAAATCAGTTCAATCTACACAGGTTAGACTAACCTGCAAAGATTGAATCACTTCAGGCTTGAACTTTTTGAATGTCTGTCCCTAGCCCAGAGCTCAGGACTAGGAATCAGCTGGCTTGTGTTCTGTTCCCGACTGCCACTGATTTACTCTGTGACTGACTGACCCCATGTGGAAAATTATGGGGCAGGGGCCCCTTACATTCCTGTGTGAAGCACTTTGAGATCTAGGAATGAAAAAAGCAGTCTACAAAGTTAAGCGGTGATGTCAGGCTCCTGTTTGAAATCAGTTTCTTGTTGCTGTGAACACCAAATTCTGTTCTGGATCTATTACTTACTGTTCTTCTGTATATTGGATACTTTTTGCATGTAAAGTCTCAATTTAGTATCATTTTTTTTTAAGTCTTAAAGTTAACTTGGAACTAGGGATGTAGATTTGAAAGTGCAGCAACAAAGTAGATTTGAAAGTGCAGCTATTCTCTGTAGGAATAGCTTAAGATACAGTGGAAACAAGATATGTGGTTATTTTTTAGCCCTACAAAGTTCTCTCTCACAGGGGAGCCACCTTTCACTTTTTATGTCACCTCTCACCTGATCCGTGTGCTCATTTTTTTTTCCCCCCAATGATCCTGCTGGAAACGCTTGCAAAGTCTGATCTAAGATCACTACTGACTCTCCTTGTTTATGGCACAAGCCTGTACTGTCTGTCTATAATTCCTCATGTCCTTTTCAGAGTCTCTGTTGAAGATCTCCGACTGGCACCTTCAACACGCAAGTACCAGGAGAAAGATCCTGAGCGAGATGCAGAAACTGGCCCTGTTTAAAGTTCAAAGTTACTGGCTTCCTAATTTTTTCATTCATTGCAAACTGTGCATAGAGAAGGAGAAAGAATGCCAGCCACTACTGCAGGAGTATCAAGACCGTTTGTTATGGGTGGGCTTGCGGGAGAAGCTAGTGTCTCCAGCTCCCACAATGAGCATACGGAAGAGCCGAGACACATTTGAACTCTACTGCAGCAGAAAAGCCAAGGAGGAGACCTGGAATCTCATAATTTCTGGGAAAAGAGCTGAAGAAACAGGAAAACCTACAAGCTGTGGGTTGCAGCCAGAGGGAACACCAAGGCCAGCTAAAAGCGCAAGTGGCTTAACAGACACAGAGGAACTGCTGACTAAGGATGATGTCTCAAGAAAGGAGTCTCAGCAGTTACAGCCTCCTGAAAAGAGCATAAGTGAGACAGGAGGAGAAGAGGCCACTTCCAAAAGTCCCAGCCCCAAATCCCAGTCGCCTCTTCAAGTGGAAGACCTCAGCAAAAAGAAACCCCTATTTGAAATGCATGCTTCCACACCAGTTGTCCAGCTGCCATCACTGCTAGCCCTGAAAAAGATACTCAAGTCCTCTCCCTCTTTAGATCTCCTGCACTGGGTACTTAATGCTGACAGCTGTGCAGGATGCCCCTTCAGGGAGTTCTTGAAGCACAGGAATCATACAGTGGAGACCCATCTCTTGGATCTGTGGCACGATCTGGAGGACTTTCTGAACGTAGTGCTGAGTTCCAGCAAAGGAGGAAGCTTCCTCCTGCGGCACTTGTTGAGTGCAAGGATATCTGAGACCTACTTGACAGAAAACAACCAGAAACTTCCCCTGGAGCTGAAAACTCTCAGGAACTTGCATGACCTTCTGCCTTCTGGAAAAGTCATTCCCTGGATATTGAAAGCACAGGAAGAAATTTGCAAGGTAGGAAACGCTGACTGTGATGCTGGTATTGAGAAGAACAACTGGCACTCCCTACGTGATAGGCGTTACAAATATATAATCCTAATTTGTAACACTGCAAATCCGAGTGCTGGGGTATCTGGTGGAACCTTTCCTATGTACCATGCACATGTGCAACTGCAGTAGCTAAAGTTTATGACCCTGGAAGGCATACTTTAGGATATCAGATTCTGAAACAGAAACTCCCAAGTGGATGTGGAATAAATCATAAGTGGATAGGAGGCCAAATTTCTAAAGGTTAGCACCTACATTTTGTCTATTTTACCTGCATACATAGCTGGCATGCGTGAGAAGCCCGCTTTTACATCAGTAAATGGAAATTAGTGCACATAACATGGGTACCTAAATGAGAAGCTACCCATTAACTGATCCAAAAGTGGATTTTATGCGTGCAACATAAAGCCTTTTTAAAGGCTTAGTACCTAAATTCAAAGGTAGGGAAGAAGGAGGTTAAATGGAGCTGCAAGAATCAGGTACACAGAATTACCCCAGGGGTGCCGTGAAGATTTAGTAGGGACGTTGCTCTGAGCTGAAGACAATTATAGTCTGTTTTCTCCAACTTTCTCTTTCACTCCACACGAGGCAGGGTGGGAAGCTTGGGAGGCTGAGCTAAGGATCTGTTCACATCCAGGCTACTGCTTTCATTGTGACAGAGGTTTGTGACCAAAAGTTGTTATAAGCCAGTAGTCCTCAGGCAGCCAGCGTGACACATGAGTTGAAGGGCTTAACCCAGTTTGCATTAGAAAAACCACCACTGGAACTGAACCTTTTGTTAGTGGTCTCAGCCACTAAGAAGTGTTGAGCAGGCATTCCCTTTCATCCCTAGCCACTGCATGTCCAGGGCAGGGTTGAGGTTCATGGATAGGGCAGCATGCTCTGCTGCTGCCCAGAGTACCCTACACCTATGCAGCAAAGCCTTTGCACTTGTCCCAGCACAATGCACCTATTGTTGTAAAGTTCCTCCTTGACAGCCTAAAGCCAAAGGCTCCAACCACTACCAAGAGAGACACTGGCTAACAATGCATCTCCCTGTTTACTCATCAGATCCTCAGCTGCTTCTATGATGAGTTCCTAGATGATGATGATGAAATATTCCTTCAGTTTGTGGTAAGAGACAGCTGCTAGGGGGGCACAGATTGCTTGACCATGTAGGTCAAAGCATGCTTCTGTTAGAGTGCAGACAAGACTGCCCAGAGGCTACGTGCACAACACACCACTCCATCTGTACATGCCTGGGAAAGCATCAAGCTAAGTATTACTGCTGTGCATGTGGCTGCGTAGAAGAAGCTATTTTACTCCAGCATGCTGAAGCAGCATCCTCACATTTCTTAGCCAGTAACTCCAATAGTTTAGCAGCCACATGCAAGGTTAGACATGCATCTTGGAACACCTGCTCTTGGCTAACCAGAGGCAACCAAGAATATAGACAGAAACAGCTTTTCAGAGCAGAAAATAGGAGCCAAACCCATATGCAAACCAGGGACTAGAATACTGATCAGAAGACTTACGGGAATAGATTCTATACAGAAAGCATCCTTTTTCTTAGCACAGTAATGGACACTAATGTTTAGGTAAGAAATGAAAAAATCTGCACGCATAATTAGTGAAGTGTCTTGATAATGGGGAGGATCATCTAGCCTTAACTTCAATTATATCTATGTTTTCACACTTTTTCCATGCCCTAAAAGAGTTATTTAAGGAACCAAATTCCACAAGGTATTTCTCTTACTTGATATTAGAAATTCCACAAAGCCAGGTCCTATGTTGTATTAAGTCCACAAGTAGCATTCTGCTCCAAGAAAATCTTGGAAAAAACATCCCACAAACAGACAGGAAGATATTCTGATTCATTTTGGGGCTCTGTAGAACTCATATAAATAGCCTTGTTGACTCAAGTCAACACTTTTCAACTGGCCTCCTGTATTAAGTGCCTCACTCAACACACCAAAGACCTGACTTTAAATGGCTCCTTAGTACTGACAGCTCCCTTTAACGTTAGTTGGGTGCTGAATACATTTGCCTGAAAATCAGGTCTTCTTTTTGTAAAACTGGGTTCCCCAAACTTCTGGCTCCTTCTATACAAATTGACCTTGAGCCAATAAAAGGAATACCTAAGGGACTACTTTTATAATTCCACTGAGCTTCTTTTTGCATTGTTAGGCCTCTGACTCATTTTAAGTGTTGCACTTCATTCTTTTTGATGGCTGTAAATTAAGGAGATGGCCACATTGTTTAGCACCCCTTGTCAAGGAAATTACCTTTCAGATCAGGGAACTGCTTTCTGAATGCAATTAGCACTTTAGCAGGTGTTAGGGCTGCAGGTTATAAACTAGCTGAGCCCAAATCCTCTCAGGGTCACTCCAGTTATGGCAGCAGAATTGCACCAGGAATGAACAAGGCAGCAGTTGGGCACACTGTCTCAGCAGCACACTGCTCTAACGTATCAGCCAGGGGGTATTCTAACCCTGTTGGCTTGTGAAACGCATAGATGGCTCACCAGTCGTTAAAAGCCAAAGCCCACAAAGTTTGCCATGAGGGGCAGGGAGTGCCACTCTGCTTTTAGAGGCCTGTTTATAACTGAGAGCTGAACTGCAGTAATGCATCTGCAGGTTCTGCCACTTAGGGGAAGGGTAGCCAATCAATAGGGTGGGCTTCCCTTGGTAGCATTCTTGGCACTACCTCACAACCCTATGACATAAGGCATGGACCATAATGTATTAAATAAAGAGCCAACCTAGCATGCCCATGCCTGGATTACATGAGTGAT
Organism: Crocodylus siamensis; assembly: GCF_052110815.1. NCBI lineage: Eukaryota > Metazoa > Chordata > Crocodylia > Crocodylidae > Crocodylus > Crocodylus siamensis. The sequence goes on from NC_143399.1 coordinate 52,262,326, forward strand.
AAGGTAATGAGCTGCATACTCAATGTTTGCATTTCACATAGCGTCAGCATCAGAGCAGATGGACTGGAATGACTGCCGAACTAGCTAACTCGGGTACTGCTAGCAGGCCAGCTGTGACAGCACAGACCTCAGTGGGAGTTAACCATAAATATTTAGCCTGCTTTGGGGGCATTGTTTGCAAGCCATGCCTAACTGTGTGTTGGTGCATCTCTCCTCCTAGCAGTACTCCCCCTGCCTAGTTGACAGTCACAGTGCAGACACCCTGAGTGGCACTACACCTCCAAGACTAATGATTCTTGTGTTTCAGTAGATGGCATTGTCATCAACTGTTGTCAAGAAGAAATGTCTTCTGCCTCTTCCTCCTGACCGTTATTTGGTTAGGTGTGGTAATACCCAGCAATGGGGCAACCCCCCCCCGCCGCACACACATTTTATCTGTGCCACACATACACAGTGCATGGCTTGGTCAGTGCCAGCTTTGGACAGACCTGCACGAGAACAGCAAGGTCTGAGCTCACCAGCTGATCATGGCAGGGTGTGGGCAGAGACACTGCTTTTACATGGCTCTGGAGTCCAGGGGATGAGCACTGCTGCTGGATTTCCCCTCCTTTTTCTTCCCCCACTGAACTTAGCAATAGGGGAAAGGAGGGGACTTTTGGGCTCTAGAGCTGTGTGAAAGCAAGGGCTGTGGGCAGACCCTGCACCAAGAGCTCACAGTCAAATTAAGAGGCGGGGAGGGAAGTGCAACCACGCTGCAGCACCCCCTCTAGATCTATTCCTTATTAGGTGTATTATGGGGGGGTCTCTCTTTTCCCTAATGAAGAGGAAGGAGATTCTTAAGGCTAATACGGAGGACTAGGGAGATCTGGGTTCAGTTCCTGGATGTACTGCAGATTCCATGTGTGACCCAAGGCAAACTGAGGGATAGCATTACTACTTTTCTCTCACACTTTGTTTCTCTTGAATATTTAGACTATGGTGTTCGGGACAGAGGCTGTCTCTGTACAGCATCCATCCATCATGATGGGTCCTCCAGCAGTACTGGAATACAGATAGTAAATAATAAACATGAGTACCAGTTACTGTCTGAGCTCCACTGTCCTCAACTGAAGCGCCCAGTGTGGCCTTGCCCATGTTTAAGCACAATCATGTCAGCAATGTTCACAATGCTTGAGACAACTGATAAGTTGTTGGTCTTTTCTAGCAGAGTAGCTCGCAGGATGTCACCCAGGCTTTGTGGAATCAGTCTTTTCCCTTTGTGCTGTAGTCTCAGATAAGCAGCATTCAGAAGCCTGCAAGACAAGAGAAAACTTCTGAAAAAATCGAACGCTATCTGCTGGCCAAGAGGACAAATGAATCGCTGACCCTGAGCCAGGTCTTAAGTGGAGCCAGGGACTTCGAGTCACTTTCAGATGAACACTGGCGCCTAATAGCTACTCAGGATCTCACAAGAGGTGGATCTATCTGGATGGAATTGGAGCCTGTTGTGCACAAGATAGGTAAAAAGAGTCTCTTTTTGTTGGGGACTCGGACACACTCAGCTGAGTAATCAGCATCCACATCAGTCTGGGAAAACGCTGAAACACAGAGCATACCTAGAGTTAGTGATTCCTTTAGTTAATTTGACATAAGCATTGAGGTTCTTGAAGATTTTCCCAAGCTATTGATTTGCTGAAAATGTTTAAAACATTTTACAAAATTAGTTTTCTGGAAAAATCACCCTGTTCGTCTGCAGGCACATAGAGTGGCTGAAGTTTTGCAAAAAAATTTGACAGTGTCAATTTTAGCCAAAACAATCCTTCAAACTTTTGACTTTAGAGATTAAATTTTCTGTCATTGATCTCAGCCCAAAGGTGCATTTGAATTTTATTTTTGCTAATCATCATTCGGCCTTTTTTGAGCAGGAAAGAAAATACATTTTGTGCCACATGTTATAATACTCTGAACAACAAGAGGAAAATGGCAGACTCTGAAAGTTTGGTACTGGAAATATCCCTTGCTAAAAGTTCCCCTTGATGATCTAGTGAAAGCAGATACTGATTTCACCAAATTATGAGGGGTTGCAAAGTATGGATCTTGCATCTGTATTGGTCAATACCATTAACTGTGCAGTCTTTGGCAGGCAGACTCCCAATATTTCATTTGCCTTAGAGACATAACCAACCAGTTTTGACCCTGGGCAAACTGTTACTGTAGAGCAAGGAGCAGATGTGGGGAGGGTGGTTAGTTTTCCCTGTCCTCCTGGATACAACCTGCAGCCTGGATGTACTGCAGCCTGAAGCCTGGATGTGCTGAACACCCTCCCCCCATCTTGGCCATGTGCCCTCAGTCTTGGCCTGCCACACTGTTTCCCACACCTTCTCTGTTTGAATTTGTGAGGAAGAGCCTTCTGGTACAGTGCTGCTCATTCAGAGCATTGTGCAATGTGGTTCTGAGGCTTCAGTAGTGTTTGCAAAGGGCAAAGCATCAGTATGCATTTTGAGGGGTGTCTGAGTTTTTGTGAACCAGGTATCCTAGGCATCCCACATCACAGTGGCAATTGGTTCATGGGACCAGGCTGGAGAAAGAATGAGATTTTCTAGTCCCAATAATATAACATCATCAATTATTTCTTTAAGTTTCCTCCCAAGGCTGATGGGCAACTGCAGCTAGGATAAACAAGTGATTAGTCCATTCCCCTTTTCTCTCTGCCACCTGCAGACTATAAGAAGATGACATTTGATGAGCTGGCCTTGAAGGATCCCTTGATAGCTGTGAAAGTCTTAAGCGAGGACTATGGGTTCTTCTGTGCCAAGTTTCCTTCCCTTGGTATGTACTACTTAACTAGAACTGTAGCAGACTTAAGGAGATGCTTGGGCAGTGAATAGGAGGCACAGTTTTAAAACTCTGTGATATGACATTGAATGAATCCTGGAAAAGTCAGACAGTTCTTGCTCACTTGCTTCCCATGGTCTGGACTCTAGGTCTAGGAGACTGTCTCTAGGAGGAAAAGGAGGAGAAATCTGGTCATTCAGAAAGTCCAGTGCTCCCGACCCTGTGCCACAGTTTAGGGGAAAAGGGAGGATTTCTAGTAGCCAGCCCCAGAAAGAGAAGACCATGCTCTGATGACAGACATCCAGAGCATAGTCCCTTTTCAGCTGACCTTACAGCACAGCCACTACCATCATGGGGATGGAGGTAGCACACAGCCCCAGTTTAAACTCTCTGGGATTCCTCTGCCCAGAGCTACATTGCTGTGTTAGCTGTCTGACAACTGTGTAATAGTGGGGCAGGGGCATCATTCTATTCTCTCTGGAACAGCATTAGGGCCAGAACTTCCTAGAAGTATTCCCTCGAGCAAGATGAGCAAAAGCAGCCTGCGCTCAGGGAAGAGGAGTACCTTCTTGTTAAGGAAACCATCCACCAGACCCAGGTATTGCACCACAGCCATGGGACTTGCTTACTTTCTCTTATCTCCACTCTATCCAGCATCAAGATTTCCAGACAGCTGCTGGCCAACTCATTTTCCTTCAGGACCACTCCCACCTGCCTCAGAGACCAGGGCTCCCTGGAGACATGGATGGCGGGTGGGATCTGGGCAGGGGAATGTGGGAAGGAGGGGAATAAATTCCTTATTTTTCCCACCCTTCATATGTAACCGTCTTGCACATGAAACTTCCGCCCTATCATGCAGACCTAGGATCACACCCTAGCCTCCCAATGCACTTCTTTTTCCTTTCTCATTTTATTCCCAGTGTAGCTGACTCCTCTTCAGTCCAATGGTACTGCATGGCTTCCACTGACCACTTGTGGTCTGCAAGGCATCCAAAGCAAATACTTTCAGGTGCCTAACAACAGTGCAGTGACTTTAAGCTTGCTCCTACTTCATTGTCTGGTTAGGGTCTTCTGTTCAGAATGGCAGCCACTGGCATTCATTCTGGTCTCTTATGGTAATGTAAATCCAAAATGTCTCTATGATTTACACCAAATCAGTAGTGGCTGACTGATTTCATTTGGAGTCAGCCTCATAGGGTAAATTCCCCTGAAACTACTGACCCATCGGAGGTTTCATCTGCCACATGGGAGCATGGCAGGAGGCTTGATTCCATAATGCCCAGTGAATTAATAGATAAGTATCAGGCAGATATCTGCTTTCCAGTGTTAGAGAAAATATATGCTCTGTGGCAGTGCCTTGATTTGCCCATTCCCATGCACTGAGTTTCTAGGCTTTTCACCATCTCTGCAAATCAGGGAAAAATTTACTGTGCCAGTGGAGAAGCTGGCATGGAGGTCTTGCTCTTAAGGCCCCATGCAGTGGAACTGCCACCTCAGCCAGCATCTTCCTTCTCTTCAGGTGTTTCTTGGAAGTTCTGCACAGTGCTATCCACCTGGAGTACTTCAAGCAATTTCTCATTCGAAACAACGCTGAACATCCGTTGCTGTTCTGGCTTGCGGTGGAGAAGATAAGTGCTGAGACCAATACCAACACTCTGCGAGATGCAATCACCCATGTTGTCAAGAATTTCTTCCGCTCCATGACCCCTCCTGGTATCCAGAATCTCTTCCTGCTGTTCTGTGGGCTGGGCTTCCAGGGAAGGCAAAACTGATCAAGGTGGTAAAGCAAAGGAGATAGTGTCTCCTAGGTTTTTTTTCTGGCAAGGAGATGTGCAGAACTTTCACGAGGGCTGTTCTGAGGAAGTCTAGGCCCTGGCCAGTGGCTCCCCGCTGCCTCCTCCCGCCAGGCTCAGCTCCATGGGATTCCCGGAGTCACCCGGAGTGCAGCCCTGTGGCGGGAGGCGGGGCAGAGCCAGCCAAGCAGCTCCCCCAGCCCCAGGGAGCGCAGCCCGGCGGTGGGAGGCAGCGGGGAGTCAGTGACGGAGCTGCTCCGACAGCAGCCTGGTGGCGGGAGGCTCCACAGTCCACGGCGTCGAGCCTGGCAGCGGGAGGCTGTGGAGAGCCGGGGCGGGGGCAGTCCGAGTGAAGCCCACGGAGCTGGCCCGTGGCTGTCTGGCGCCTCCCGCCGCCAGGCTCAGCTCCGCGGGGCTGTGGAGCCTCCCGCCACTGGGCTCTGCTCGTCAGGGCTGCGCTGCGGGCAGCTCCGCCACTGGCGAGCACAGCCCGGGCCAGTGCTCTCCCCCGCCTCCCACCGTCAGACTCAGCTCCGTGGGGCTGGCGGAGCCGCTCAGTGTGCGGCCCGGTGGGGAAAGCCAGGGCTGCTTGCTGAACCTGCCCTCCCAGTGCTGCCACCAAGCACCGGGAGGAGACCAGTGCCGCCCCGGGAGTGGAGGACACCGCCTGCCCTCAGTTGCTGAGCGTCGTCGTGCCCTGAAGCCCCTGGTGCAGCGCAGCCCGTCATCTGCAGGCAGGCAGCATCCGCTGCTCCCAGGGCTGCAGCACCAGGCTCTCCCTGCTGCTCGGGGCAGGCTGTGGTGATGGAAAGCGGGCTGCTGCCACCCCAACATTTGCTGTAGCCCCCCACACACCTGCCCCCCCAGCGGTGCCACCCAGGCAGCAGTGGCAGCCTCCTGTCTCCTCCAGCCTCCTGTCATCCCACCCCGGGAGGAGTCCAGCACAGCTCTCCTGGGGGTGCGAGCCCCCAGATCTGTGCATGAGAAGACAGCAGGCTGCCACCACCAGCAAGGGAAACAAGTTTTGCTTTCAACTGTTTGAGGTGCAGTGTCACAAAAACTCTGCACCTATCTCCTTGAAACTTGGTAGGCTTCATGCCCTCAGAAGGGGCTACCATCCCTGCAATTTTCATCCAAATCAGGCAAGAAATGACAAAGTTATAGGCATTTTCATGATTCCCCATTATAGTCTCTGGGTGAAACATCAAAACGTTGAAATAGCAAAACAGTTTTGACAAAATGAAACAGAATGGTGCTTCAAAACTAAATGAAATGCTGTCCCTTCGAAATGGCGAAACGGAAGTCGAAATGAAATGATGCTGTTTAACACAGCCCTAATGGGGATTTAGTAATTTGTTGTACAGCTACATCCTAATAAAATGTTTGTTTAGGTAGGTGACCAGCTCATGTTACACTGAGTTGATTCATGGAAGAACTGGTTTTGAAACAGTGCCAGAGCTATTAAAACTATAAACTAATACCCTGGTTTTCCCCATCAATGGCAGAATCCTTGGAGGAGTCCTTATCAAGGACTGGCTTAAGGTCTCTGTGCAGGGCTTCAGGTGAGGTAGACACTCTTGTCCTTCAGCTATATTTCCAGGTAGCTGCACCACAGATCTCTGCTGAATGCAGAGATCTTGCTGCAGGATTTAGGTCCCACTTTGTAGCAGAGTATACAGAGTCTTGAAAATCCTCACTACCCAGTCTAGTGTGATTTCTACTCAGCAGGGATCTTATTTCTCATTTTATTTCTCTTCATTTCATTGTTTCTTAAGACTCCTTTCCTTACGGTCACCTAGCACCCTGGAAGGGACTACTATGACCCTATTCAGGGACCTACTGGTTTGGTTAAGGATGATACTACCTCAGGCAGAGGGCTGAACTAGATGACCTATGTAGGTCCCTTCCAGTCCTGTTTTTCTATGATTTCTATGATGAACTTCACCTAGCGATTCCTGCTGTGGAGAGAATAATGCTTCCTTGTCTCCATTAGCTGTTATTGGACTCAGTTATAACACTTACAATGTGTGTAAGATACCATTATCTCTAAAGACCCTACCACACATCCAAATTAGCTGGATTGAAACCAGCTATAAAGTTGTTACGCATTTTCAAGCACAAAATTTGCAGCTGGTTGGCTCTTTTTATAGCTGGATGGATGTCTTTATGGCATGATAATTACTTTGCACATGTGGCCAGTCTAAATTTATTGCACAATTAACCATTGACTTGTGTGATAAATACTTGGTACATGTGGCTGGTCTTTGCACCAGTGGCTGGTGTAAATTTATTGTGCAATAAGCCAATTAATTGCATAATATATGTAAAATGTGGCAGGAGCCTAAGTGTATTCTTACAGACATAGGCATGGGTTCAAACATGCAGCAAATTAGTAAAAAAATAAGCTAAGCAATAATGGAAAATGCGTTCAGTAAAAGTGATAGAATGAGTAGTGATATTAAGCAGGGTGATGGATGATGATGACTCTAGTCCTTGTGAACAAGAGAGATGGAGTAATTTTCTAGATAATTCAGAAATTATAACACAGCTGGTGGATGATAGGAAGTTATCCTGTGTCTTTTCCAGAGGAACTGCTGCAGTGCAATGCTCCCATCATCAAAGAAATAGCCAAGGCCAGCATGGTCACCACCTCCATGTTAATAACAGCACAGCACTTAGTCATGAAAGCAATGGACGAGAAATGGTAAGGGCTCCTGAGCTTTCCTGAGATGCAGGGCACTGTTGCTAACTTACTTAACAGTGGTTACACAACCACATTTCCCTCATGGGGATACACTTCAGCATTAGACTGCTTTCTGTACACCTTGTTCATAGGTTTATAAAGTCACCTGTTCAAATATATGTGCTAATGTTGAAAAATAAGACAGCAAGGCCAGCACTAAATCTCAAAGTGCTAACTCAGTCCTGCCTGGCTCCAGCAAAGACTTGCAGTTGATGTAGTGGTGGCTACCTGTATAAGGACAGTAGGGTTGGGTCTGTTTATTTTAATATTCAAATATATGTACATGTTATGATAAGGGAAGGCCATAATGGCCCTTTCTTAACCAGGAGTTCAGGAGCAGGGTACTACACACAGGAATGGTAGCCCCTATTTGCTTTAACTTGTGGTCAGCAAGAGAGGTTCATGGGGATGGGCCCCAGATACTGTTTAGGTTCACCTTCTGCCTCAAGTTTCCCCACAAAAATGGAAGTGGCATAAGGGAGGCTTGATCATTGTAGAAATGAATGCCCTGCTCTGCTGTCTCCCGATAACAACCTTTACAAACCTCACTTCCAGCTTTTAAGGGCAGTGAGTCTGGTTGCCCTTGGCATGCTTTCACATTCCTGGGGGTCCATTCTGGCAGGTTTCATATGTACCAAGACCTGTTCCCTGGGAGCAATGTTTATGAGACTCACGCGGTCAAAAAGCAGAGGAAGGGAACCTTCATGAAGGACAACCTGGTGAGTAAGGAGAACGTGGTGACATGACAACGTGCTAGAGAGGTGGTGGCCAGTGTGTTTTGTAGATGTGCCAATGTAAATGCAAAGGGGGTCGGGCAAGAAGAGCACATGCAGGGCTGCAGAACAATGGCCAGAGAGGGAGTTAACATCTACAGGCCCTGTCCTGTGAGGTCAACTGCAGGAACAGACCTCTGTGGCGCTTGTGTGGGGGTCAGTGATTTCACATAGTGGTTTAGTTCATAATCGTAGGTGCTCGTGGAGGGGGAGCCTTCCTCATTCAGACCTTGGGGGATAGGACTGGGATAATTATTTTAAGGCATCCCCATCTGGCCCACAGTTAATTACTGCCTTCCCTTGCTGCCTCACTAACTGCTGTAGTGCTATGTGTAGGCTGAAACCATCTATGCTCTCTAACACAGAAAAGAGTCTGGTTTATGCTACGTGCCTTTATCAGGAGCATCTGCAAGTTCCAGAAGGAGATGGCCAGTCCAAAATCTCGCAAAGCATTTGAGACCTTTCTCCACAAGGAGCTAACAAACAAAAAGGAAAGTATGTCTAGATCCATGCCTTGTTCCCTTTCTATCTTCAGGACCTCTTGTGTGGCAGGGTGTTTTCTTACCAGGGGGTCCTCTGTTCAAAGCAGGTGAGAGGCCTGGATACCACCTGGTTCAGAACAAATGAAGGTGCTGGGTTGTTCTGTCCATAGCAAGAATCTGCTCCCAAGGAATTAGCCACTAGAGAAGGGACTCGTGGCCTCTGGTCTAGGAGAACAGAGCACTCAAGATGGCATGTGGCACCTAAACCAAGTACCTGGGTACCTAGTGTTAATCTAAGCACACATGCAAGTGGGCTTTTTTATAGACCCATTAGGTGACATCACTTAGGCATCACAGTTCAAAGACCAGGCCCCACCAGTTGGGCACCAACTCTGTCTTTGGGAATGATCCAGACTCTCCCAGTGCGCCCCCCAGCTACTGCTTGTATTTCCAATGAGTCTATGGAGCAGCATAGGAAGTATTTACACAGCCTCTGATCTTGCTAGGGAGCACAACCATGAAAGCCTCCCCCACCCTCTCTCCCAGCCACTTGTTCCTGCTCTGCACATGCCAAATGGCAAAGAATGCCATGAGGCCCGTTAGGTGTGCACCCATCACTGTGCTCTTTCCCAGGCATGTTTTGTGGCACAATCCAGAGCTTCTCTCATTGCATTTGCTGTACATTTTTCAGTATTTGGCACATATGGAATGGAAGCAAAAGGATGAGCAGTTTTGTGGCAGTGCGCCCTAGCAGTCAGAGGCTGTGTCAACATGCCCTTAGCCCCTGGCTACAGACATTAACATCTACCATATGGTGACTTACCTGTAGCACTAGCATAAATCCTTTTCATGTAATGCCTTGGTGTAGTGCTTTAACATATATAGGAAAGAATACTTTAGATGAGGTAGGGGGTAGGATACAGGTTGGTATTGTCAGAAATATTTTTAAGGTCTTGGGGTAAGTTGCTAGGCAGACACCATATGTACATAACAGAAAGAAACAGCAAGGCTGGTGACATCTGCACCAGTGGATTTGATTCTCACTCTTATTTCCAGCCCAAATGCAACACACTCCTGGTTCCAGCCCAAATGCAACCACTCCTGGTTCAAGCAAGATAAATTATTTAAAGCTGCAATATTGTATATAAGATGCTGGAAAATGTGATGCTGGAAAACATCCCATAGTGTTTAAAACTCGCTGTTTGCCTCATACCTTAGATAGCAATTCCAGGACACCAACAGAGAAGATTTCATTGCATCTTCCATTTTGCTTTCTCAGATCTGCCCTCCAGCTCCATACGCACTAACTTTGTAGGGTCTAGCCCCCGTCAGAACATCCCTACCGCCAGCACAGGAGAGGATGCTGAAGTGGCAGTCATAAAGCGCCGCATCTTAAACCGAATAATTACTGTCAGCTTCCTAGTCAATGACCTCTGGTTCTTCCTGGAGATTGACAAGTAAGCCTCCTCTGCTCCACTAGCTCAGCCCTGGCCATCAAACAGTAGGTTTTTCTGGTGTGGGAGTGCTTCTCTTTGTAGCTCCACTTTGCATGGACTAATATATCCATTGGGCCAGAGAGTGAGTATTACCATTTATTCTAATTGCTAGGCTACTTAGCTGGAAGGGAGGAGATCTTGGTCCTTGTCTCTACTCCAAAGAAATGTAATATAAAATACTTAACAGTTTTCCATTGTAGGTTTTGTAAGCTGTCTGATTCAGCTGCGGCACTAGCCACCTGCGGAATGTACTCCGAAAAAGAAGCTGCCTTTTTAAAGAGCAAAGCAGTCATGATCGCTAAAGTCTTCCTGCACTCAGAGGTGCCCCCTAAGCTGCGGGTAGGATGCTGGAATATGCACACCATGCTTACCACTGAGAAGATTTAGGAACCTTTTAGATTGGGATCTGTCTGACAAATGGAATGAGGAATAGGATTGAATCTGCTCTAGCAAAACCTACTCTGGTTCTGAAGACTGGTCCATGACATGGTCTGAAATCAGGTAGTGGCATCAGTTCAGGTTTTAGTGGACAGGAGCCCATCATCATGAAAAACTGCTGTCACAGCTGATCCTCACTGGCAATCCAGAAAGAGCGAGGACTGAATGGCAATGGAAACTGAGCAACCACCACACTCCTTCAAGCCTGGGTAGAAGCACAGAAGCTGCCACTGCAGTCAGTGGAGGAGATCCTTTCAGTTTGTGCCCCCTAGAGGTCACTGATATCCAACCCATGGTGTGCTGCTGTTTTGTTTATCCTTATGTCCAGGGCTTTTCAGGGTGGTGGGACTAGATGAAAGGGATAGACATGGACTTCCTTTGGTTTTTAGCTGCTTAGCCAGGAAATAGACATGCATGCTCCCTGGACACCTCTGAGTTATAGCAGTGTTTCTTAAGTTGATTCAGCATGCTTCTCTCTTGGTTTAGGGGAAGCTGTGTTATTGCCAGACTGTCTCTCCCTCCTTCCAAAGAAACCATGAGTGCAGATGGGATACTAGTAGGGCAGGCAGCAGGACAGTGTGTGTGTTCAGTAGGGCTGCTGCCCATATGCCAAACCACACTTGTGATATAGCCTCTGTTCTGTGGCTAGGTGAACATAACCGAGGGACAGAGAGACTACATCCGAAACTTAACTTCCAAGGCAACAGTGGATCGCAGCCTCTATCATGGGGCCATATTTACTGTGTTCCCAGTCCTGATATACTTCTGGAGAAGGTAAATATACCTCTCTCTTGGTTTAGGGGAAGCTGTGTTATTGCCAGACTCTGTCCCTCCCTCCTTCCAAAGAAACCATGAGTGCAGATGGGATGCTATTTCCAGCCACAGTGCTCATAAAAATTAAGGGTTTGGTTGTTAATGTGCTGCGTTTGCCTTAACATTTCCCTTTCAGATACTGCAACTGGAGGGTAATGGAGTCCTTCCACAAGTACCAGAAAGGGAAAAGATTTGTCTCTACACCCACCAAAACTTCACCTGAAACATCTGGCATCTTCAGTGGGGGTAAGTCTAGATGCATGGTGGGCAAAATATGGCCCATGGGCTGGATCCAGCCTGCCAGCTGCACCGCTCCTCATGGGACTAGGCCCTGCCTGCTTCCACCCGGGGCAGCCTGTGCCACACTCCCACCCATGCCAGCTGACAGCCCTGGCCCTGGCCAACATGCACAGCTTCCCAGCAGGGCTACTCCTGGGTACTGCTCAGCTCCCTCTGCATCCAGTGGCTTCTCCTCCTCCTGCCCTTTCTGCGCTGGTTCCCACACACACATGCATACCCCACACCTGCCCAAGCCTCCTCACCCCCCAATATACAAGAGTAACACTTTATTTTGAGCCAGTATGCAACCACCTCTATATACACTATGCAAAAACACATAGAACAGGACAAAATTATTTTTTTAAATAAAATTAAAATGTTAAAGTAGATGCTTGATTTTTAGTATATGATTTGGGGTTTTTTTTATGAATATTATGTAAAAATGATACCTTCTGGAAGATTATATGTGTGTAGCTCTCAACAGCTCACCAAAACTTGTTAAGTGGTCTGCCAGCCAAAATAGTTGCCTATGTGTTAGAGATAGAGTTTCCTCTGTGTCTTACACATTGCAGCATCAAATAAGCTGCACATTAGTCCTCTCAGCCTTGCTTGATTTCTGATGGCCTCAGAAGATTGTCAGCAGGTTCTGTAGGAGGACAGAATGATTCCATGCACCAGGACAGGCTGGGGATCAACTAGAGTGGGAACTTACCCATGACTGGGCAGTACACATTGAGGGCTACAGGTTGTACAGAAGGGACAGAGTAGGGAAGAAAGGAGGTGAAGTTGCTCTTTATGTAAAGAAACATTATACACCTACCCTAATCAAAATGGGATCAGAGGAGGAGAAAGTTGAGGTATTGTGGGTTAGGATACATGGAGGTCGAGGGGAAAGAGACTTGGTTTCATAGTTTCATAGTTGGTAGGGTCAGAAGGGACCTGAGCAGATCATCGAGTCCAACCCCCTGCCATGGCAGGAAAGATTACTGGGGTCAAACGACCCCAGCAGGGTGTACATCTAGCTTCCTCTTAAAGACCCCCAGGGTAGGAGCCAGCACCACTTCCCTTGAAAGTTGGTTCCAGACCCTAGCTGCCCTGACCATGAAGTAGCACCTCCTGATGTCTAATCTAAATCTACCCTCTGCCAGCTTGTGACCATTATTTCTAGTCACTCCTGGTAGTGCTCGGAGGAACAGGGACTCCCCCGATGCCTGCTGGTCCCCCCGACTAGTTTGTAACAGGTCACTAGATTCCCCCTCAGCCTTCTCGTGTGGAGGCTGAACAGGTTCAGGTCCCGTAGCCTCTCCTTGTAGGGCTTGCCCTGCTGCCCCCTGATCATGCAAATGGCCCTCCTCTGGACCCTCTCCATGTTGTCCACATCCCTCTTGAAGTGTGGCGCCCAGAACTGGATGCAGTACTCCAGCTGTGGCCTGACCAGTGTCACATAGAGGGGGAGGACCACCTCCCTGGACCTACTTGAGATGCATCAGTGGATGCATGACAAGTTGCGGTTGGCCTTCCTGACTGCATCCCCACACTGCCAGCCCATGTTCATCTTGGCATCAATGATGACTCCAAGATCCTTTTCTGCCTCTGTAGTGACGAGAAGGGGGTTCCCCAGCCTGCAGGTGTGGTGCTGGTTCTTCCTTTCCAGGTGCATCACCTTGCACTTGTCAGTGTTGAATCCCATCCCATTCTCATCCGCCCACCCCAGTAACCTGTCTAAGTCTGATTGCAGCCTATTCCTCCCTTCTAGCGTGCTCACATCCCCCTATATCTTAGTGTCATCAGCAAATTTGAACAGGGTGCTTAGTACCCCCTCATCCAAGTCACTGATGAAGATGTTGAACAGTGCAGGCCCAAGAACCAAGCCCTGGGGAACCCCATGCCCACATCCCTCCAGGTCGAAAATGACCCATCCACCACCACTCTGGGTGCAGCCCTCCAGCCAGTTGGTGACCCATTTGACTGTGTGGGTGTTGACACCACAGTCCCCCAGTTTATTAATGAGAACGGGGTGAGAGACAGTGTCAAAGGCCTTCCGAAAGTCCAGAAAGACTATGTCCACTGCTACCCCTGCATCTAAGGATTTGGTGACCTGGTTGTACAAGGCCACCAGGTTGGTCTGACAGGACCTGCCTCTAATGAACCCGTGTTGGTTGCCCCTAAGCATAACCTCCCCCGCTGGCCCCTTGTGGACATGCGCCAGGATAATTCTCTCAAAAAGCTTACCCAGGATCGAGGTAAGACTAACTGGCCTATGGTTTCCCGGGTCCTCCTTCCTCCTTTTTTTAAAGATGGGAACCATGTTGGCCCTCTTCCAGTCCTCTGGCACCACACCAGAGCACCACAAGTGCTCATAAAGCCGTGCCGCAATGACCTCAGCTGATTCCCTCAGCACTCTGGGGTGGAGATCGTCAGGACCAGCTGATTTGAATACATCCAGTCCCTCCAGAAGTTTCCTAACTAGATCCTCACTGACCCTTGGCCAAGGTACGCCTCCCCTGGGGCCTGAGGGGGGCCTGGTGTGGGGGCTGATCTGGTCCCTATTCAGGAAAATGGAGGCAAAGAAGTCATTTAATAGGTTAGCTTTGTCATCTGGTGTGATGACCAGATTTCCTAGTGTGTCTTGCAGGGGCACCATGTTACCCAGTACCTTCTTTTTGCCCTGTATGTATTTAAAGGACTTCTTGTTGTCCTTGATCCAGGAAGCTAGTCCCAGTTCTATCTGCTACCAATCACCACACCAAGAGGAAAAGCTAGACTTGGAATCTTGAGGCAGCTCTCAGAGGTCATATGGTCTAGGGACATGGTTGTCATGGGGGACCTAAACTACTCTGACATCTGCTGGGAGGAGCAGTCAGCCAAATCCAGTCATTCACGTAGGTTCTTAACTTGCATACAGGACCTTCCCCTAATGCAGGGGGTATATGGTCCCACTAGGGGAAATTCCTTACTGGACTTGGTGTTGGCAGATCCGAGTAATTACAGGCCAGTCAGCCTCACATCCATCCTTGGAAAAGTCTTTGAAAAGATTATGAAGGATCATATCTGTGGGAGTCCAGTGGGAAAAATAATGCAGCAGAGAAACCAGCATGGATTTGTAGCAGGTAGATCATACCTGACCAATCTGTTTTGGTTTATGACAGGGTCACAAAATGCTTAGACACAGGAGTAGAGGTGGATGTGATTTTTTTGTATTTTAGCAAGGCCTCTGATACGGTATCTCATCCCATTCTCATAAATAAATTAAGAGGCTGTGATAAAGATGTTTACATGGTCCGGTGAGTGCCAAATTGGCTTAGCGGTTTCACCCAGAGAGTGATAGTAGACGGGTTGGTATTGACCTGGAAAGATGTGGGTAGTGGGGCCCCACAGGGTTCAGTCTTTGGACCTGTACTCTTCAATATCTTCATCAGTGACTTGGATGTGGGTGTGAAGTGTACTCTATCCAAGTTTGTGGATGATACTAAATTGTGGGGTGAAGTGCACACTCCGTAGGGTAGGGAACAATTGCAGGCAGTCCTGGACAGGTTAGAAAAGTGGGCAGTACACAGCAGGATGCAGTACAACAAGGACAAGTGCAGAATGCTGTACCTAGGGCACAGAAATATCCAGCACACCTACTGGCTGGGAAGTGACCCTCTCAGCAGCACAGAAATGGAAAGGGATTTTGGAGTTATAGTGGACTCCAAAATGAACATGAGCCATCAGTGTGACAAAAACATCACCAAAGCTAACCGCACTTTATCATGCATCAGCAGATGCATAACAAATAAAGCCAAGGAGGTGATATTTCCCCTCTATGTGGCATTGGTCAGACCGCAGTTGGAGTACTGCGTCTAGTTTTGGGTGCTGTACTTCAAGAAGGATGTTGATAGACTCGAGAGGGTCCAGAGGAGAGCTACTTATATGGTTAGGGGTTTACAGGACAAGCTTTATGAGGAGAGACTGAGGGACCTGGACCTCTTCAGCCTCCGCAAGAGAAGGCTGAGAGGTGATCTTGTCACTGCCTACAAATGCATTAGGGGGACACAGCAAGGGATCGGAGATGTTTTGTTCACCAGGGCATCTCTTGGGGTAACGAGGAACAATGGTCACAAACTGACAGACAGCAGATTTAGGCTAGATATCAGGAAAAACTTCTTCACGGTAAGGGTGGCCAAAATTTGGATTGGGCTTCCAAGGAAGGTGGTGCTCTCCCCTACCTTGGGGGTCTTTAACAGAAGGCTGGATAGGCATCTGGCTGGGGTCATCTGACCCCAGCACTCTATCCTGCCTAGGCAGAGGTTGGACTGAATGATCTGTTAAGGTTCCTTCTGACCCTAGCATCTATGAATCTATAACACTGGAGAGAGTCCAATGGAGGTCAGTGAAAATGGTTAGGGGGCTGGGGCATATGACTTAGGAGAGACTGATGGAATTGGGCATACTTAGTTTAAAGAAGAGAAGACTTGAGGCAGGGGGGATTTAATAGCAGCCTCAACTACCTGAAGGGTGGTTCCAAAGAGGATGGAGCTAGACTGTTGTCAGTGGTGGCAGATGGTAGAATAAGGAGCAATGGTTTCAGATTGCAGCATGGGAAGTTTAGGTTAGATATTAGGAAAAACTTTCTCACTAGGTGGGTAGTAAAGCACTGGAACAGGTTACCCAGAGAGATTTCAGAATCATAGAATAATAGAAAATTAGGGTTGGAGGGGTGTAAGTTGTAGCTGTGTTGGTCTACTGATATAGGCAGGCAAGGTTCTTTGGGTGAATCTGATATCTTTCATTAGACCAACTTAAATAGGGTTGGAAGCATGAACGATGTGTGCCCCTGGAGGCTGGGGGAGCATGGCGACCACCCACAGGCGGTGGCAGTGGTGGGGGCATGGCAGCGGTTAGTGGGGAGCTCCCGCAGGTGGTGGTGGTAGGAAGGTGAGTGCTGACCAGAGGCGATCAGTGAATGTCCACAGATGCCGCCGGCAGCATTGGCAGTGCTTCTTTCAAGGGGTGCACCGCCAATCTCAAGGGGTGCATGTGCACCCCCTACATGTCGCCAATGGTTGGAAAGGACCTCAGGAAGTCATCAAGTGCAACCCACTCTACAAAGCAGTACCATCCCCAGCTAGATCATTCCAGCGAACACTTTGTGTAGCTGGGTCTTAAAAACCTCCAAGGACGGAGATTCCACAACCACTCTGGGTAACCTGCACCAGTGCTTCACCATCCTCCTGTTGGACGGAAGACCAATGCATGGGTTCAGCAACCAAGATCTTTATTGAGTGACACATATAGATCAAGTGGGGAAAAGCAATGCTTTATCTAAAACCACTCATACTCACATACACACAGGCCAATCCACTGGTGCTCAGGTTCAGTCATGATGGCCAGTCGTGGTGCCTCTGGACACAATGATTTTATGGGAGGAACACTGGTAGTTTTCTCCCGAATTGATGTGGATGGCATACAATGTCATTGGGGCCAGGTCTTCACTGTCCTTTTATACTTAGTTTAGGCAGACTTTGCTGCAGTGCCCCTGACAACCCGCTTAGCCAGTCACCTTGTTGCTGTTGAGCTGGCTCTCATCACATACCTCATGGCTTAGGTATACAGATGGTAAGATGGATGGTAAGGCATTACTTTGATTTACAACATCCTGAGACAGGGGAGACAAGGTGTCTGCTTGCTCCTTATCTTCTTGTAGATGGTTTGTTTGTTCTTCTCAAGGCTGCTTTCTCAGTAGACTGGGTAGGCTTGATACCATATTCATTCACTCATTCATGCATTCATCTAAAATTAATTTTTGATAATATTCTCAACACTCTTAGTGAGAAAGTTCATCCTAATATCTAATCTAAACTTTCCTTGCTGCAACTTGATACCATTGCTCCTTGTTTTCTCATCTGTCACTGCTGAGAACAGTGTAGCTCCATCCTCTTTCGAATCCCCCATCAGGTAGTTAAAGGATGCTATTAAATCCCCTCTGTCTTTTCTTCTTTTTGCCTTTCCTCAGATCCTGAACTCAGCCATTTCATGGTCGCTGCTGCCCCAGTTGCCAGCTTGTCCTTGAACCACATGAGATTTGTTTTGGTCAAGCCTCTACTTTGTGTAGGTCTTTCTGAATCCTAACCCTACCCTCCAGCATATCTACTACTCTCCACAGCTTGATGTTATCTGCAGACTTCTGAGGGTGCACTCTGTGACATCTTCCAGGACATTGATGAAGATACTGAAAGACACTAGCTTCACGACTAACCCCTGGGGCACTCCACTTGATATCAGCTGCTAACTAGACGTCGAGCCATTGACTACTACCCTTTGAGCCCAATGATCCAGCCAGTTTTCTGTCCACCTTACAGTCCATTCATCCAACCCGTACCTCCTTAGCTTGCCTGCAAGAATGTTGTGGGAAACCGTATCAGAAGCCTTGCTAAAGTCACAGTGTATGGCATCCACTGGTGTTCCTGCATCCACAAAGCCAGTTACCTCATAACAGAAGGCAGTCCAGTTAGTCAAGCATAACTTGCCCTTGGTGAATCCATGCTGACTCTTCCTAATCACCTTCTCCAAGTGCTCAGAAATGGATTCCTGAGGACCTATTCAATGCTTTTTCTAAGGATTAAGGTGTGGCTGACCCACCCATAGTTCCCTGGATCCTCTTTTTCCCTTTCTTAAATATGGGCACTATATTTGTCCTTTTCCAGTCATCCAGGACCTCTCCCGATCGCCATGAGTTTTTAAAGATGATGGTCAATGGCTCTGCAATCACATTGGCCAACTCAGCACCCTCAAGTTTATTCCATCCAGCCCCATAGACTTGTATATGTCCAGCTTTTCTAAATAGTCCCTAACCTGTTCTATTGTCATTGTTGGCTGCTCACCTCCTCCCCAAACTATGCTGCCAGGTGCAGTAGTCTAGGAGCTGACCTTGCCTGTGAAGACTAAGGTAAGAAAGGCATTGAGTACTTAGCCTTTTCCTCATCATCTGTCACTAGGTTGCCTCCCTATTCAGTAAGGGACCCACACTTTCTCTGATTCTCCTCTTGTACTGACATACCCTTCTTGCATAAGAAACCCTTCTTGTTAACTTTTACATCCCTTGCTAGCTGCAACTCCAGTTGCACTTTGGTCTTCCTGACTTTGACCCCACATGCCCGAGCAATACTCATACTCCTCCCTAGTTGTTTGTCCATATTTCCACTTCTTATAAGCTGCTATTTTGTGATTTTGTTTACTGAAGAGTTCCCTGCTAAGCAAAGCTGGTCTTTTGCCATACTTGCTAGTCTTCCTGTGCATCAGGATGATTTGTTCCTGTACTCCTAGTAAGGTTTTTTTGAAGTATAGCCAGCTCTCCTGGACTCCTCTCCCCCTCAGACCGGCTTCCCAGGGGATCCTGCTTATGAGTTTTTGAAGCAAATCAAAGTCGGCTTTCATAGTTTCATAGTTTCTAGGGTCAGAAGGGACCTGAGTAGATCATCTAGTCCGATCCCCTGCCATGGCAGGAAAGAGTACTGGGGTCAAACGACCCCAGCAAGGTGTTCATCTAACCTCCTCTTAAACACCCCCAGGGTAGGAGCCTGCACCACTTCTCTTGGAAGTTGGTTCCAGATCCTAGCCGCCCTGACTGTGAAGTAGCGCCTCCTGATACCTAACCTAAACCTACCCTCTGCCAGCTTGTGACTGTTATTCCTGGTTGCTCCTGGTAGTGCTCGGGGGAACAGGGACTCCCCCAGTGCCTGCTGGTCCCCTCTGACTAGTTTGTAACAGGCCACTAGATCCCCCCTCAGCTTTCTCTTGTGGAGGCTGAACAGGTTCAGGTCCCGTAGCCTCTCCTTGTAGGGCCTGCCCTGCTGCCCCCGATCATGCGAGTGGCCCTCCTCTGGACCCTCTCGATGCTGTCCACATCCTTCTTGAAGTGCGGCGCCCAGAACTGGATGCAGTACTCCAGCTGCGGCCTGACCAGTGCTGCATAGAGGGGGAGTATCACCTCCTGCTCGAGATGCATCTGTGGATGCATGACAAGGTACAGTTGGCCCTCCTGACTGCCTCTCCACACTGCCGGCCCATGTTCATCTTGGAGTCAATGGTCTGTACTCTGCTTCCTTGCTTTCCCCAGCATCCTGAACTCAATCATCTCATGGTCATTGCTGCCCAAGGTGCCATCCACTACTACATTCCTCATCAATTCTTCCCTGTTTGTGAGCAGCAGATCAAGAAGAGCACAGCCCCTAGTTGGCCTCTCCAGCACTCGCATCAGGAAGTTGTCCCCAACATGCTCCAAAACTTCCTGGATTGCCTGCACACTGCTGTATTGCCCTCCCAGCAGATGTTAGGGTGACTGAAGTCCCCCATAAGAACCAGGGCTGGTCATCAGGAATCTTCCACTAGCTGTTTGAAGAAAGCAACAGGCAAACACGTTTCAGGGCTTTAAGTCAGGAAGGAATCATGCTCAATAGCAGGAAAACAAGCAAGGTCTGTGCTGACACAGCCCCACTCACCCCGTGGCTGTTTGATCCAATGCCACTGCCGTGGTAAGCGGCCATGAGCTTGCTCTCTTGCCTCTGGCACTGGCCTTGACACTGGCCCCATCACCACCTGTGCTGGATCTGCTGCTGTCACTGCTACCTCATGCCCCCAGGATAGCAGTGAGTGCTTTATATAAAGGACTGCACAACAGTCTATGATGTATTTGCTGAAGGCCAAAGATAAGAATAGATGTATCAGAATTGCTCTAGCATGGAAAACCCTGTCATCCTATGTTAGAAATCATTTTTTTCAATCAGAATAGTCTCAAAACAGCTATAGCATCTCACTTTCCCTCCCAAACACTTCATGAAAAATCTCTTAGAGGCAGACTCCTTGACTGTACATTCCCTTCCAAATACAAGACATTAGAATCAGCGTCATATCCTTTAAATGGATAATAAATTTAACAGACACTTGATAATGTGTTCCTAAAAATATCCCACGCTTGCCAAAAGAAGCTTGTATCAAAATAATTTTAGTTGCAAATCTGGCTCCCAGATAGGGGCTGGGCCAGAATCACTTCAGTCAACTTATTCCAAGTGTCATTTCACTGACATTGATTGAGCCACATCATGCATGAACCAAGCACACTGAGTATAGGGAGAGATGCTGCAACAGGGAATTGACACAACAGGGTCCTAGGCTGGCAGGGGAGGGACTGGTGGATAGTTAGCCCTCTTGGGGATTTTATCTCCTGATCCTGACACTTCGTTTCAACACATTTAAGAATTTAAATAATAAAAATGATACTAAGAGATGTTTACATTTAAACATGTCGCTCTGGCACCTTGATTTTTTAACTGAATATTAATAAATTGGGAAATTTTCTAGTTGACTTACAATGTTTAATCAAAACAGTTAACAGTTAAACAGAGATTAACATCCCCTGTAGATGTGGCACAGAGAGGGATCCATGAAACAGTCTAATCTGGTGTTTTATAGCTATTCCCTGTGTCTGTGTTACTCGTGGTTCAATAAGAAAAAACTATCTGTAGTTACCATATTTACCTGAATCCAAGACAAGGTTTTTTTCCCCCATTTAACATGAGGCAAAAAGCCCCTTGCCTTTGATGCAAATATAAGTATTCCCAGAATCAGAATTGTAACTGCAGCAGCTGCCTGTCCTCTCCCTCCCCCGCCCCCCATCCCTTTAACCTCTGCCCCACCCTGGCTGGTCCCTGATACCCCCTCCCTTCCCCATGCAGCAACAGATGTGGCAGAGGCACATCCAGCCATAAGCTTGCCTGCCAGTCACCAACTGTGAAATCTTTATGACTGGTGCTGATATAAGAGGGGAAAAAGAAACCCGGTTTGATTCCCAGATCCAGGATGAGTTAGGCTGCCTGAATTTTTCTCTCAACTTTAAACTGAGCATATTAAAGAAATTACAAGCACCTTCTGATGACTTTTGCTAACACATTTTCCTGACTGTGATCATACTTTAAATCAGGAAATCAGGAGTTTTGAAGCTCCATCCTGCAGGGTAGATCCAGCCTGCAAAGCTGTGTCATCTGGTCTGCAGGGCTGGAAATCTGGTGGCAGAAGGACCAGCAGCTTCTATAGCTCTGGAAGCTGCAGCAGTTAACACTGACCCTGCCAAATTTCCAGCCCGAAGAGATCCCCACAGACCAGATGACACAGCTCTGAACTTTGGTTCCAGCCCATGGACTGGCCTCATGCTCTGGATCCAGCCCACAGGCCCAGAGGAGTTTGACACCCCTATTTTAAATAAGAAATCTTGTCTAATGAGGCTATTGACAAGCTGGATTAAACAGTTTTGAGAATTTCATTTATTTAATAACTCAAATGATTAAGAAAAGCCCTAAGCATATGTGATCACACAAAAGAACCTTGATTTGCCAAATCATGCTTCATGTTTAAATATATATTCATTGCAAAGAAGTAGCTAAGCATTGCACTAGTCATCACGAGTAAAAACACTGCATGTGCACATTTCAAATTCATCCTTCTTCCCAACCTCACCTCTCTTGGTGCCTGAAGAACAAAGACCTGAATTTTTCTTCCAGCTGGTCACAAGGTGTCACTGTTGCCCAGCTTGTCTCTTGGGTCAGTCAGCATTTGAGTGATTTAATTGTGATGAAGACTGCCTTGCACTGGAAAGCTTATCTAACTTTATTTCAATCATGCAACTGGTCCAATCAAAGATATCACCCACACAAAAAGTTGCCATTTAGCATGACACATTTTCAGCAGCAGAGGGGTGTCACAGCTGGAACTGTAGACATTTAGGATACCATGGTAGATTTTCCTCTAAGAATATATGAATAAACTCTCACTCTGATGGTTAGGTCTCCTATACAGATGGGAAAAACTCAAAGGACAATTGCTATGTGACATAAAGATGGTGCTTCACTCTGCACCTTGTAAAGCAAACAGGTTTTTTTGTGCCTATGCACAACCAAATGCAGACAGTGACTGGTCTGCATGGAGGTATAGTGAAAACATATGTATGTGTGTTTTTGTGTATAGGCTAGTATTATATGAACACCTGAGTATGAGTGGAAGGTCATATGTGGGATTGAGGGACTTCGCTTACCACCTCCTTCCCTCCCCAAGACACAATAAGACCCACCTAAAAAAATGGCTCCCTGGCCCTGGCTGTTGCCCTGCCTGCTATCCTCCAGACCTGTGCACCAGTGAGGGGTCACCAGTTTTTTGCCCTTGATGATTTCAACTGCTGGAACAAAAATGAAGATAAGCAGTAGTTCCTATTAGAGGTGCTTGTCTCAGTCACATCTCCTGTCTGCAGGGACTGTAGCATGAAAATCCACTCTCACTGTTTACTCCCTCAGTCCTGTCTACCAGTTCAGACTTCGGGAGCAGAAGAAGCCTGTGAACCTGTGAGGGGGAAGCTGGGCAGTAGTAGAGAAAAAAGGGGTCTCAACTGGAGGTTCCTATTATCAGAGCAGTCATTGAGCCAAATTGTTGTGCCTTTTCTTTCCAACAGAGGATTTTCCAGTCATTAGGTTTACACTGCTAAAAGGGATCCAGCTGCTCCTGCCTCAACCTTTTGAAGATGTAGAGTCTTCTATAGACCAAAAGTGTAAGTACTTCTGCTCTGACATGCTCTGACCCAGAAGCTGAGTGCCCATGATAAGAAAGAAGCCTGAGGAATCAGACTGTCTTATTCTTATCACATTAAGATGCTGCCAGCAGCATCTTTGTAGCCCTTTTACCTCTTGCTGGCATCTTTATTCAGATTACTTTCTTGAGTTGTTCTTTTTACTAGTCTCAGGGGGAAAAATAAAAAAAAAGCTTGGCTGTGAAATGTTATGAGATGTTGTTATTAGTTGTTTGCATAGAGGGGACCTGCAGGATGATTTCCAACATATGACAGAAAGTTCTTTTGGTTTTATTGTAGCTTCATCTGGAAGCCTCAGTCGGAAGAAGCCAGCATCTGTCATCGTTCTGACCCAACCAACTGGGTAGGTAATGACTGAGAAATTTCAACTCCTCTCCTGACCTGGAAGTGGTGCTCACCAAGAGATGGGAAACCACGCATTACCCAGTTTGGGTGCTAATTGTGTGGGCTCTTCCAGCATTCTGCCCCATGCCTACCTTCCATATGCAGAATAAAAAATGGAGAAAATACTCCTGGTTTGACTACAGAATACAGCAATAACTTCCTTTGTTCTCCCAACCATTGCTGGATGAATATGCTCCATTACCAAATAAGCAGTTCATCAATCAATCTCAGAGAGTTAAGAGGATAATATCAAAGTTGGATCCTAAAAGTTACCACTCTATATTAGCTTTTGCATGCCTGAAAATAGGCTAATTAACTGTATTTGCTGAATACCACTGATTTTTGTGCACCAATGTCAATTATATAATGAGCTGGAGCAGACAGATGAGCAGCTACCTGGAGACCTCTGTGCGAAGTATGACCTTTAATGAGGTAATGAAAGAACACGAGGCTTCAACACATGGAATGTTTACATTGGTATAAACGAGGGGCAGACAGACAACATGAATCCCAATACCAGTGTAGCTGCCTGAATTTCTTGTAGAAACATGGGAAAACCCACTGGGAAGATGACACTAAACTATATATACAATTGCTGTGTCTACAGCTGTCCCGTGTAACAATTTGCTGTAGGCCAAGGCTATCAAACATATGACCTATGGGCCGGATCTACACAGCCATGTCATCTAGCCAACACAGGGATCTTAGAGGGGATGCATGTTCATGGCAGGGGGGTGAACAATGGCCATTAATTCCCATAGTTCCTTGATACTGCTTGCCCCACCACTGGAGGTAGGTCTGGAAGTGATCCACAAGGACGGTTTGACTACAGTAAGGATGGAGGGTGGGGGAAGGAGGAGTGCAAAACCAGTTTGACATCCCTGCTGCAGGTAAACAGTCTATTGCCTGTTCCTCTGTGTAGCTGTAAGGAACTGTGATAGCACCTGCTGCAAGCAGTTACACCAGGATAGCTGTTCAACCGTCTGATCTGGCTCCCCAGGTAATTTACACTGGTGTACAAAACAGTGTAAATTAGGCTGCTAGAAATGCATTGTGTCCATGCCAAAGTTAGTTACTTAATGTATGGTATCGGGTGCCTAACATTTGGCACCCATGTGCTTGGGGGAAGCATACAAAGATTTCTTCCTATAGAGAAAGGATATCCCTGCAACTAAAGCACAGGACTGGGAGTCAGGGGATACTGCTTCAGTCCTTTGCCACAGATTCCCCTCTGAAATCTCTTTGTACTGTAGCTCACCATACTTGCAGAGAGGTTGCAAGGAGCACTTTGCATACCCAAAGAAGGCACTCTGATCCCATATGATGGGGCCATTTATGTGCCCCATGTAATTTCCACTACTTTCTCCAGTTCCACTTTAAATGGCCCAGTCAGGTTATTCTAGTCAGTCAAATTTCCTATTGGGGTAGCTTCCCTAATACCCCATCTAAGTTTTCTGTTCCTTGATTTAATTTCATTGCTTCTGGTTCCCGCACTTGCACCACTCCAATGCACCACACAAGAGGGGTCAGTAGAGAGGAGGGTAAGCCAGCTGACTATTAGGTAGACATGGGAGTCAGAATGGTTAAAAAATAAATGTGCATGGAAACATGACCTTAGATCAAGGGAGAATGCCAGCAGGGAGTAATGAGGACATGTTAAAAGTTGTCCTGCTTCTAAAGAAATACTGGCAACACGGGTGTCAGATAAACCAGAATTAGGGATTGAAGGGTTTATTAAATTCTCAGATCTGTTGCAATCCTAACCCAATCCTAACAAAACTGTATGGTCTAGGCAAAGGCCTTTGCGCTGTCCTCCTCCCAGGTCACGCTGCAAATCCCAATATTCTTTTTTCTTTTGCCTTCAGGCAGCAGCTTCCTGATATTTTAAAAAGTCACTCCAGTAACGCATTAAGGCTTCCCCTATTTGAATGAGATCAACAGCCTCTGTCCATCTGATGCTTGCTCTGAAGTCACTTCATCTTTGCAGGTCAGGACTAGAGCATATTGACAGGTCAGTGCTGGGAAGTCAAGACAAGATTCTTGGGGGATGTGGTACTTCCAAACTCAGGTGCCTTGGCAAACGGCTGTCTGCAATGGGCAATGACAGTGCCCTCTGTCATTAATGTCCAGTCAGTGGCTCCTCTCCCCATAAAAAGGAAATAAGTCTCCAGGCACTTCAGCCAAATACTACTGGATTCCTCCCGACTCTAGGGTTGCATTTGAGTACACTATTTTCCTAGGTGCCAGGCTCCCGTCCAACTTCCCAGGGAGAATAATTCCAACAACTTACCCACTCTAAACCTGCAGCCAGTGGACTGCTCTGAAGCACTTACATTTTGGGAAAGCCTGTTTTTTCTGCAATGCTTTGTGTACCCTTGTTGCAGCTACCAATGACCTACTGCTGATAGACTTATGCCAATGCAACCCTGTTGTGTGGATAAACAAAGACTCCATAACATGTTCTGTGCAGTGCTGGAGCTTCCATGTGCTTGTAGCCAGGACAAGTTGCACTGTGACTAGCCAAGGCTGAGATCATTTTTGCCTGCATATACCAATATAGCTTAGCTCTGCCAAAAACTGAAATCCTCAGTGTAGCAAGGCAAAGGGAGCTGCCAGGCGCACAGATTTCCTTTTCAATTGTTAGGTCTCAGCCAGTTGCAGAGGATGATGCAAAGCCTTTCCTCTCTCCACAGGTGCAGAGGGAGGCCTTATGCTCCAATGTCACCTCCCTAGAGTATTTCCTACTGAACTGTGCAGAGCAGAAAAGTCCTGAGTCTTCAAACAAGCACTGAGAATTAAATGTTCTGTTTGTCAGCTGTGCGCCTAGTATTCTCCTACCTATAGGTTATAGGTATTGTGCAATTTCTTAAAGACCAGCTACACATGTAAAGTAACTGTCATGCCATAAAAAGCTCCAATCAGTTATAAGGTAGACCTTAAATGTGTGTACTAACAGTAAAGCTAACTGCTATCAAGTTTTAATTTGCACATGTAGCAGGATCTCTGCTGTGGCTAAGAGCCCCATCCAGCTGACAGGGCCCCCAGCCACAGGGGTATACTGTGGCCAGTGTAAAACCCCAGGGCCTGGGGAATCATGGCTGCCATGGTCTCCCAGGTTTGTGGGGAGCACCACCACACCTGGGATTCCCTCAACTGGGGTGGTTCAGCCACAAGAGCTTGCTTCTTGCTGGCACATGGGGAGCCCCAGATCAGGCTCCCTCTATACCAGCAGGTGGGATGGCAGGGATGATGTGTGGCATGGCAAGAGGCATGCCTGTATGGATCATGCATTAGATCCCATCGTGCCTTTACCTGCATGTGTAGACGGGGCCTAAGAGAGACAGCTCCACAGTCAGTTCCTGTCCTTCCAGACTGAGCAGCGACTCACAAAGCAGGGAATCCATTTCCTGCTCTCTTTCTCTCTTTAAGGAAACTGCAGATCTTCCGGGATGTTTACATCCTCTTGTACATGGGACCCACACTGCAAACAGGCCTTGCACAGGAGAGAGAGCAAAAATCTCCCAATCCCCCTCCCCACTGCAGCTATGTAGAGGATACACCCATTCAATGGAAAGTGCAGGGACTACTTGCCCAAACCAGCTCTGGTCTTCATGGCACAGTTATATTATACTGGAGCATGCATACACATACATTTTAAGAGGTGCCAAATCCAAGGAAGGTGGGAGAATATCGCAGCTCAAAAATGTACACAGTTCTCTTGCTCAGTCTCCCAGGTTCTTAGAGATTAGTGCTTCTAGAGCAAGCCAGGAAAACCAGACAGAGCTAAGGGCTGTCAGAAAAATGCATCTGCATTGGGATCAGTTAAGGTTTTGTATCCACCTTAATGACAATTAGTAGAACTCATCCTTTGGTGAAAACTAGCCAGTTAAACCCCAAATCGGAGGTATTTATTGAATGGGTAATTAAAAAAAAATCACATCAACCTCCTTCCATGTGGCAGTCAACAAGATACTGCAAAAGTTTTTCTTTTCAGATGGAGGTTTAATATATCATCTCCTTCAGCTTTGCACAACTGAGTTTTAATCTTGGACATTGAAGCTCAGTATTTATACCTACATTTAAAAGGAGGTTTTCCCACTGGTTGTGCAATAAGGTTTCAGGAGCCTGGTGAAAATGTGAGAGAATTTCATGGAAAAATAAAAAATACTCACAGCCTCCCTGATTTGTGTCTGCTGTTTTTTCTTTTCCCACCATCCCAGTCTCCTGCCCAGGGGGAAAAAGTCACTTCATGGATTAGTGAGGACTTAAGCACAAGTTTCTACATTCTGGTTACAGAGCAAATTTAAATTAGCTTAAGCTTTTTTAATGCTGGCAAAGGAAAAAAAATGGATTTCTCTTCCCAAAGGCTATTTGCTTTTTCTGCAACTAAATAAATCCTGGCATAGCCATTTATATGAGTGACACCACCATTTCTAAGACACATCCCCACATCATAGTCTTAATAGGGCTGCTTTTATAAGTAATCATACATCTTTTCAGAATATCTAGGCTGATCTGAAGTAGTCCATTAAAGATCAGTCACTTGGCCTGATATCATCTAGTCATATATCACAGCAGACACCTTTCTCCTTCCCACTCCTATCACAATTTCCAATAGAGGAATAACAATAGCATTCCATTATTCCTAATACCTTAAAGAGAATCAACTGCACCTATTTTATAGTGATAGCTGCAGTTAAGGCTGCATAACTGAGAATAGGGGACTACTAATTTACTGGGATAAAACAGTAAATAGAAACAATCACTAATTTACTGGGATGAAATTTTCTAGGCTGGGTGTTGGTCTGGGGATGAATTTTGTAGAGGGGATTATTTGTGTTATTTCTCCAAAAAGTATGAGTAAAAACAGTTCTGCTGTTAAGAACATGTAAGCAAAATTAAATATATCCTCTTCTCCCTTAGAAAAGTCTAAACCTGAAACATTTTAAAACCAGAAGAACTAGAGCTAGGAAGCTAGTAGGGAGAAAATACCAGTAACCAAAGGGAAATACTTCTGGTGAATAGTGATTCTGTTCCTGCAGTGCTTTGAAATTCCATTTTGATATGCCTGGGGCTTTAGATAAGCATGGGTTTCTAAGAGATTGTAGCACAGTTGTAAGCACAGGAGTGCTGTATTGTATGTGTGTATTGCTAGCTTCAGTGTACTGTGAAAATGCACATTTTATG
Organism: Crocodylus siamensis; assembly: GCF_052110815.1. Classification (NCBI taxonomy): domain Eukaryota; kingdom Metazoa; phylum Chordata; order Crocodylia; family Crocodylidae; genus Crocodylus; species Crocodylus siamensis. The sequence continues at coordinate 52,291,139 of NC_143399.1, forward strand.
TTCTACACTTGCACCCCCATCCTGCAAGCTCTTCTATGAAGACGAGCTCCTATACCTGCCCAGAGACAAGGGTCCACCCACATACAACAATTTGGGCAGACCCTATAGGCCAGGGGTGGGCAAAATATGGCCCGCGGGCTTAATCCAGCCCACGATGCCATTCTATCTGGCCCGCGGGACCCCCTCCAAAATTTAAAAAATTAATATTTCTCTGCCCTTGGTTCCTGTCAAAAATGACAGGAACCAAGGGCAGTAGGACCCAGGAGAAGCCCGGAGGGGTCCCGCCACAGCAGGCTCCCCCCAGCCAGGCTTCTGGCCTGGGAGCACGTGACTGTGCCAACTGGAAAACTCTGGTGGAGGGGCAGGGAAGGACCCCGGGCAGGAAAGGAGCCCAGGGAAAAGTTGAGCGCAGGGAGGGAAGCAGCCCCTCACCCGCCCAGTGGCCAGTACCCTGCGCTGCAGCCACTCGCAGCCCATGTGAGGCTGCCTGTGCCTGCTCCTGACAGCCCCGTGTGGACTGTGAGTGGCTGCAGCATGGAGCGCTGGCCACGGGGCGGACAAGGAACCACTTCCCCCCCTGCTCAGTTTCTCCCCGGGCTCCATCCTGATGCAGAGGAAAGCAGTCCCTCATCTGCCCCGTGACTGGTGCTCCCTGCTGCAGCTGCTCGCAGCCCATGCAGGGCTGTCCAGAGCAGGCACAGGCAGCACCAGGCAGGCTGCGAGCAGCTGCAGCGTGGGGCACCAGCCACGGGGCAGGGAGGGGCCGCTTCCCCCCCCCCAGCACCACCTTGTAACCCAGGCCCACAGCCAGCCTGGGCTCTGTGCCAGCCCCAGGCTCGCCCGTTGGGGCTGTGTGCGATGGCAGCAGCTGTGGCCCCTTCCCCACCCCCAGCTTCCCGCGCCGAGCTGCGTTTGCCACTGCTGCCTGTGGGCTGCCCGGTGTGCAAGCTCCGGGCAGGCAGCAGCAGCCAACACTGCCCAGTGCAGAAAGCTGGGGGGCTGCAGCTGCTGTTGCCATGTGCAGCCCCAACTGGCAAGCCTGGACTGGCGCAGGCCCCAGGCTGGCAGCGGGGCCAGGTTACAAGCTGGTGCTGATTGCGGGTAAAAGCAGCTCCTCGCCCTCTCCGTGTCCGGTGCCCCGCACTGCAGCCACTTGCAGCCTGCATGGGGCTACCTGTGTCTGCTCCAGACAGCCCCGCATGGGCTGCGAGCACCTGCAGCAGGGAGCACCAGCCATGGGGCAGGGGAGGGGCTGCTTTTCCCCGTGCTCAGCACCAGCTTCTTCTCTGCCTGCGAGCAGGGGGTCGGGGCTGTGCGCTGTCCCCCACCTGTACAACAGGGCTGGGGGGGCACTGGGAGTGAGCAGGTGCAGGAGCATGGGGCCTGCACCGGTGTCCCGGGGCCAGTACTGGTGGGTCCCAGCCACCAGGGGCTCAATGGAGTTGGGCCAGCTCCCCTCTCTCCCTGCTGGTACAGCCCAGCCTGGCTCCACAGATCTCTGCCAGCCTGCACCCTGCTGTGGGCCCCACTGGTGCTGGCCCTGGGACATTGGCCTCAAGATAGTGACCAGGGGGGAGGGCACCTGTCAAGGGGCAGGGCTACCCATGTGGCCCTCGACAGCCTGCCAAAACTGGGTAAGCAGCCCTCCACCCGAAATAATTGCCCGCCCCTGCTATAGGCAGTTGTGACTTTTGCTTGGCTGACAATCACTAGAGCTCTATTCCCATACAATTTCACCTTCTGAAATGTTTCCTGTTTGTTTTTTTTAAAACTCAATGAAGCCTTAATTTAGGCATATCCTGATTTACGCATAACCATAATGTTTTTCTAAGGGATGAATTAGTAAAATTACAAATAATGGACCAAAACATTTTTTAAAGTTTCAAAACCAATCATTTTCAGACCATTCAAAATACAAAACAGCAATGATAGGCTATAGCATTTTATTTTAATATTTTAAGTGTATGTTGAACAGCTAAGATACATGAGTGGTTTGGCAAGCCAATTCAGATTTAATTTTGCAGACGACAATGGAAGCATGGTATCCAATGTCATACAGCCAGTGCTTTGGAAAAATACATATATCAAGGACAACATTCAAGTGCATTGGTTGGGCAGGATCACTAAATCCAAAAGGTATCAGTAAAAGAGCTTCCATTTCATTTTCATGAGAAAGACTGAACATTTAAAAAAAAAGAAAAAAGCATGCATGGATGATTTCAACCTTGCTGCCAGCAACAGGCACCCTTTTTTTGAAGACAAGGGGTGCGTCTACACGAGATGCTTAATGCACAATAAATTAATTCTACTGTGAAGTAGCACAGCTTGTACCGTAACACACTAATGTGCAGTAGAATTAATCTACTGTGCATTAAGCATCACAAAAAGACCATGCACAAGCATTACTGGGTAGTGGCACCCATTACTGCACATTTAGTTAGTACCTCATACATTAGAGGTACTAAATGTGCAGTAACAACAGCCCATTAATGTAGGTGTAGATGTACCCAGAGTGAAAAAGGAGCAGGAGCAGACAAGAGACTGAATACAAGCAGTAAGCCACCCAAACAAGGAATATAATGAAGCTACCAAAGTTTTACGGTGTGCCTCCAGTTCTTCCCCAGTCCCTTCGGTCACTAGCCACTGTGGCCCTTCCCATAGGAGACCCCCTATCAACCAGAGGATCCCTCCAGGCTCCCCACATAGGAACTGTTTTTTCTTGTGTTCTGGGTTGGTCAGCTGGCAGGCCCCCTACCAGCTCTCCTGGGCACTCTGGCTCCCACTCTCCTGCTCAAAGATGGCAATGATGACAGCCCCTCTGCAGGAGCAGTGGCTCTCAGCCCTTTTTAGCTTTTATTTTTTTTAAAGTAAAGTTTTTCATGTGCCAAGCCATATCAGCCAAATCAATTCCAAATCCATGAGTCATTCAAGAACCATATGTGGCCCTACTACTGGTAAACATCCTCTACCCCCAACTGGGGCTTCAGATGCTTCCAAATCATTTGGCAGGCATCCTACATGCAGGCCCAAGCCCAGAGGCTTGGGGTTCAGATGCCCCCAAGTTTCGCTTGCCCTCATCCATATGGCCACAGGAGCAAGCTAGGGAGGATGCTCCCATTTCCATAAAGTGGGTGTAAACTCAAGATCTTCCCACTGGAAATGAAAGTGGGAGGTTAACTATACATTACCTCTGCAGGTTCTACCCCATGCCAGAAAAGCTGTCATCCCCAGTGACTAGAAAATGGCCTTAGTTGTCATGGTATTTCAGGCCCCAGCTCACTGATCTAAGAAGTCAGAAGATTCTTGTCCTTTTCTGCTGTTTCCTTGCTCTTAGCTCTTTCATGCTCTGCAGTATGAGGAAGTCACAGAGCCAGCCCCTCTGCTGCTCTCTCTAGTGCAGGTGTAGGCAAAATGCAGCCTGCGGGCCAGATGCGGCTCACTAGGCCTTTCTATCTGGCCCACGGGGCCCCTAAAAAATTTAGAAAATTGATATATATCTGCCCATGGCTTCCTGTCATGTGGCCCTCAATGGCTTGCCAAAACTCAGTAAGCAGCCCTCTGCCCAAAATAATTGCCCACCCCTGCTCTAGCGGCAGCCCCTCCAGCTCAAGAAGGTCTACTAACAAGGCCTTTTGCTGCTGTCCCAGCTCTCAGTCTTCTCCAGGCAACTCCTTCTCCTCTTGCCAGAGCCCTATGCTCTGCCTCCTCCTCGTAACTCTTGACAACAACAAGAGTTGTTGTCTGCCTTCCTGCTTCCCTTCATCATGTATTACCTTAGGGTGCCACCACACCCTTCCAATCAGGTCCATGGGGAGGGTACCTGCTTTGTCAAAAGAGGAAGCAATTGGATATACCTTTACTTAAAGAGGCTGCTAATTCTGTGATGGGTTTTCAAGAACGTGCAACTGCTGTAGAGTTAAAGGTGAATCAGTGATGTCTGAGTACATTCACGATGCTAGAGCTTAGTAACTACTTGAAGTAGACTGCAGCTATGATGGCTATTGTTTGATGTTCCAGAACTATTACTAATAGCAACCTTTATGGCTCCAGAAAAATATGCTGTCTCCTAACTTCTGTTTCAATTAGGAGACAGAGCAGATGTTGTCTCCTAACTGCTCTGCAGCTTCTTATTAGGAGAAAGCAGATACCTCATGTGAGCTGCAGTGTCTATACATCTTGCAAATTGGTTGGATTTCTCTGCTAACAGACTCTCGCCATCAACTTCATGAAGAGACTTTCACTGGTACAGAAAGGACAAAATCCAGCAAAGAATAACCCAGTTCTAAAATCAGCAGCAGCAGGAAACTGCAGCGTTTATCCTGTTCCTGTTGACTTCACCAAGAGCAGGAGTGAGGTCGCAAACACCATAGATGCAGTTGTACATTCATTCTGAGGGCCAAGTTCTACTCATTTTGTTCTGCTGAAAAAGGAGCCGGTTTAGAAACTCTGGGCCAGATCCAAAATGTACTTTTAACATAAAGGTACCTCAGTAGAATGTAGGCACATAAATCTAGGCACTTCCATTTTCAGTATTAAAACTCCCCAGGCACCTGAAGTCCCACTTTTGCACAAGACCAAGAACAATTCATTCATGTCAGGGCTGTGCAGCTTGGGGTCTAACTCGAGTGATCATAATAATTTGGGGGAAATCTGGGAGAAGGGGAGCGTGGCAGGGCCAGGCAGAACAACACACACACCCCACCCCACAGCTCCCAGGAGTTGAGCTGGGCAGGCCCATTCCCACGCCCTACACCCCAACCCCATGGCTCCCAAGAGTGGTGGGGCTGGGCAGAACAGTGCAGTGTACACACAAACACACATACACACACACACACCTCAGGAGCAGGCTGGGTAACGCTGCCCCCCCTGCAGCTCCCAGGAGCTGGGCTAGGCAGGATGCGCACATGCGCACAGACTCCAAAATCTGGGACTGTCCCAGCCAATCTGGGACATGTGGTCACCCTAATTCAGGGCAAACCTGACTGGGATCCAAAAACTAGACATACGCCTACCTACATCTCATGAGGCAACCAATCCAGTTGGTATTTTCTGAGCAGTGCTTTTTGTCACTCTGTATGTGAAGAGGGGTATTTTTTTTTCATTGGGGACAGATGGAAGAATTAAAAGAACAGCCAAATAAGCAGCAAACTTCCTTACTTTTTTCATAGATTCATAGATGTTAGGGTCAGAAGGGACCTCAGTAGGTCATCGAGTCCGACCCCCTGCTCTGGGCAGCAAAGAGCGCTGAGGTCAGATGACCCCAGCTAGGTGCTTGTCCACTCTCCTTTTGAAGACCCCCAGGGTAGGAGAGCACCACCTCCCTGGAAAGCCCATTCCAGATTCTGGCAACCCATGCTGTGAAGAAGTTCTTTCTGATGTTCAACCTACATCTGCTCTCCGTCAGTTTGTGGCCATTGTTCCCAGTTACTCCAGGGTGTGCCCTAGTAAAGAGAACATCTCCTATTCCCTGCTGCCCTCCTCTGATGAATTTATAAGCAGCCACAAGATCATCTCTCAGCCTTCTCCTGTGAAGGCTAAAGAGATCTAGGTCCCTCAGTCTCTCCTTGTAGGGCCTTGCCTCCAGGCCTTTGACCATACAAGTGGCCTCCTCTGAACCCTCTCAAGATTCCCCACATCCCTCTTGAAGTGCAGCACCCAAAACTGTACACAGTACTCCAACTGTGGCCTGACCAGTGCCGCATAGAGGGGAGGCATCACTTCCCTGGACCTGTTTGTAATGCATCTGGTAATGCAAGATAAAATGCAGTTAGCCTTGTTGATCACTTCATCACATTGATGACTCATGTTCATCTTGGAGTCAACAGTCACTCCAAGATCCCTTTCCATGCTGTGCTGCTGAGAGGGTCGTCCCCAAGGCTGTAAGCATGCTGGTGATTCTTTCTCCCTAGGTGCAGCACTTTGCACTTTTTTCTATGTTCCCTCAGGCCCAGATCTTGCAACATTTAATTTCACATGCTATAAATGGTTCCCCCACCTTAAAGTCAACTGGACTGGGGTTTGAAACCTATGACATATTCTGACACCCGTCTTTTATCTGCTGATGTAACATCTCCTCTCAGAAATTCTCTTTATAAATAGTAGGGTGGGCTATGCCATGGCAATCATGGGGAATAGCAAGGCATGGAAAACAAAGCAAACAAAATCTCCCTCCCCCGGTTCTGCACGCCCTTCACCTTCAAAGGCAAGTCTTCTTTGCCAAGTTCTCAAAGCACAAAGATAAACTGTCCAAGGTATAACTGGTATAACTGATAACATTCTTTCCATCTCCGACACATGCAAAGGAATGCAAACATTTTTCATTTTGAATAAGGGGTTGCCAGCCTGAAAAGGCAGAGAAGTACTGATCTCCAGTAAAATTAACTAAGCTTAGTTTTGTGGCCAATTTCTGTTCTGTTCATTTTAAATGAACTTTAATAAATACACTACGGCACCCAGAGCCCAAGAGCAATTTGGAACATACTGGCTACTTCAACAAGAATAGCATAAACCCTCCTGCCAGATTAGTTCAAATTGTAAACAGCAGCTTGCAATGGCTCAGAGGAAGAAAGCTTTAATGTTCTTATCTCATAATGGCCAAATTCTCTGTTTGTGGAGGAATAGAGGCCTTTGCTATTCAAATTAGATCTAGGAGCTGCGTCAACTTCTTTGATCTGTTCTGAGAATGTGATCAGCCCCTGGTGAAATTGCCCATATGTTACAGCACTCAACAACCCAAGGATCCTTTATATCCTAAAGCCTCTTCTATTTTTATATCAAATTTAAAACAAACTGAAAAATGAGTTTCAATGAAAAGAGAGAGAGATAAGACTATGGTCCAAATTGTTCTCATCCATGTCAAAAGCAAAGGACATTTTAGTGTGCAAGATTTCATATAGGCTGTTGTAGGAAGGGAGTGGCGTTTATCTTTTACCCTAATATGGAAAAGCCACTGCCAAATTCAGTGGGTCCCAGAGCCTTTTACAAAAAGACTCAATGGAGCTGACCCATGATAATTTCCTGCTTGGATTGAGATGGCACTGAGATAGTATTGGTACAGAAGAAAGTTGAAGAACATGACAAGACGCAGATCAAGGCAGGGAGAATCAGGTCTGTCTAAAATAGGTTTCATAGCTACTACCTTTTTAATTTCTACATTACAGTCAGACCATAAGAAGTCTGTGGAGTGTTAAGCAACGTTAAAATTAAAACATGCTGTGAGCAGTCATACATATGGGCTAGGGACAGAAGTTACACATAAACCGGTTTAAGTGATCAGAAACTGGTTTAAACCTGTAACAGACCAGTTCAGTGCACATAAACCAGTTTCAAAATGGCTGCAACTGGTTTAAAATAAACCTAGTGGAATGTAACATCAGACTTAACTGATCTGGGTCAAACCGGTTTATGAAACTTGTCCCAGATCCCTTCCTGGTTCAAGTTAAATCCCACCATGCTTTCCAGCCCTGGGCTGAGCTGTCTGCTCTGGAGAGCAGGGCTGGCCCCACCCCTCTTACTCCCTAGCTGGAGCAGTGAGGCCAGGCTAACAAGGGTGGGGGTGGGGGGCAAGCCCAGCCTGCAGGGGGAGAGACTGCCCACCCCACAAGGCAAACCCTGGATGTGGTCTAGAGCCGGGGGGGCAGCTAAACACCCCTTTTCCCACTCAAGCTTACTGCTGGCTGCAACTGTGGACTACAAATCCCAGAGGCACCTGGAAGCAGGAAGAAGAAATGATGAGCAACGCTGCAGTCCTGCTGCTGTCAGTCTGGACTGCAAATCCCAGAGATCTCTGGGGCAACAGGAAGAGAAAATGAGCACACAACCAGTGAACCATGCTCCCTAGCACCCCCTGACTTCTGGCTTGAGCCGCTGCAGGCATGTGGCTGCATTTCCTGAATCAAAGGTAAATGTCTGTTCACTTCTGTTTCAGGTCTGGCACACCAACTGATTGGATTCAGCTTGCAGGCAGGCACCTGCCAATTGATTGTATCCGGCCTATGGTGCTCCATGTGAGGCTGAGCCTTGCCTTCTCCCACCCAGGGTAGTCCATGCCATGCTTCTATCTGTCCTGCCCCAGCCAGTGTGCAGTTTCCTTCTGCAGTTGCTCCTTGTGCAGCTGCAACCTGGGTACTGCTCAACTCTCCCTGTCTCCAGTGGCACCTCATCCTCCTGCCCTTGCTGTGCTGCTCTGGGCAGCAGGCAGTGTGGGGAAGCCATGGGGATGCATGCCAGGCAGCAGATGACCAGCTAAATGGGGGGAAGCTGCAGCCAGGCAGCTCCTGTTCCAGCATGCATGGTTCCAGCTCCAGCTCCCAGCCACCTTCTATCCACTCAGCTGCCTGCAGGTAGCCACTCATCATGCTGGGTGGATGGTGTGGGTGGAAGGCCTCCAGGAGCTTCAACTAGAGCCCCATGCACTGGGGCAGGAGCCACCCAGCTGCAGCTTCCCCCATCTGGCTGGGCAACTTGTCCCCATGGCTTCTCTGCAATGCCTGCTGCCCGGAGTGGTGCAACAGGAGAAGGAGGAGCTGCTGGAGGTAGGGGGAGCTAAGCAGTACCCAGTAGGGTTGCCGATAGAGATTTTCTTGGCCCATACAGATAGTTGATTATTCACCAGGCATATTGCCTGATACAGGTCCAATAACAGATTTACAGGATCACAGCCAGGCAGTGTGGACAGCAGCACACTGCAGGTGCATCTGTGGAAGGGAAACCGGAGGTGGAGGTGGGGGGCAAGGGACATGGGAGGGGTAGATTGAGGCCCCCATTGTGAGGGAGGGAGTGAGGCAAGGGCTGGAGCTTCAGGTACTGCCCAGCCAGGGCAGTGAATGGGACCCCAGGGCCAGGGCAGGGAGTGGGACAGAGCTGTGGGCAGCTTGTCTACGAGATCAAGTCAAAGCTCTGCCACCACCATTTTTAAGTGTGGGAATGTTTTTAGGTGCTGAGCAGGGCAAGGGCAGAGGTGGACTGCCTGCTACAGACTCGGGGCTCTCCGCCCTGCTGCCTTTGCCCCAAGAGCTGTGCACTGGCCATTCCACATCCCCTGCCCATCCGGCAGCAGGAGGCACAAACTCTGTCTCCACTGTCACTTAGTGGGCAGGGGACGTGCAGCTGGTGTGGGACTCCCAGGGCAAAAGGCAGCAGGATGGAGAGCCCTGACCCCACACCGGCAGTCCACTTCTGCCCCACACTCAAATCCAGGAGGGCACATGTCCCCCATGCCTTCCCTGGAGGTGTGTGCAGACGTGGGGAGCTACACCCTCCCCTTCCCACGCCACCTGGACAAGCTGCTAGCAGCTTCGTTCCACACTGCTCTGGCCCTAGTGTTCTCCTCACTGACCTGGCTGGGCAGTGATCCCAGCCCCTGCCCCTTCTCCACTCCCTCCCTCACCATGGAGGCTTCAATCTGCTCCCCTGGCATGCCCCTTTCCTCCCCCACACCCTTTTCCCTCCGCAGACTTACTGCAGGGTACTGCTCTCCATACTGCCCAGCTGTGCTCTTGGCCACATGCATGCTGTGGCTGCACGTATGCACGTGGCATTTGAGGGCCCCAGCCAAAAGACATTTATCAGTACATTATCAGCTATACTGGCCAAAAACTCCAATAGCCAATAATGGTCATTTCCTTTTATTGGTGCCGATCTGATATGGCACTGATGTATCAGTTCACCTCTAGTACCCAGGCCACTGCAGCTGAACTGACAGCAGCCCCACTGGGAAATTGTGCATACTCGCTAGGGCGGGAGTGAGTGGGAGCAGAGTACAGGCTGCTTCGGGCAGGTGTGAGTGGGGCTTGGCACCATGCAGAGTGCCATGGGGGGCAGCTATGGTCTGGATTGGCAGCGGTGTGGGAACTGCATCTATACCTGCACTGCCTAGGCAACCTCTGCTGCATTTGCCCCCTGTCTTTCCTCCCTCTCTCCCCCCAGCCTCAGCTGTTTCCTGGGACCTAGCATATGGGCAGCCCCTCCCACACATCCCCACACATCCAGACACCCACCCCACACCCTCCCCACACACAATATACAAGAGTAAGACTTTATTTTGAGCTATTATGCAATCGCCTATATAGACATTACCCAAAAAAACATAAATCAGGACAAAAAAAAATCTTTTGAAATAAAATTTAAATATTGTAGTGGATGTTTGCTGTTTAGTATATAATGGTTTTTATCTATAATTTGTTCAAATTATATCTTCTAAAAGAGTTTATATGTGTGACCCTCAACAACTCACCAAAGCTTAAGTGGCCCTCCAGCCAAAATAATTGCCTATCCCGGCGTAGATGCTTCCATCACAGAGTGAAAAGCAAGAAGTGGTAGCTGTCGCTTGTGTTAGTCCAGAAAAGCTTAACTGTGTGCCTGTTGCTAAAGCAGGGATTCTTGCCTGGCCCATCACTGCTGGTACTTCAACTATGGGGAGCAGGAGATGACTGTAAAAAACTGGTAATCTTCAGAGCACTCTGGAAGATACGCAAATTTTAGGAGCTAGGACCCAAGGTAGTCATCTTCTACCTTGGTCTTCTTTTCCTTCCCCTGCCATACGCTCAGAGGCTGGACCTTTCCCCTGCCTTAGCATTCCCTTGAGTGTCTAGAAGTTTCAGCAGAGCCTCCTCTGAGCAGACAGTAAGGCTTTCTCCACATCCAACTAACCTCCATGTCAAACTAGCTATCCAGCCTCCTTCAGTTTGCTACAGTGCTCCCCAGGTCTGAGGCTATGCTGTTCTGTAACTCCCACATGGTTATCACTAATCTCCTTCTAGGGAGCTATATGCATTGTATATTCTTCACAGTCAAGTGCAATAGGAGTTGACTGTCCAACAGAGTTTGTGCCTGCTTTGGATCTACATCTGGGGATATCAGTAGTCATCATCTCAGTTAAAAAATATCCAACAACACAATTTAAAAATCGTCTGTAAATCACATTCCCGCATTACCATTTTAGCATATTTCAGAGGGAGAGAAAGCAGCTGAAAGTGAAGAAATCCTTAGATATTTAACTGCATAGAACAGATGGCATGACAGCTTGGATAAGGGCATTGTAAACATAAGGAGAAAATGCATTAATTCCAGCCAGCCTCAAGCACCACACTCCTGCGTCAGTGCTGCTCTGAAGAAGGGTCCTCACCCAGCAGAACCCTACTTCTACAAATAACACTCATTCATCCCAGCAGCTCCTTTGACTTCACTGAGCCTATTCATGCGAGTACAAGTTACTGACAGCAGTTAAGATTTCAGGAGGTCAGGCTCTTCTTTGCCAGACCACATAGGAATACTTGCAGGCTCTCATAATAATGCAGTATTCAAATTATAGCTCATAAGATTAACAACCAGATGGATGTGTATGTATGTATATACAAACACCTTGCAAACAACTCCACAGCTTCTAGGAAAACAGTTGCCTGCATGAGAACTGGACGACTGGTCCAGTGCCATAGCCAGCTGTTAGCCTGGTTTTTCCCAGTATGATTGCTATGTTTCAAAGAGGAAGGAGTCAGTAAGTGAATTCTTAGTCCTTATTCCAAAAAGCCAGGGAAAGAGAAACAGAAGATAAAAAACAAGCCTGGGACTGCCACTGCACATTGTCTTTACATAAAAAGTGTGAAGGTGGAGTGAATTTCATGCCAGCCTATCAGACAATTGGAATGGAAAGCCCAAGCATAAAGTAAGGGAGGAATTTAGGGTTCCCCTGCAGCCAATAGCCAAGCTGGAGGGATGGGGGGGAGGGGGACACAGGTTCCCCCGCGTGCTTGGTGGCAGACCCGAAAGCTGACCGGAAGTAGTTCCGGTCCATTTCTGGGGTCGCTGCCGAGCATGCACTGCCCCCACCCCCACACACACACAAAACCCTCCTGAGGGATGCCCCATCCACCCCAGCATCGCAGTGTTCACAAGCCATTCCTGGTACCTCAAGGTATGTAGAAAAAGCATTTAAAGCTGTGTCTATGGCTAGATCACTGATTCTCTGAATCAGAATTGAATCTTCAGATTTGTATTCAGCTGAATCGAATCAGGATAGTGATCCGAATCAACAAATTGAATCGCTGTTCCCCGATCCAGGCTAAATCCGAATCAAGTATGGTCCGCTTTACGCACCACTACTGCCCTGCCACTTCGGGGAAGCAAAAGTGAACGTGGCACTCAACCAAGAATTAATCTGTATGGGACAAGTGTATGCCAAATAGATCACTCTGCACAGGCACAAACAGAGCAACCCAGATAGACTGATACATGCCAATATTTACATGAGCTGGGGACATTCAGGGTACAACACCACCACGGTAACTCTAGATCTTGATGGTCCCTTAGGGCTGCTCTGGCTTACATGCTCCAAGCCAGGGAGTAGGCTGCTCTGGGGTTGTCCCCAAACACTGCACTCAAGCATGCTAGAAACTGAAGTCTTAAGAGCAGCCTCACCAGGTTTGAAGCATGCAAGTGGGAGCGGGTGGGCAGGCCATCCATGCTAGGATATACAACCATCCTGATGCAGACACATCCCTGGTGGCCAATGAACTTGACCCAGTCAGCTTGTCAAATCAGACTCTCTCCAATATGCCTCTGTCAAAGGGCTTTTTTTTGTTTCAGGGAAATGTAACCTGAGAACAGCAAGAAATTCAGAAAGTGTTATTGCTGCTTCGAAACAGAAAATAAATTGTATGTGTAAATGCTTGCTGGGGGACGATGAGGGACAAAGGAGTGGTAGAGAACAGGAGAAGTGTTTGGTCTGTGGTGAGGGGAGAGGGGATTGAGGTAGAGGGATAAATAGGGAAGGCTGGTGGGAGTGGGGGGATTCAGGTTAGAAGAAGAGGGTGGAGATTAGAAGCAGTGGCGAGCCCCATTTGTGACACTGGGGAGTGAAATGGAGTAGGTGACAAGGCCAGAGGGGGTGATTACAGTGCATTCTGTCACATCTTATGCTCAATGCTCCCATTTCCTATGCTTATCAAGATCTATGGGGCCTTGTCCCTCTGGGGGGTATGAGCAACTCTCCCTGTCCCCACTCACTTGAGCTATGATCTGGGAACTGCTGGCTCTCTGAGATGTCTAAGCTCTTCCTACTACTCTCCATGTCAAGAGGGAGTGGAGATTAGGGGTGCACCAACAGAGATTTTTGGGGCTGACACTGACAGCCGATTTTTAAGGAGGCATATCGGCCAATACTGATCCAAGTTCTGATACCAGCCCAGCAGCTTGAAGCGCTGTGTGCAGCTGGTAAGTCTGGTGTGGTGGAAGGGGAAGGGGATTGAGATCAAGGCCCCTGTAGTGAGGGAGGAGTGGGACTGAGGCTGCGGAAGGTGAGGTGGGCACGGGATAGAGCCGTGACTCATCCAGGGGCTGTGGGGAAGGAGTAGAGATCAGCTCCCACTGCTGCACACCACTCATCTGGGAGCCACTCGTCCGGCAGCTCATTCAGTGCTTGCCTGCTCATCCAGTGGCTCCTGCTGTTGCTCCTGCCACTTGTCCGGGAGGACTTGGGGGTGGGGGGGCATATGCCCCCCAGATCTGTGCGGGGCAGGCTGGGGCTGGGGCTGAGCCAAGGTCTTCCCAGCAGGGCAGGCCTATGCTCAGGGTGAGTGGCAGCGGTGCTGGGAAGGGACGGGGGGGAGGGGGTGCGTGCTGTAGCCACCCCAAAATTTGCCACAGCCCCCTCCCACTGCAGCCAGGCCTGAGCATAGCCCCGCCCTGTCCTGCCAGGAAGAACTTGTCACAGCCCTGGCCCCAGCCTGCCCAGCACAGATCTGTACCCCTCACCCCCATGCCTTCTAGGATGAGTTGCAGAAGCAGCAGTGGGAGTCTCTGGATAAGCGGATGAGCTGCCAGACAAGCAGCTCCTGGACAAGTGGAGCGCAGCAGCAGGAGCCGCCCCACCACCCCCTCTCTGCTCCCCCCAAGACGAGCCACAGCTCTATCCTGCACCCACCTCACCCTGACTTAGCAGTGCTTGCCTCTGCCCCACTCCTCCCTTACTGTGTGGGCTTTGATCTGCTCCCCCATGCCCCCTTCTCTCCCCTCCCCCCTTCCACCACACCAGACTCCAGCTGGAGGCAGCTCTCCAAGCTGCCAGGCTGTGCTTCTCGCCACCTATGCTGCACTGTGGCTGCGCGCATGCACAGGACTTTTATTGGCCAACTTATCGGCCTGATACGGTCGATTTCCAATACAGACAACTTTCTTTATATTGGTGCCAATGCAATATTGGACTGATGTTTCAGTGCGCCTCTAGTGGAGACTGTCACTGTGGAATCTGTCCCCCATCTTCTGTTCTTCAACAGAAGCTTGAGTCCCTCTCCATGCCACAGGTGTACACACTCCTACCTATTCCAGTCCTTCTGGGGCTGGAAGAAGAGGAGAGGAGAGGAGTGACTAGGACAAGCAGCTGAGTGACTGAGTTAGGGGCCTGGCAGCGACACCCAACAAGGAGTCCTTGTGGGTGGGGATTTACAGTGCATACAGAACTTTGTTCACTGTGCAGTTTGGACCATGTAACCAAGGAAGTGCACATCCCCTGGCTTCTAAACTGCTAATGGTTTAATGGTATATGAAGGGGGTGGTCAGCAGGAAATAGGGATTGGGGGTATAAACTGTTGCAGGGAAGGGGAGGAGAAGGTAATAAAACCATAAAGATTTTGAGGCAATTTCTATCACTGGCCATCTATATGCTCCAGACACTTCAAAGCATGACCATAAGGTTATCATTCTATGATTTTCTTTCTTAATCTTCCATAGCGCCTCATACATTCCAAGTTTTTTACAGACATAACCCATTTTCACCACACTTCTGTGAGGTAGGTGGATAAATATCAGTGTTGCCTCTCTCATGCAGGATTTGCTCAAGGTCAAGTGCTGAGTCAGTGACATCCAGGATTAGAACAGAATCTGTCTTGCCTCACAAACTTATGACCATTCCATGTTTTGCTATCTTCTCAGCACTGTTTCATTTCTTTCCTTAACACAGTTACTTCCACCTAAAAATGCTGCTGGGTTTTTGGCTGTAGCTGTCGACAGGGAGTCTTCCTTGGAGTCTCAGACCAGCAGAGACTCCCTATGCCTGACAAAGGGTGACTGCACCCAAAAGCTTGCTAAGAACTTTTTTCAAACTTCTCAGTTGGTCTAATAAAAGCTATCACATCTATCCAAAGAACCTTGCCCACCTAAAGATGGTATCCTTACCTCCAAGTGCTTTAATGCTAAATTCAGAGGTCTGTGCTCTGTATTCAACACTTTCTCAGCTTGTCTAAGTCCTGTTGGCAGTTAAGAAAATAAGAGGAAGAAGAAGCACATCAAAGGGTTTTGGCAATGCAATCTGAAGCAATTAAATGCGTTATAGCTAAGGTGGAGTCTGAATCTTTGGAAAATGTTTGGTGTGGTTTATACTGTGTAAAATGTTGTAGACATGAACTATCAGTTTGGGAAAACATTTTGTGAAATACTCAGCAGGCTCCTTAATTATTTCCTTCACCCTGCAACAAAAAACAATTGATTTTTAGTAAGGCATGCTAATCAGCCAAAACTTGTCAAGAGAAAAAACCAAGCACTCTAGTTTCCCAATTTCTTTTCTTACAGCATAAGAGCTATTTCAGGGACTTTCTAAAAACAAGGTAGAATTTCCTAGAAATGTATGATCAATCCAGTGTGACCAGGCATCTGCAGCATGTGCAGGGAGCTGAGCTGACCATGTGCCATATAGACACAGAGGATGTGACTGCACTCCTGCCTTGCCATGAACCTAGGTGCCTGTGAGCTCTCACGCTGATCTAGAGAGCTACTGCTCATTAGGGCTGTGCAAAGCTTCAGGTGGCGATTCGATTAGGAGGAGATTCAGCCTGATTTGGTGGCTGTATCTCCAAATCTGACTCAAATCGGGGACCAGTAAAAGGTCCAAATCGATTCAAAGCTCTCCGAATCTTCGGAAAAGATTTGGAGAGCTTTGCTGATTCGGGCATTCCCTGCTGGCTGCAGCAGGGAGCTGGAACCCGACTCCATGACAGTAAGTAGGGGCAGGGGAGGGGGGCCTGGAGGAGGGAGAAGGGGACCATGGGGGACCCCTGCCAGGCCCCATCCCCTGCCTGCTTCCCCAGCCCCTGCCCCCCCATGGCTGCTCCGCCCGCCCCAGCTCCCAACCCTTTAAAAAAAAGCCCCCACTCATTGGGTGCTGCTCAGTGGGGTGGCGATCCCCGCTGCCCCCACTGCATGGGGCACTCTGCCATAAGTCCCCCAACCCCCTCCACTGTCCTAGGTCCCTCCATGACTGTCCTGCCTGCCCCATCTCTAGCCCTTTAAGGAAAAAAAAACGAAACCCCCCTGGACTCGCAGGCTCCTGCAGCAGCCTTGGGACTTCGGGGGGGGGGACATGGAAGAGCTCCACCATGTGGCAGGGGGGCAGTGAGGAACATGTCCCGCGAGGCAGGAACCAGTGAGTCCAGAGGAGGGGGTTTCTTAAAGGGCCGGAGCTGAGGTGGGTGGGGCAACCACGGGGGGGCTAGGACAGTGGAGGGGGTGGGTCAGGGAGCTCGTGCAGAGCTCTCCATGCACAGTGGGAGAGTGGGGGGCAGCAGGGATGCCCTCCCCACCCAGCAGCATCTGGTGAGTTGGGGCTTTTTTCTTTTTTTCCAAGTGCCAAGAGCTGGGGTGGGCAGGGCAACTATTGCCAGGCTGGGAGAGCAGGCGGGGGATGGGGCCTTCATGATCTGGAGATTTGGCAGCAGCCGAATCTCTGAATCAGATTCGGCTAAATTGATTTGGTACAGTGATTTGAATCACTGAATAGAATCACTGTCCCCCAAATCAGCCGAATCTGCATTTGAAGCAAATACTAGCCGCTTCGCACAGGCCTACTGCTCATCCCGATGCTGAATTCAGCAGGGGGCAAGGTGGGGTGAGGAAGGGTGGACAGCAGTGGTGCTCACTTCCTTGGCTCTGAAGCTGTATGAAAGTCAGGGCTCCAGCTAGAGTTTGTGTTGATTAGCTGGTGAACTCAGAGCTCCTGGCACATGTGCCACACAACTCAAGGAGGGTGGGGCTGCCCCACTGTCCCTCTTCTAGATATGCTCCTGGATGTGACCTTGTCTGCTAATCCTCCCCATTCTTTCCACCCCTCAGAACTAATCACTTCATGGGTAAAGAGCCGTTTAACTATGGGAATGAGAAGGGTTTTCCTACTCTCCTGAAAGCTGTCTGAATATTGGGGGAGAGGCTGTCTGATCGGCACTCAGATCACTTTTGCTGGATGTGGATAACCACGCTAGAAAGCCATATCTGAGGTAACATGTCCTCAGCCATGTGCATCAAAACCCTGGGGTCATATCCCAGGGCTTTTTGTGCTGTAGTAAGATGGGTTGCTGTATGTGTGGGGTTTTTTCCCTAAGAAATTGAAGGAGAACTTATCTATCCTTCTCAGCCCATTGGGAAAACTGTGGGAGAGGCATCAGAGGACTGTCTATACCCAAGTGGAATTAGCCTGCGTCCTCGCTGGAGAGCGCATGGGTTATTGAAAGCCTTATTTGAACTTTCTGGGTCAGACAGCATGTCTGAGATGAAAGCACCCCTAAGGCACCTCCATCTACCAGACAGTTCTTCCATACATAAGCATACTTATATGACCTTGGTGATTTAGAAGCAAAATCAAAATTCCCGGAGGTAAGCATCTGAAGCAGGTAAACTCAATACCTTCGGGTGGGTGAGCATGGATTATCTAGTTTCCTTCCTACAGGGACTGTCTTAGGCATGCTACGTCTTCTGCTTAGCTACGTAGCACTGCGCTGCTGTGGAGGGGCATCCATTCATCATCTGACTAAACTTTAGTTTATCGAAATGATAGAGTATCAAAAAACTGTTCCCCCTGATCCCCCATCCTAATTATACACTCCTGGACTCCTAAAAGAAAATCATATTGAAAAAGGGCTTCTTGCTTTTAGACCTACTAGGGCTTGCAAACTGCAGATAAAGATTTCCAGGGATTGTATCTTCAGGACATGGAATATGGAGTATAAAGTAATCACTCACTTTTCATCCTTCTCTTCAAAATGCTCTCCCATGTTCCTGATGAACTTCAGCAGGTCTGTGGTGCAGTTCTCATAGTATTCATTCACACTCCTGGTCTCAGTCTCGTTTTCATTCCTGTTCTTATTCTTTTGGTTATCTGCCTTATTGATCTCGTTCCTGTTTTCATTCTTGTTCTTGTTTTTTTTCTTGTTCTTGTTCCTGTCCATGCTGTCAAGAACCTGTTTATCAATCTGAAATAAACACTCTGGATTATTCCACCTCTGTCATTCATCATAAATAGTATCATCCCTTCTGCAATGAACTGATGTCATCTCCTTCTATGTAAATATAATGTAAATATACTTCTCAAAGAAGTATTAACATCCTGTTGCACTAATATTAAAAGGTATATTTACCAACATGTGAAATGTGTTTCTCAACCTACAAAATATGGTAGACTTGAGGATGTTACTGTACATAAAGTCTGATAAATATTAAGAAAGTGGTGCTCAACCTCTGGCCCATGGATCAGTTGTGGCCTGCAGAGCCATGTCATCTGGCTCATGGGTTTCCGGAAATGTGGTGGCAGGAAAGCAATGGCAACAGTAATTGCTGTTCCCTCCTGCCAAATTTCTGGACCTGTGGGGAGCCTCACAGGCTAGATCAGTGTTTCCCAACCAGGGTGCCAGGGCACAAAAGTGTGCCATCTGAAAGGTAAGCCGCAGAATTTTGACATGGCAATGAGCTACAATATGTATGAGGATGGGGAATACCTTAATAGGTGTGCCACACAACATTTTTATTAGTGTAAGTGTGCTTTTGGCTGGAAAAGGTTGGGAAACACTGGGCTGGATGATAGAGCCCTAAGCATTAGACTATGCCAGAATATGATGGGGCCATCACACAGATCAGTTTCATAAGCCATGTCCTCCCCAAGAAGCAAGGCAGAATGATAATTCTTCCAGCTCTATGCTGGGGAGCACCATGAGAAAACTCTGGCCACCTCATCAGAGATACCTGGACAGAGTTCCTGAAGACCCTTGTACTGTACGCTCTACCCACCTACCTAGTGGATCCATGAGTTAATCATCCCTGATGGTCCATGACACAGCAGGGGAGAACAATTATTTTGGGTGGACGGGGTGCTTAATGATTTTTGGCAAGCCATCAAGGGCCATATGGGTAGCTCTATCCCTTGATGGTTGCCCCACCCACTTGTCACCATCTTGGGACCAGAAGTCCCACCCCTAACCCCTGACCTTTGCCACCAGAAGTCCCTCCTCTTGTCCCCATTCCCCTCCCCCCCCAAATACTCCTTTGGGGGAGAGGCTGTCATCTTAGAACCGGAAAAAAACAAATCATACACTAAAAGTCAAACATCTACTATAACATACTTTAATATTATTGCAAAAACGATTTATGTCATGATTTCTGTTTCCATACTGTATATAGAGGTGATTGCATAACTCAAAAATAAATTCTTAGTGTTGTATATTGTATGTGCATGTGCCACACCCCCTCAAGCCCCCCCACTCCACACCTCACCATACACACCCATGCACATACCCACACACCACTATGCACACACACATGCACATACAATATACAACACTAAGAATTTATTTTTGAGTTATGCAATCACCTCTATATACAGTATGGAAACAGAAATCATGACATAAATAGTTTTTGTAATAATATTAAAGTGCTTCCCCCTGGTTCCCCACTCTGACAGCCCAATTCAGAGACGTCTGACTTTGCTGAATCAGCTTGACGTGCATCTTCTAACTGAGGGACTATTGATAAGTTACTAACCAAGTGGAAACTCTTGGTTAATTTCTTTATCTGTTTTATTATTACTATCAATTTTAATTTGTATTATGTTGTCTGTTTATTAGCTTAACCTTTTTACTAACTGTCATATGTGCAAACTATATCTTTTGTTGTCGTAAGTAAAATTTATTCTTTTTATAAGTAAAAATTGTCATTGTTTTCCCTCCCAACACGACCTCCTCAATACTGAACCAAAATAGCCCAGTGGCTAATAAAGTTGCAATTCTCAGTCAGTCTGCAACTGGGGGACAGTGATCACCTAAAAGTACAATTCAACATAAGGCGTCGAGTGGGTAAGGTAACTAGTAGGGTGAACGTGCTGGACTTTAGGAAAGCTGATTTCAGTGAACTCAGGCGATTAGTGAAGGACGCACTGCAGAGTAGTAGTTTTGAAATGATGGGAGCCCAAGAAGGGTGGCTGTGCCTTAAGGAAGCTATCCTTCGAGCACAAAGCGAGACGATCCCCGTGCGAGGTAAAAGAGGGAAAGGGGCCAGGAGGCTTCCCTGGCTGACCAGAGAAATCCAGGGCAGACTAAGGGCCAAAAGGGGAGCACATAAAAAGTGGAAACAGGGAGAGATCACCAAAGAGGCATATACCTCTTCTGCTCGTGCTTGTAGGGAGGCAGTTAGACAGGCCAAAGCTACCATGGAGCTGAGGATGGCAACCCAAGTAAAAGACAATAAGAAATTGTTTTTTAGATATATAGGGAGTAAAAGGAAGGCCCAGGGAGGAATAGGACCCCTGCTAAATGGGCAGAAACAATTGGTGACGGACAGAGGGGACAAGGCTGAACTCCTCAACGAGTTCTTCGCCTCAGTGTTCCTAAGCGAGAGGCATGACAAGTCTCTCACTGGGAGTGTAGGGAGGCAGCAGCAAGGCACCAGACTTCCATGCGTGGACCCTGAGGTGGTGCAGGGTCACTTGGAAGAACTCGATGCCTTTAAGTCCGCAGGCCCGGATGAGCTCCATCCGAGGGTACTGAAGGCACTGGCCGACATCATTGCAGAGCCACTGGCGGGAATATTTGAACGCTCGTGGCGCACGGGTCAAGTCCCGGAGGACTGGAAAAGGGCCAATGTGGTTCCCATTTTCAAGAAGGGGAGGAAGGAGGACCCGGGCAACTATAGGCCAGTCAGTCTCACCTCCATCCTTGGCAAAATCTTTGAAAAAATCATCAAGGCTCACATTTGTGAGAGCCCGGCAGGACAAATTATGCTGAGGGGAAACCAGCACGGGTTCGTGGCAGGCAGATCGTGCCTGACCAATCTAGTCTCTTTTTATGACCAGGTCCCAAAACGCCTCGACACAGGAGGAGGGGTGGATGTTGTATACTTGGACTTCAGGAAGGCCTTTGATACGGTATCCCACCCCATACTGGTGAACAAGTTAAGGGGCTGTGACTTGGATGACTGCACAGTCCGGTGGGTGGAGAATTGGCTGGAGGGTCGCACCCAGAGAGTCGTGGTGGATGGGTCGGTTTCGACCTGGAAGAGTGTGGGCAGTGGGGTCCCGCAGGGCTTGGTGCTTGGACCGATACTCTTTAATGTCTTCATCAGCGACTTGGACGAGGGGGTGAAATGTACTCTGTCCAAGTTTGCAGATGACACTAAGCTATGGGGCGAAGTGGACACGCCGGAGGGCAGGGAACAGCTGCAAGCAGACCTGGACAGGTTAGACAAGTGGGCAGAAAACAACAGAATGCAGTTCAACAAGGAGAAATGCAAAGTGCTGCATCTAGGGAGGAAAAATGTCCAGCACACCTACAGCCTAGGAAATGACCTGCTGGGTGGCACGGAAGTGGAAAGGGATCTTGGAGTCCTACTGGACTCCAAGATGAACATGAGTCGGCAGTGTGACGAAACCATCAGAAAAGCCAATGGCACTTTATCGTGCATCAGCAGATGCATGACAAATAGGTCCAAGGAGGTGATACTTCCCCTCTATCGGGCGCTGGTCAGACCGCAGCTGGAGTACTGCGTGCAATTCTGGGAGCCGCACTTCAAGAAGGATGCGGATAACCTGGAGAGGGTCCAGAGAAGGGCCACTCGTATGGTTAAGGGCCTGCAGGCCAAGCCCTACGTGGAGAGATTAGAGAAACTGGACCTTTTCAGCCTCCGCAAGAGAAGGTTGAGAGGCGACCTGGTGGCTGCCTATAAGTTCGTCAGGGGGGCACAGAAGGGAATTGGTGAGTATTTATTCACCAAGGCACCCCCGGGGGTTACAAGAAATAATGGCCACAAGCTAGAAGAGAGCAGATTTAGACTGGATATTAGGAGGAACTTCTTCACAGTTCGAGTGGCCAAGGTCTGGAACGGGCTCCCAAGGGAGGTGGTACTCTCCCCTACCCTGGGGGTATTCAAGAGAAGGTTGGATGTGTATCTAGCTGGGGTAATGTAGGCCCAGCACTCTTTCCTGCTTATGCAGGGGGTCGGACTCGATGATCTATTGAGGTCCCTTCCGACCCTAGCATCTATGAATCTATGAATCTATAAACTGATATACTCACAGTCCCCAGCTGGCCTGTGACAGTCCCCAGAGGCTACAGAAGCAACCTGCCTAGAAGCTGTGTGCTGGCCAGGCTGTGTGCCCTTCCACCCACGAGGGTGGGAGCAAGGCGCAATACGGTATGGTTAAGGCTGTGTGTGCTCAGGGTGTGTTGCTCCCACCCTTGTGGGCAGAACTGGTGGGCGAGGTATAATTCATTGGGGGGCAGCATGGGCCAGATGAAAGTGCTTTGTGGGCTGAATCCAGCCGGCAAGCCATATGTTGCCTGCCTCTTGCACTATAGCATGATAGAGAAGTAGCTCTTGTGGCTGATATATTGACCCGCTGTACCCTGGGCACAGAATGGGAATATAGGTGCCATCAGTGTTCCTGATGCAGTTTGGAAAACCCATACAGGCAATTCAGTTATGACCTCCTGTGGGCTGGAGAGATGAAGGGACTTCAGTGCACCTTCAGGGCTGGTATGGCAAACTTCCCAGACAGCTGATCCAGCTGTGGACTTTCCCATGCCAGAGTGGTTCGCAACAGACCAGAAGCTATGGGGAGGGGGGCAGGTGCCAGCTTCCAGACAGTAACTCCCACCTGCTTTTCCATGGTCATGGGCACCCTCATGTTGACAGCTTGTCTCTGGAGCAAAGGGGCCAGCCCAGTGCAGATCTCTGTGGAAGTGGCATAGTTTATTCTGAAGTTCTGCTGCTAGTGATTCTCTTCCCAGGTTCCCAGGACTATCAGTTACTGCTTATGCCTCTGGCCCAGAAGTAGCAGTACATGGTCTGTAGGTGGTCCCAAAGAAAGCTGTTTTCATAAATTCATAGAAAATGAGGGTTGGAAGGGACCTCAGGAGGTCATCTAGTCCAACCCCCTGCTCAAAGCAGGACCATTCCCAACTAGAACATCCCAGCCAAGGCTCTGTCAAGCTGGATCTTAAAAACCTCCATGGATGGAGATTCCACAACCTCTTTGGGTGTCCTGTTCCAGTGTTTTACTATCCTCCTTGTGAAAAAGTTGTTCCTAATACCTAACCTAAACTTCTCTTGCTGCAACTTGAGACAAATGTTCCTTGTTTTGTCATCTCCCACCACTAGTGTCTCCTATTATTTCATTCTCTGGTGTAAAGCTCCCAGGCATGGACAGCACATTACATAGTGTAAGGAGGAGCCTTTTGAATACCAGGGTCATGGTGCTTCTAGCTGCTGTGATAGAGCATGCTAGCTGGCTGATAAGTTGGAAGAGGACAGTTAGTCTGGCCAAGTAAGCCAACACTACTGTAAGAAGGAGAGCAGAGCTGGCATTTCACAGCGCTGCTCAGTGCAAGTCTGGAAAATAAGGAAATGTTAACAGTCCATTACCAGCTTCCACCATGAAGGCAATGAACATGAAAATAATCAGCCCTGGAATGACAGGAAGCCCCAAGCAAAAGTGTCGGGGTCAAATCCTCCTAAGGGTGTGCTGTTGTGTTGCTCAGTTGTTCTCAGAAACTTCAGGGGGATTGTGGCCAAGAAGCATGTTGGGCTGCCTTCTCATCAGGCTCCACAACTGCAGAGCACCACAGCACCAGCAGTCCCATTATGAAGCTCATTAGCTAGGCGGGCATGTACCTGTATATAGTACTGAAGCTCTCCAAAATTGAAGCACTTTAAATAGGGTGGGATTTGAAGCTGTTCACACATCTGTTAACACTCTTCTCACAAATCTGGATTTAGATGGAGTTACTTTTCTAGTTAACGGAGCATGTAAGGCTTTAGGGATAGCTTCTCCCCTTACCCTGGATCTGTCCACAGTAGAAGAAATTTACCTCTTTAGTCCAGTCATGGAAAGGATCTGGATCATGATTCAGAATTTTCACTATCT
Source organism: Crocodylus siamensis (assembly GCF_052110815.1). Lineage (NCBI taxonomy): Eukaryota > Metazoa > Chordata > Crocodylia > Crocodylidae > Crocodylus > Crocodylus siamensis. Next base: position 52,315,305 of record NC_143399.1, read on the forward strand.
TGCTCTGTTTGTTTTCATGCTTAGTGTTGCGTACTTTGATGTCCTCCTCATTCCCAACATCCCTCAAGAACCTGTACCTACTGTGGAAACAAAGAGGTCCTGGCAGTTATTCTTGAGTCTGTTTGCAGTGAGGGCCAACAAATTTACATTTCAAGAACCTGCAATTTGTATTCATGGCACTTACATAAGTGTGCTCCAAAAAAAGGGATGTTGTTTCAAATTTCCCAGTGTTTGTCCAACTGGAGAAACTAGATTTTTTATAAGATCCACAGTCTCCTCATAATCATTCACATTATCTGGACACATCACCACCAAATCTTTTCTATCGGTTTCCTCAAAAACAACTTTACCCTTTGCCGCAAGATACAGGACCAGTCTTCCAAGTGCCTAGGTATGAAAACAAGTGACTGTTGCATTTCAGGACACCCAGCTTCTCAAAGGAAAACAGAGGCAGAAGCAGTGTTTTAAAATAGGCACTTAGTGAATATGTATGCATAAACACATATACAGCAGCAATAATGACTCCATTTTAAGTGGATGCCACTAGAGTAGAAGCTATATACTTCACAGAGTTAAGTTCTTAACCTTCTCTGTGAAGCTGAGGGTTTGTGAACTGGAACTACAAGCCAAAACAAATGGATGTGGAGAACTAAAGATGTATGCTGACTACTTACACAAGTTTTTTATTTCAAAGGGCACTGCTTCCCTAATCAACAGGGATCCTGGTTTTCCATTTCCCATGGAAAAACAGAGAAAACCACAGATTTCCCGTTTTTATCAGGCAAACATGGATTTTCGCTTTTAGAAGAGAAACCCATGTATTTCCCCCTTTGCAAAGAGATCTTCAGGTTGGCAGAGTTCCAGCCTACAAGAGCTGTTTGCAAAAGGTGTGGGGAAACCCTCAACCCTGCTGGGAGGGGAAGGGAATGGGGAGGGAAGGGCCCAACACTTACACTTCCTGGAGGCTGCTTCAGGCTCACTCTTCTTGCTGGAGGTGTGGGGCTTGAGGGTTGCAGGGCTAGAGCACAGCTATGGTTCTGCTTAGTAGCCACGAGAATCTGTGTCCACTGAACTAAAAGCCACAGCAAGCAGCTGAGTGACTGGTTCTTAACTCAGCAACCCACTGCAAACTAAGTGAGTTGTGAACAATCCCTCTACAGAAGAATCCAAGTTCTACTGTGTTACATGGCCTGCTACCGTGAAGACACAATGGAAGAATAGGAAGTGATTTCTAAAGGTCACAGGCAAACATTTCATTTCTAATCACTGCCATTTAATTGTCTTGTGTCTCTTGCCATCTGGGAATTCCCAGGAATCCTGGTGTTCCCCTTTTGAAAGTATAGAGAGAAGGGGGTGACTTTCCTCAAGATATCAAAATAAATTAATAAAGAGTGAGGAAAGAACATGAATTTTGAAGCATAACATTGATTTGAACAGAAGTTACCTCCATGTCTTTTCTTATAAGATTGCTTTCTCCTTCAGTTAATTCTTCACTCTTATCAAAATCTGCCAAGTGGATTTTACCATCAGCATCTGACAAAAAAAAATCCCCCCCAATCAGAAAAACAAGTGAGCCTGTTTTCTTTTCTGTTGTGTTCCACCTCTAATACTGGCTGGAATTATTTCCTTGTCTCATAAGTCTTTTGTAGGGTGTTCAGTGGAATAAAATCAAAAAGAGGAAAGAACTAGTGCAAACTAGTTTCTGTACTCAACCCTTTCCACCCCTTCCCAAGTTCACACATGTATACACACACACACGTGTGAAAACATACCCCCATTCTTCATCTATAAAGATCATTACATTGCTATTAATATAAAGTCAGTTATAAATGCCCAGCTTTCTTAGAGGGAAATAGAGTCAAAATGGTAAGAAAACAGATGCTAACCTATCAAAATGTTCCGTGGATGCAAATCCTGGTGACCAAATCCAGATGCGTGTAGTTCTTCCACTGCCTCAAAGATTGTGTAAAGAATGCGTTGGCAGCTAATTTCATTCTCTGGTGCACTCAGGTATTCTTCAAGGTTCTTCTCACACAGAGAGAGGCACAAGTACAGACAGCCGTTATCATCCTCAGTGCCTAACAGCATCACTAGATTGTTCCTGGCACGACATTTTTCAAGGCATTTTTTCTCTTGTTCAGCACTTTTGGTACAAGCAAGGAATCTCTTCACAGCCACCTCTTTCCCATCATAGAGTCCCAGGTAGACCCCACCTTGAGTGGTATTCCCAATTTTGTAATTTGGGTCTATAAAGATCTTAAGTTTTCCAATCATGAGGCGATACATTGTGTAGAGTTTCTTCAACTGGTCTCCCCAGCGTTTGCTGGTGGGTGTCCAGTCTGGAAGTTCTTTTGGAATAGCCATGGCATCATATTGACGAAGAAGAGCTGCCATTTTGCTGTTATAGTTGCTAGTGGCAATGTTAATAAGGTCCCCGGTGTCTGTCCTTGCCCCCTTTTCACACAGCAGCCGTGCTATTTCATTATAGTTATTCTCTACAGCTATCATCAGTGCTGTTTTGCCCGTTTTATCTGTATAATTGATGTCAATTTCTTCCTTTTCCAATAAAGCCTTCACCAAACTTTGGCTCTTCATCTCGGTTGCTAGAATGAGGGTAGTTTTGCCTTTTTCATTCCTCCGGGTCACATCAGCACCATGTTCCAATAGGAAATGAGCAACAGACTCTTTAGTCTTCAAATTATCTGATTCTGATGAGCAGGCATAAAGCAATGCATTTCTGTTCCAGTTATCACAGATGTTCACATCAGCGTTCATATCCTCAACAAGGGCTTTTACAATTGATAAATGGCCTTTGCTAGCTGCATCCATTAAGGCTGTTTTCCCTCCTTTATTCAGTGTTCTATTTTCCTGGTTAACAACCCTCCTTAAATTCACATCAGCCCCTTTCTCATACAAGTATCTCAAAGCCGCCTCCTTGTTATGCCAAGCAGCTTCCATGAAAGCTGTGAAGCCATTGTTATCATATTCATTGATGTCTGCCCCCTTGGAAAGGAAGAGCTCTAAAAGTTTCACATTTCCCACTACCCCTGCTAAAATAAGGGGTGTAGCGCCATTGGCCTTGCAGGAGCATGGGTCAGCACCATGGTTCAAAAGAAGCTGAACCATCTCTTCACTATCTCTCTGTACAGCAGTGAGCAGAGGTGTCCAACCATGATCTACCTTAGCATTGACATCTGCACCTTCTTTCAAAAGCTGCTGCACTCCCTCTATTGAAAGAGATCTGACAGCATCGTTTAGCTGAGAGGATTTGTTTGCTGCCATTTGTTTTTGGAGAAGGCTGATGCCTCTGGCTAGCTGTTTTCAGTGGCCTTCCTGAATGTCAGAATAAGTACATATGCTCTTGTTCTTCTACACTGCTTGTAGATGGAGATTCCCTCCAACAGAAGTAATTCCGAGGATTCCCTTTAAGAAGGAAGGTACAGGTGTTTCACATACATTACCTGCTTAGCAAGGCAAGACAATGATCCTGTTTATCAATCTTAATATTTCACAATTACACTCGAAAGCTACTGATAGCCTCTGTATCTTTCTAAAACAATTACCAGCAACGAATAATTAAAATGTCTGAATTTTTAAATGCTACTGAGAGCATCTGAGGAAATGAGCTCTTGCTCATGAAAGCTTACATTTCTCTGATTCATTTAGTCTCTACTTACTAACCTGCATCTCTACCCTGCCATTAATTACACCATGAGAGTGAACTAATCTCAGTGGGATGTTGATTTGTGCCTCACAATAGCATTTAAAAATTCAGACATCTTTTTTTACAGAATTTAAGTTCACTGGAGAGGCTGGCACTGCACCGCTACAGAAACCACAGGCCTCGCTGTGAAATCTAGGCCAAGCCTCCTACAGAATACATATGCACTTAATTACCCGCATCAGTGCCTGATACCTCTCATTCTTAGCTGCAGAGTGTAGGCACATTTGTTTTCCCCATATCTGGGCAGGTGATTGAAACCATACCCCTGTGAGCCAACGTATGAATAAACTGTTTGACAAACATCCCCACCTAAACCCTACCCATCTCTAAACCATGAGAAGCCCACATTTATCCAGAATTCTTTCCTGATCCTTTCCTTACTTTCTAAGGTCAATCCGGAAGGGATTTGATACACCGTGCACAGGGCATTCTGAGAAAGTTTATGAGAATGGTGAGTACACTTATAAATGGGTTAGTAGTTCAAAGTTAGACACATGATAGTCATGTGCAAATAAGTTTCCAGCATTATAGAAAATAAGGCTGGGGAGGGGAGGGAACGATCTAAAAACAAAATGAAAAGTGTCTCTAACGAATATAGAATTTGTATTTCTTTCCAGTAGGATTTTTATTGTCAGTCCTTTGAAGGAAAAGAAACTAAACAAATTACAACAAAAGGTTTTAATTGTTGCAGGAAAATAAAGTTCATCCTTTCTCCTGGGTGCCAGGTAGCAGTTGCTGAAGAAATGCATTATTTTAAAGGGAAACTGCCAAAGAATCTATACATCAGAATTACAGAAAAAGTTGAATGTACACAGCATGTTTCAGGTTTGCTTGTCTTCTGAGAAAACCAAATGGGTAGTCTCATGATTGTCCATTAAATAGAAACATACACACGTACACATATATCATGTTTGCAGCCTGCGTACATTTCAATTACTTGGCAGTAATCATTTTCTGCCACTTTTGTGAAGTTCAGTAAAAATAAATACTTCTCTCAGAGCAATCACAAAAGCCACAGTCCTGGTACAGAAACAAATACCAAGTGTTTCCAAATATAAAAACCTCAGGGGTTTTCAAAAAATGATGGAACAACCCAGAAGTTAAAGAAAATGCTCTCTGACAGGTTCAGGAGAGGGAGAGACCAGCAGGAGAGGGGTACTGTCTTCTCAATAGACCAGTGGACTTCTTAATCTTTGATCACTTTGGTGAAGAGCCTGTCATACAGGGCAGGTGCTGGTGACAGCTAATACCCTAACATCCCACTTCATAGATTTCATAGATTTCATAGACATTAGGGCTGGAAGGGACCTCAGAAGATCATCAAGTCCAGCCCCTCCGCCCAAAGGGCAGGAAGTCAGTTGGGGTCATAGGATCCCAGCAAGATAAGCATCCAATTTATTCCTGAAGGTGTTCAATGTAGGTACTTGAACCACCTCCGACAGCAGGTGTTACTTCTCAGCTCCATGTTCTTGGGGAACCCTGACACAGGACGCAGACTGCCTGACTCACAAAGAATCCCGTCCCCCCCCACCTAAACAGAAACTGATTAAAATGTAGTGAGAGACACATCTAAAAGCCTCCAGATAAAGCGTGACAAAAGTGAAACAACTGCACTAGGTCTCATTTGCATCCAAGATAGAACCAGATGATCATTCATTTACATGAGAGATGGAGAACAGAAAGCCTGAAGTAGAGATGCAGTGAATTCTGGGATCAGAGAAGCAGGGGAGCACTGCATGATGGGGAATCTGTGCTCCAAATGCTAGTCAATCCATGCACCCAGCTCAGCATTTATCAGACCAGTTCTAATCTGGATTTACAAAGGACTCCTCCCCTTCCCCCCCCCACACTTCTAAGCAGAGGTAAGTTTAATAGGCATCTCCGGCCGCACATCCCCCGGTTCCACTATGGGAGGCCTATTTAAACTTAATTGGCTAAAACTTGGTTGCTGGGTTAGGCAATGCTGAGGCAAGACACTGAGTCAGGAGGTATGGGCAACGTTTGAACAATGGTAAAGAGTTCATCACAGCGTCCAGCCCGTTGGAGCCCTGACCACAAGTGTTGTCATACTTTTCCTGGGACGACTGGTGGAAGTTCTCTCCACAAAAGGTTATGAACACTCTAATAATTGTCTTAAGTCTGTTAAAAGACTATAGTAAGATCTGGAAAAGTCATGCAAAGCTGAGGCTTGTTCACAAGTAAAAACCCTGATGCTGCAAGCTATCTATTGTTTCTGAAGAAACCAGGAGATATCCCATCAGTATATATGCAATCCATAGGAATGTCAAGCTGGCTCCTAAGTATGTGTTTCCTGAGTATCAATCAGTTTTCTGAGATGTTCCAACCAGATAACCCCTTGTCAAGAGAAAAGACGATTTGATTTACACTATTGAGAATGCTTGAAAGAAGCTGAACTAAAGGGATAAAAATTTGTAAAAAGCAGCAGTGTGTGTGCTGACACCACCCGCTTTCTTCTCCAGAGGCTGAAGGAGGCAGATCGTCTCCCTTCAGGGATCATGCTGAGAACTTTAACCTGTCAGCTTTGCAATCCAAGTGCCTTGGACTGGTAAGATCCCAGCTCTCTCTCTTCTCTCTCTAAGCACAGATTTCTGAACCTGAACTGTATTAGTTAAGCTTGAGCTAAGTTTCCCCAAATACTTAGTGAAACCAGAGTAATACTGTAACTGTTTGTGTTTGTTTTTCCTTTGTATGTCTATTACTGCTAGTGTCATTATATATTGCATATACTTAGCAATAAATAACTTTTATAGTCAAACTGGTGGCAACTGGGTATATTTTTCCTTCTCTACTTCTCCTTTCCCACCTGCTCTGCAGCAACACTTCTTTTACCTAAGCTTCGGGGGAGCAGGGGCGCAGCAGGCTTTTACCCGCGCATCTCTTGCCGCTCTGGAGCCTAACTGGGGCTTTTTTTCTTTCTGTTGGCAGGCCCTTTTAAAATGCTACTCCAGTGCTCACAAGCAACAGCTAGCTTTCTAATCCTTGAAGCATGACAGTGGATAGCCCTCCCAGTGTAACTTCAAGCACGCCAGGCAGCATGAAGCTGTATGTCTCCATGAGGCACAGTCCCTCCCAGTGCTCCATATTTTGGGGGGGGGGGGGGGTAAGGAAAATTTTTTGTGTCCCAAGTCAAATCAATTCCAAATCTGTGAGTTATTCAAGAACCATATGTGGCCCTGCTACCGGCAAGCATCGTTCACCACCACCTGAGGCTTCAGATGCTTCCAAATCCTTTGGCAGGCATGCAGGCCCAAGCCTGGAGGCTTGGGGTTTGGATACCCCCGAGTTTTGCTTGCCCTCAGCTGTATGGCTGCAGGAGCAAGCTAGGGAGGAGTCCCCCCTTTCCATAAAGTCCACGCATAGTGGAGATCTTCCCACTGGAAGTGAAAGGGGAGGGTGCTATGACACTTTCATGTTCCCCAGCCAGTAGGAAAACCATCTTGGTGGTCATGGTATTTCCCCTGCCAGGGAGGGCCCGCACAGCCTGCAGAAGGGCTCGCTGCAGGGGAAGCCGGCCTGTCCTCTCCTGGCCCCTGCATGCCCGGGCTCTGCCTTCTAGACCCCCCTGGGGCTCAGCGCCCTGGGCAACGGGCCAACCTAGGCAGGGGACAAGCCTCGGCGCAAGGGGCAGACTCCGCGCACCTCGGCGCTGGCAGGGAGAGAGGAAGCAACCAGAGAAAGGAAGGGAAAGGCCTTCCCGAGAGGCAGGGAAGACGCGCCGCACTTTCACTTTCCCCCCCCACCCGGGCACTGACCGAGAGGGACCTGACCCGTACATCTGGGGGGAGGAGTGGGTGCCCACCCGTGACTCCATCCCTTGCAGAGGCCGCAGGCACCCTCCCCAGCTGGGGCTGCTCCTGCCTCGATCGCGGCGCCCCCCGCCCCTGCGCCCGGGGCCGGGCAGGGGCTCCCGCCGCGCCGCACTCACCTCCCCGCGGCGCCCGCGTCTCGGCGACGGCGGGGGGCGGGGCGCGCTCGGCTACACCCCGGCGCGGGAGACCGATGACGGCATTCGTTAAAGCGGATGTTAAACGCTAGGTCCGACTGATACAGCAGTCCAGTGGGCCTTCCAAATGTAACAGTCACCGGCGTTTGGCTTCCTGTCATACAGTGACACCCCGCAATCCGTAACTGATATACGCCGGCACATTGGCGTGGTGGAAAGAAACCTGGAATAGATGAATGCCGAGGTGGCGAGCCTAGCCAGAGCGCGACAGCCTGCGGGTGTTGTAGGGTCTCCGTCCTTGGAGGTTTTTAAGACAACCTTTGCCTGGGATGATAGGGGTCGGTCCTGCTTTAAGCAGGGGGTTCGCTAAGGCTATTATACTGTCTTGATTGAAATTAATTCATCCCCAAGTCCGATGTCTTCTCTAATTTTTATACTGTACACCAGAGATTTTTGGCCAGTCCAGGCCTTTCTTGGTCTGCTGTCCGGTACCATGTAAACTAGTGCAGCCAGTCCCATGGTTGGGGTTGTTAGCAACTAAACTGGTGCTGACACCTGGGCGAGGAGGGTGTGCGGACACCCAGCAGAACTAAAAACAAGGTCTGCAAAGGGTGGATGAGCTCCCTGTGAGCCACTAGTCATCCATACCTGGAGAGGAGATGGGTGCCACCAGGTCACTCCATCCAAAGAATCACCAGTGATGCAAAGCAACTCAACTAACCTCATCAGAGTGGAGGAGGGTTGTTAAGGTGCCCCAACAGCTGCAGCAGCCTTGGGACTAACTGGACTTGACAGCAGGGGTTGACAGCATTTTGCTGCCCCAGGCCAGAGCTTGCAGCCTGGGTCCCTGCCTCAGACTGCAGATCTCTGCTCCGATGCTGTCTGCATTTACCCTCGCTGAAGAACACGAGCACAGAGAGCAGCAGAGGGCTGTGGGGGATGGTGCTGCAGAGAGGACAGGCAGCTGGGGACAGGTGTGTGCTGCCCAATCTTCTGTGCTAGGCCAGGCGGGATCAGACCTTCCCAAGCTGGATGTGACCTCTTCACAGGCTGGATTCAGCCCAGGGGCCATAGGCTGTCAACCCCTGACGTACACAGTCTTCTAGTGCCAGTCTCCTCAACCCTGTGTTTAGAGATAAAGTCACATCCTTACCTCTACTCACTAGTCCCCTCCTCATACATCCAAGAACCACACTTTTTTTGCCATACCATTGCACTGGGAGATGATGTTAAATTACGTGTCCATCATGACTTCTTAATCCTTTTCAGTTACTGCTTTCCAGTATATGGTTCCCCATTCTGTACTTATGGACTATGGTCTTTGGCTTAGATTTTCAAAGGTGTTGAGAAATGGAAAAGTCAAGGATATCTACAATCCAAGTAAATTGCTTGCATTAAATGTGTTGTTTTTTGTTTTAAGAAGACAAAATTGTGCAAATAGACACATCCACAGTGAAGTTTAGGGACATTACTAGGGCATTTGATTGGGGCATCTCCATTGGTGTACTAAGTTTACATACTTAGCTGCTCTGGTCCTCATGATCAGACAAGATAAACACTTCATTGGAACTGCCTCAATAGAGTCACAGTATAGGAAAAAGATCATAGGAAAAAATAAAATGACATAATTAAATCTTTGTGGTGAAAATATTTCAAACAATAATTTAAAGTTATTTGAGACTTTGCCTGCTTTAGTAAAAAGTCCATAGTGCCACTCCACAGTACTACAAGCACACTGTAGATATTTGACCAAATTACCACCTAAGAATTGAAGTTTACAATATTTGTTTTACAGCAGAAGATATGTCCCTCCCTGACCAGATAATGGCTCTCATTACTATAGTGTCTGAATAACTGGTAAAAGATTAATAATGTTAATCACATTAGAACTAGCAAATTATAACAGAGACCACCCCAGCGTCTTATACACGTACTAAGTCTCAATTGCTGGACTATGTGGGTCTCTGCAGGGTGGGAAAACATGGAAGTTCCCCATGGTAAAGTAGCAGCAATGGAGCTCCTCCACAATCATTGCTGCAACTTCACAATTGTCATGGTTTCTGTAATATTTATGTTAGAAATGGAGTATTGTTAGAAATGCACAGCTTGCATCTTGCACCTGATAAGAAAGAAATACGAGACTTTTTTCCTTGCCCAGCCTTGCCACAGCTTTTCTTATACTAAATCGCAGACTCTCCCCCAGCTTCTCCCTAGCCTTTCTCATGCAGATTACAGAAGCTGGAATTCAACTGACTGTGTCCTTGAAAGGGGGGGGGTTTAAACTTTTGGTGACCTATAGTACTCTCTGAGCATGCTTAATTAGCTGATGCATATTTACCTCTCCGCCCTGCATACTTAAGTAGTTAATTATAATATACATGCGATACATGTAGTGATGTAACCACATGTATGCTTGTATGAAACGGAAGTGAGCTGTAAGAGTTCCTGTTTCTGCACACGTGCCCAGGAGGAAAAAGATAAATACAGCCTGCAAAATTCCTTGGTGGGTTCAGAGTAATCTGAGTTTTTGACTCTGCTCTGACCCTATTTGCAAATACACCTTTTGTGCCATCTAATGAGTGTGTGTCTGTGATTTTGGTGGCCTCCAGAGAAACGAGCCGCTTTTAAGCATCATTTATGTCCTATGCATTGCAGTCAGTCATTTCTGGTGGAGGATCTGTTCCCATTCCTCTGCAAAGGTGGGGTGCAGCAGCTAAGCTGCTTAGGCGTGAGGAGGGATAACTGACTGCCTGATGGAGAGGTCTACTGCAGTCTTTCCTTCCACCACACAAGTGGAACTACACCCATTTTGCTGCCTCTGTAGCCTTTTCTTAGGGATTACATGGCATACAGCCATATCAACATCGAGCATACGTTCAGTGAAGGCTTATCAGCTGTCAATAAATTTACACCCGGCTGGGTAAAATAAGACAGTAAAAACTGCCTCCCTATGTCAAAAAGTATGTTGTTTTTTAGCTGTACGTATCAGTAAAAATGGCCTGAAATATTTTCCTGCTATCTTTGTTATCAGTTTTCTTCTTCCTTTTTCCACAACAAATTTAATATAATAACAAAAAGAATCAAACCAAAGCTAGGCTGTTTAGTCACTCTGATGTATAGTCACTGCATAGTCATTTTAATATGCCAACTTGACCTCAAATAATAATGTATTAAAGGACGGAATCTAAACATTGATGTGTACAGCTTTAAAGAGCAGTGACACCAGCCAAAATTGTTTTGAAAGCTCACCGTTTCACACTGCTAGAGCATTTAAAATTTTTTAATCTGCATTTATTAGATTTTAGGCTGATGTTGAAATCTTGTCAGTACACAAAAGACTAGAGCATACCAATAAAAATGTGATTATCATCATTAATCTTTTATCAGTTATTCTGACACATGGTGATGAAAACCATTATCTGGTTAAAGAGGGACATGTCAATTAACCTTGTGTTGCCGGCACAAGGTGCCCGAGGGAGGCAACAATTGGGTTTGTTGCCCGGCGTGCGTCGCACCAAATAAACACACTGGGGGAGAAGCAGACAGAGTTTATTTGAGCTCAAGTAAAAGGCACAGGGAGACTGTGTTGTCTCAAATCCTGCACACCTAACCCTGCAACAGCGAGATCTTTATACCCCGGTCAGCTTCACTGTCAGTGTTTTTCCCCCGCTAGCCCCCCCCCGCTCCTCCCTTCTCCCTCCGAGCGGTGCCCTTGCATTCCACAGATAACAGTTTTAGCTTGCCTGCTTTCCAGAAGGACAGGAGATTTGCAGGCGCCTGAGAGAAAGGGTTGCAAAGGTTGGGCAAGTGGGGGCTTTGGCTCATCTGAGCCTGGAGCAGAAGGACTTCATCGACACTCGTGGTCTTCCATCTCTCTGAGTTACCCAGGGTTATGCCCAGTGTCACCAACAGCTCCCCACTTTGAGAATACTCAACAAAGTTTTGGCTGAGTTTTCTCATATTCTGAAGACAAAAAGTAATTAAGTGTTTGAGGCAATGCAAGGGTATAATGAGGCGCTCGGGAGGAGGATGCACAGACTTTGTGCAGGAGGGCGTTACAGCACGCAAATAAGAGGAGACTAATTAAACACAATACAACACTGGTGATCAGGAGGTTAAGGATGCCTGCTCCTAGGCCTCCGAGGTTGGGCAACCAGCTCCAGAGAGAATCAAAGACAGTGGGTTCACGTTCCTGACTTTTCCACAGCTCAAAAGCCTGTTCAGCTGACAAAATGTGTTTGTTTATACCTTGGGAATTTTCTGGGACATAAGTACAACATTCGTTCCCAATTAAAGCACATACCCCGCTCTGAGAAGCTGAAACATAATCTAGGGCCTGATGATTTTGAAGAGATAATAAACAAAGTTGATAAATCTCGGAGTTAAGGCTCTTTTCAATAGCTAAAGTGTCATTAGCAAATTTTGTAAGGAACGTAGAAAGTTGACGATATAGCTTGGCTAACCGGCCCACTCCGTACGCCAGGAGAAAGATCATGCCAAGTCTGTCTCATGATGAATCCAGTTCTTGTGTCCATCGACCTTTGCCGCTGTGTGGGAAACTAGTAGGACAGGGCGAGGTCCTTTCCACTTCTCTTGGAGGGGCTCATCCTTCCAGGTCCGAATGAGCATGGAATCTCCGGCTGTAACGAGTGGACTGGAGCATCCAGCGGAAGAGGCTGCAAGTCTTTAGTGTACCTATGGAGAGAAGAAAGAACAGCAGACAGAGAGCACATATACCATGACAAAATATTACATCCTATTTCCTACTCCCCTGCTAGAACCGGCGTCCCGTTCTTAGGCCATGCCCTTCCAAACATCATTTCAAAGGGGCTAAGCCCTAATCTTCCCTTGGGGAGGGGGCACGGATATGAAGCAAAGCAAGGGGCAAAGCATCGGGCCATCGCAGAGAGGCCTCCTGGCAGATCTTTGATAGATGACGCTTGAGGCCTGATTTGTACGTTCTACTACACCATTAGCTTGTGGTCGCCATGCAGTATGGAGTTTCCAGGGGATCTGTAAGGCATCTGAGATGTTTTGGATGATCTTTGAAGTGAAATGTGTTCCGTTGTCAGATTCCATCCACTGGGGAAGTCCAAAGCGGGGAATAACTTCCCGGACGAATTTTAGAACTACAGTCTTGGCTGTACAATTGCGACATGGAAAGGCTTCAGGCCATCCGCTGAATTGATCTATTATAACAAGGAGATACTTAAATCCTTGAGTTCGGGGGAACTCAGTAAAGTCTATGTGCCAAACCAGTCCGGGGCCTGGAGTAGGTTCCAAAGTGGCTGGAGGTGCTGAGAGACTGGGTTGAGGGTTATTCTTTTGACAAATCGAACAGCTGGCCTGTATTTGGGAGGCCAGAGGTTGAAGTCCAGAGGTTAGAAAATATTTGTTCACCAACTGAGTGACAGCTTCTTTTCCAGCGTGTGTAGTTTGATGTAGCCGTTGCAACACTGGCTGGGTCAGGCTCTTTGGTAGGAGGATCCTCCTGTCCGTGGAGCAGAGCCATCCCTTCTTTTCTTGGAGACCAAGCTTGTCAGCTAGTTCTTTTTCTTCATATGAGTACTGCGGATCTGGGAGCTCCCCCACTGATGGAATGAGAGCATGCATAGGGATGTCAGCAGGTCTCGGCGTCCTCAGGGTGGCAGCAATTTTAGCTTCTCTGTCTGCCCGGGCATTACCCCTGGCTACGTCTTGATCCTCTTTCTGATGTGCCTTACAGTGCATTACTGCCACTTCCGAGGGAAGTTGAACAGCTTCCAGGAGTCGGAGAATTTGGGGTCCATACTTCACTGGGGAGTCTTGGGCTGTCAGCAGTCCCCTTTGTTTCCATAGGCCAGCATGGGCATGCAGTACTCCAAAACCATACCTAGAGTCGGTATAGATGTTGACTCGTTTCCCTTTTGACAGTTCTAGTGCCCGGGTCAGGGCCACCAGTTCAGCAAGTTGAGCAGATGCTCCGGCGGGCAAACCCTTGGCCTCAACAACGTCATAGAGGGTCACAACAGCATAACCTGCCCTCCTTTGCCCTTCTACAACAATGCTACTGCCATCAGTGTACTACTCACAATCAGCATTCAGAAGTGGCTGATCCTGTAGGTCTGCACGGCTGGAGTACTGTGCATCAATGATGTCTAAACAATCATGCTCTTGTTCTTCCGTTTCAGGTAAGAGAGTAGCCGGGTTGAGGGAGGGGCAGGTTTGCAGAGTCACTTCAGGGTTCTCCAACAGCTTAGCTTGGTACCGAGCCACTCGAGCCTGGGTGAGCCAGAGACCCCCCTTCGCGTCTAGCAGAGCCTGGACCATATGTGGGGTATACACCTGCATGACTCCTCCCAGCATGAACTTTTCAGCTTCCTCAAGTACTAGGGCAGTTGCCGCAACTGCTCGTAAACACACTGGCCATCCCTTGGCAACTGGATCAAGCTGTTTGGAGAAATAAGCAACGGGACGTTTCCACGCCCCCAACAATTGAGTAAGCATTCCCAGAGCCATCCCTTTTCGTTCATTCACATACAATTGGAAAGGTTTAGAAAGGTCCGGTAACCCCAGGGCAGGGGTTTCCATTAGTTTCCTTTTTAGTATCTTAAATGCCTTGTTGGCTTCTGGAGTCCAATAAAAGGGGTCATGGTCTGCCCCTTTCACACAGTCATATAGTGGTTTTGCCCATAGTCCAAATTCAGGGATCCATATTCTGCAAAAACCTGCCATGCCAAGAAATACCCTGAGCTGCTTACGGTTGCTTGGGGTGGGAACCTGCCATATAGCCTCCTTTCGCTAGCTTGAAAGCTGGTGTTCCCCCTGTCTTATGTGAAATCCCAGGTATCGTACTTCGGGGAGAGCAACTTGAGCTTTATTTCGAGCCACCCGATATCCTCAAAGTCCAATAAAGTTCAGGAGGCTTACTGTGGCATTAAGGCAGGAGTTTAAATCTATGGCAGCAATTAATAAATCATCCACATATTGTAACAAGAGAACTTCATGCTCATTATTCCACTCCTCCAAGTCTTTAGCTAAGGACTGGCCGAAAAGGGTAGGAGAGTTCTTAAATCCCTGGGCTAATACTGTCCAACAAAGTTGTTTCTTAACCCTTTTTCTGTCCTCCCATTCAAAAGAGAATATCTCCTGAGAGGGGGGGGTCAACTGGAATCGTAAAGAAAGCGACTTTCAAATCAAGAACTGAGAAATGAGTATACTGCCCCCCCTACGGAGGCCAGCAAGGTATACGGGTTTGGGACGAGAGGATGAATAGTTTTAACCCGTTTGTTAACCGCCCTTAGGTCCTGCACCAGTCGATATGTGCCATCAGGCTTCAGTACCGGCAAGATAGGAGTGTTCCAGGCTGACTGACACTCTCGCAGTATGCTGTACTTTAGGAAACGGTCTGTAGTCTCCTGCAGTCCCTCTCTGGCTTCCCTTTTGATTGGGTACTGCTTGATTCATACTGGACCTTTTCCTGGCAGTAGTTGAATATTAATGGGGGTTTGATGTGTAGCCTTTCCAGGGACCCCCTCTGCCCACACCAAAGGGTATACCTGGTCTTCCCACTGGTTCCACTCCTGGGGAGCGTTCATGGCCGAGGGTTCAACCGTGAGGGTCATTATCCATGCATTTTCAGGGGGCAATGTGAGGGTTATTTTATCCTGGGTAAAATGCAGTGATGCACCTAATTGACAAAGCAGGTCTCGTCCTAGCAGGGGTGTTGGGCAATCTGGAAGGTAGACCAATTTGTGAGAAAGAGCCCGGTCTCCCAGAGCACATTCTGCAGGAGCATACACTGGGCACTGAGTCTTTTTTTCCCGTGGCACTCACCACAGTGAGAGAGTCTGCTACGGGAAGTTGAAGAGGTTGATTTACAGCAGTCCGGGCTGCCCCGGAGTCTATCAAAAAAATCAATTTCTGAATTCCCCACCCGCATTTTTACTCGGGGTTCCGGGGGTGGGGTGGTCCATTTCCCCCGACACCCCTACTCCTGTCCTTCAGCTGTCATTACAGGAGTACAGTCTCTCCCTTTCTCTGGGCAGTCATTCTTCCAGTGTTTCTCTTGCCGGCATAAGGCACACTGGTTCCGTCCCAGGCGTCTTTCTTGTGGGCCAAGGCACCCACGCCCATAACCCCTTATACCTCTGCCTCTCCCACCTTCTTGTGGCCTTTCTCTGACTCCGGCCTGTACTGCTGCTACTAGCATTCGAACTTGTCTCTTGTCCTTTTCTCCTTCTCTGAGAGTATACGCCCTGTTTGCAGTTTCCAGGATTTGTGCTACAGACATACCCATTAAGTCTTCCTTCTTTTGTAACTTCCTCTTTATATCAGGGGCTGCATGGCTAGTAAAAATACCCTTTATAATCGCCTCCGTCACCTGATCATCAGGGTCTGCATTGGTATTTTGCCGATGGTGTCTCGGATGCGCTGTAGGAATGCAACGGGACTTTCCTTCAGCTCCTATACTACTTCATACGGCTTTGCCCAATTATTATGTCGGACAGCTGAGTGCCTGAGCCCATGCATAAGTAGTTTTTTGTAAGAGGTAAGATGGGTATGATCCACAGGATTGTTAGGGTCCCATCTAGGGTCTGCTAGGGGAACCACATCTGCCGGAACAGGAACATTGACAGGATCCCTTTCATGCCTCCACTGTGCTTCTTCCCTGGCTTTGGAAATAACTTGATTCCACTCTACTTCAGATAATAAGGTTCGCATAAGGATATTACAATCATCCCAGTCAGGCTTGTGACTAGCTAAACATCCCTCAAAGACAGAGATAAACTTACTCGGGCTAGTTGAAAATTCTCCAGCCTGTGCTTTAAAAGCTGCCAGGTCCACCGGGTTAAAAGGTACATGGGTGTATACTTGCATGGTCTGAGCTGTACGCCCATCTGCCCCAGACCGGGCTATTACAGTTTCAGTAAGTAAAGGATAAAATCCCACTGAGGGAGGAATCTCTGGGACTGGGGGCATCTGACCTTTATATGGTGGAGGTGTTAAAGCCGAAGGGGACGCCGACTCTGGCATTACAGTAATGGGGGGGAATGCTGAGACTCAACACTAACAACTACTGATCCTATCGGAGTCAAATTACACTTCTGCAAAATATCTGTCTTGTTCCATAAAGCCATAAACAATTGTGCATACAAATGTTCATTCCACTTACCCGTCCGCTGACAAAACAGGAGTAATTGGAGAATTGTATTGTAGTTAATTGACCCTTCTGGAGGCCACCTTTCCTGATCCTCCAGTTGATATTGAGGCCATTTCACTGTACAGAACCTTTTAAGATCATTTTTAGTCATTAGATCTAACTTAAACAGTTTCCAATTAGTCAGAATGCATTCTAAGGGTGTACACCGTGCCCTGCCAACCATACTCTGTCCCTGCCCATACTCTAGGGAGACACTGGGCGTCCCCAGGTCTTAACAGACAATGCTCTGAGCTTATCCTACCTTATCCGAGGGACCGGTTCCACACCGTCGCCCACGATCGCTTCTCCACTATTAGAGCGCGTTGCACCGTTGTGCCCTCCGGGGTCAATCAAACCACGTCTCTGCCGAGGCCCCCGATGAAACCACTGGTGCGCGCTGGGCGTCGGTTGTTGCCGCAAGTCATCGACCCCAGGAGGGATCCGGGCAAGGCGAAATGTTAGCCTCGAGCCCCACGTTGGGCGCCAAAACTGTTGCCGGCACAAGGTGCCCGAGGGAGGCAACAATTGGGTTCGTTGCCCGGTGTGCGTCGCACCAAATAAACACACTGGGGGAGAAGCAGACAGAGTTTATTTGAGCTCAAGTAAAAGGCACAGGGAGACTGTATTGTCTCAAATCCTGCACACCTAACCCTGCAACAGCGAGATCTTTATACCCCGGTCAGCTTCACTGTCAGTGTTTTTCCCCCGCTAGCCCCCCCCTCCCTCCTCCCTTCTCCCTCCGAGCGGTGCCCTTGCATTCCACAGATAACAGTTTTAGCTTGCCTGCTTTCCAGAAGGACAGGAGATTTGCAGGCGCCTGAGAGAAAGGGTTGCAAAGGTTGGGCAAGTGGGGGCTTTGGCTCATCTGAGCCTGGAGCAGAAGGACTTCATCGACACTCGTGGTCTTCCATCCCTCTGAGTTACCCAGGGTTATGCCCAGTGTCACCAACACTTGCAACCTGGAAACCTTGGCATTTAGTTACATACATATTAAAGCAGAAACACACCTGGAACTCAATTATACAGGGATTTCTGGCACTGTGTTACTGACATAGGGCCCCTGATGTAGAAGGTGAATGAGTGGGTGGTTCTGACCATAGAAAACAGCTGCTGCTTCTCATTTGAGCTATCATGGGGGTCTGTCCTGATCCAAAACTATCAACAAATTCTGGGAAAAATCAATGATGAGTTGCTGGGGGATTCACAAATTCTGGCAAGCTTCCAACAGGAAAAAAACACCACTTTATCTCTTCCCTAAAGGAAAATTCTCAGAAAATTTAGCAAATTACACTTATTCGGGGGAAAGCTTCAGTGAACCAAAGCAATGGAATTGCATGTGCAAACATTTGGACTCATACATGACATTAACTTCAGACTCTTGTGCACACACAAACATAGATAATGTTGTGCACTCATGCATATATACAAGGATGACTTAATTCATGCATGCAGACTTTCAGAAATAATGTAGATACACACACAAGGATTCATGCATGCATGTATACATGTTTGCAGATGCACATAGAAGAGGGCATCCAGACAAAGTCACGCCCAGATGTAAACAAATACAGACATAAGCATGCAACAGCGGACACAACTGAATATTTGATGTCAAAATAAGGATTGTAAATCAGGAAAATCTGAGACAAAGATGCATGTTGCAGTAAAGAAGGAGCTGAGCATTATGAAAGCGGGGTTTGACAAAAGTACATTAATTCTCTCCACTCTCTGGATGCCATCCTAAACTCTGGCCACTCTACATCTAAACCCCAGGTACACTTTTAGAGATGCATATTCTTCTTTGTTCTACATTGCTAATCTCTGTATACCATCCCAGTAACATACATACTGGTACATTTTTACCATCCTGGGTAGGCCGTACATTACCCAGCGTGCTAGAATAAGGGCTCTGCTCTCACTGAGTAGAAGCCTGTCCAGAGCCAGCAGCAGACCTGCTTAGGGGAGGGAATAATCCTGATGCCATGGACTGCAATATTGCCCTGTCTGGTCAGTAGGAATTTTGGCCAGGGCTGGGGTCCAGTGTTGACAGCTTTAGAAAACAGAATTTCTCCAGACAAACCCCAACAAGTCACTGAATGTTGCAAAGGAGACCGATATTGTGACCAAACAGTACAACTAATGATATTATGTCATGTTGGGGGAAAAAACAATCTCCTGAAAGAGCTTCAGTCAGAGTTAGCAATGCTAAAGGCAGCCCCCAGGAAATGCCACACCTGTGCCTCCACGGTGAAAGGCGAGGATGGTGCACCAGAAAGCCTCAGCCCCTGCTGCCTTGTGGGTGACCCTGTGGAGGGGACAGGCCAGGGAAGCTGTCCCTCAGAGAAAAGTACCTGGCTTGGGAGACAACGCAGGGGCCAGGAGGACCTGAGGCCCAAGACCTAAGGAAGAGTGAGGCCTAGTGAGCAGTGTGGATGAGAGCATGAGGTCGAGTGAATACGAGTAGGGCCTAGGAGGAGGCCTGACTGAGAGCAAGGCCCAGGTACATCGACAGACACCTGAGGCCTGAGTGGGCCATGGGCCGAGTTGGGAGTCCAGGCACATCAGCAGACATCTGAGGCCCACAGGGCAGAAAGCCCCATGGCCCCAGTGGAGGGGCACAAGTTGCAGCCCCAGTGAGGGGACATGTCACCCAGGCCCATTTACGGACCCCTGAGGCCAAGTTGGGCCAGAGGCCAAGTGCAGCCCAGTTAAGAGGCCAGGGGCAGACCAGGACAGAAGCTGGATGGAGGGGACAGGCACCTCCTGAAGCTCCTTGTCACCAACTGGGAGCAGCAGAGGTGCCAACCTGTGGCTGTTCCAACCCAGCTCAGTGTACTGCAGAGGAGCTGGTTGGGACAAAAGTGATGCAAAAAGAGGCTCGTTTCTTTGGAGGCTCGTGAAAAGAATCTCAGACACACACTTATTAGCAGCACAAAAGGTGTATTTGCAAATAGGGTCGGAGCAGAGCCAAAGGACTCAGATTACTCCGCACCCCCGAGGAAATTCTCAGCTGGCATTTTATCCCTTTTCTCCTGGGCATGTGTGCAGAAACAGGAACTCTTACAGCTCATTTCTGGTTCATACAAACATGTGTTGAATTAAAAAAATCGTGGTTCGTTTCTCGGGAGGTGGAAAAAACTTTCAGCTACAGACACACTTTATTAGCAACACAAAAGGTATATATTTGCAAATAGGGTCAGAGAGAGAGACAAAAGATCAATCACTCTGCCCCCGGGCACAATCATTAGCAGGCTTTTATCCCCTCTCTCCTGACCACGTGTGCAGAAGGAGGAATTTTTACAACTCATTTCCGGTTCATACAAACATATATGTAAACATGTCGCTTCATACGTCCCATGTGCATTATAATTAACTACTTAAGTATGCGGGGCGGGTAGGCTTAATATGCATTAGGTTATCACGCGTGCGTAGATGGGACCCAAGGTTACTCAAGGTTCAACCTGAAGGCAAAAATGGCATTTGCTCTTATCTTAGCCTAGGAATGTGAGGGTCATGAAAGAAAGTGTGATTTAGTGTAACAAAGAGACAGTAAATTTGCAGGACAGAGAGGGAGTGATACCTTAGTACAAAGGGCCTTTGGTGGTTTTTCCCTTCAATTTCCAACCCCCCCCTTCCCTCTCCCATTAAGGAGACAAGGAGGGGTAGCAGCTGTGTTTTTTTTTTCTAAATCTGCTATTGATAATGCATTTTTAATAATATTTCTAACAATATCCCCCCTCGAGATGCTTTCTGATCTTTACTTCATTCGGGCATATCAAGATAATTACGAGGAATTTTTCTGAGGACCATGACCTTTGCAGCAGTCTGTGCTTTTAGAGGGACTGCTGCGACCTGCATTCCTTCTACTGTGGTGGTTATCAATCTAGTGAGACAAGGAATAAGGCAAGGGATAAAAATCAAACCAGTTAGAGCACACAAAAGCACAAACCCTACCTTTTTCCACCAGGGTCCTCCAAATAATTGAAACCACCAGTCCTTATTCCATGTGGTTTCCCACGTTTGTATTGGTACATGGGCTATTTTTCTAATCTCTTTGGCAATCTCTAAGACTGCTTTCCCGTTGTCATCTATTTGGAGGCAACAATTAGAAAGGTTGAGCTTTCCGCAGACTCCGCCTTCCTCTGCAAGTAAATAGTCTAAGGCCATCCGATTTTGGTATATGGCTGCTCTCATCTGAGAACTTTGTCGGGCCAATAACTCGAGAGCAGTGGCGGTCTGGTTAGTAATTACTTCCAAGACTGCCTGCAACCGGATGATTCTATTCAGCATATATATTGGTGTCCGGTATCCCCAACTCCCATCATTAGCCCATGTAGCTGGTCCATAATACTCAATAATCCTCTGAGGAGGCCACTCATCCTTCTTCCACTTTTGGGAGCTACCCTGTGTCAAACTTACATCAATACTTCTCTTGGCCCTTTTCCAATCATCATACAAAGAGACTCCTAGCTTATTTCCAACCTCAGACGGTAACAAAAAGAAAGCTGGTACAATTACTCCCATATAGCAAGTTCCTGTCCACCCCTGTGGTAGTATTGTATAGGCCCGTCGTCCGCAAATCCAATAGTATCCTCTTAAGGCCCTATTTTCTCTATTGGTGGCATTTGGAGGGGCCCAACCATAGGGCATCTCGGGAAACCCCAAGCCTCCTTCTGGACCCAAAGGACCAGCAACTGCGTGGCCTCCTTTCATGGAACATTCCCATAGCCCATCCTGGTTCTTGTCTGTACAATCTGTCCGATCATCACTTTGATTTGTGGCACTCCAATACTTATTAAACCACACAATTGTTCCATTGGGATGCTGCCACACTAGCCGATTATACCCTGGGCTATTAGGATAATAAAGCCGTTCTAATCTTGTAAGGTTCATCCACCTTACTTTTAAAGTCCATATGCAACGGCTGTGTCCCAACCTTTTTCCTGTACCATTATTACTGATGCAATACTCTCCTAACGCCACTTGGGAAAGTTCCCAACTGTGGTTCTCATCCCATTTTTGACTAGTACTTTTAACATCTGCCTTACTACTTACTAGCCATTTCGGGGCCAAAGGAAAAGCCCTCCAAGGCCACTGGCCTCTGGCCTCCCGAAGCCCCCCACAGGCCCAGCAGTTGGTAAGATTAAAAGTACCTGCAATTCTTTCCATCATATCAACATACAAATTTGTCCCTTGGGGAGCAATTTGGGAAAGCGAGGGTGTGAGCCAGCGGTTAAGGCTGCTCAATTCTGCTTCTTTCATTATGCAGATAACAACAAGGCACATTAAGATTCCCACCATATTTTCCCTTTTACTTTCTTGTCTAATTTTCTGAGCTTTGATTAAGCCGTCTCAGGCGCACTTGGAGATCACCAGTAGGTTCACAGCTCCACTTGCTGGCTTCTTGTTCCGAAGACGACTCAGCTTCCGGAGTGAGTTCGTCTTGGGAGATGTTGTCCTCTGACGCTTGTGGATGTCGTTTCACACGGGTATGGTGTATCCAACGATCATGGCCAGTAATCTTTACAGCGGTGTGGGTTGTTAGAAGTACCTGGAAAGGGCCACTCCACCTCTCAGTCAAAGGCTCCTTTTTCCACCGCTGCACCAAGACCCAGTCTCCCGGGGAGAAGTCATGTACCGGTACATCTAAAGGCAGACGCTGAAAGGAGGCTGCATACCTGTGAAGAGAAAACAAGACAGACTGCAAGGCAATAACATATGTATGAAGTTCACTATTACCTAATTCAAAAGTTACATTCTCTCGCATCCCAGGAGGTAAGACTCGAGGCGGCTTGCCAAACATAATTTCATATGGGGTCAATTTGAGGCCCCGTCGGGGAGTGTTTCGAATGCAAGTAAGAGCTAGCGGCAATGCTTGAGGCCACTTAAGGCGTGTTTCAATACAGATTTTGGTGAGCAAAGTCTTTAAAGTTCTATTCATGCGTTCCACTTGTCCTGAACTCTGTGGTCTCCATGGTGTGTGTAGTTTCCAAGTAACCTTGAGAGCTTGTGCGACTTCTTGAACCACTCTTCCCACAAAGTGTTGTCCTTGATCCGACTCGATGGACTCAGGCAGGGAATACCGGGGAATGATCTCCTGTAACAAATACTTCACTACTGCAGCTGCAGTGGCAGTCCTGGTGGGCCAAGCCTCGACCCAACCAGAGAGCTGGTCTACCATGACAAGTAAAAACCCGTGATGTCCGGATCGTGGGAGCTCGGCAAAATCAATCTGCCATGCCTGTCCAGGGTACGCTGCCCAGGGTCTACCTCCCATTGGCACAGGGGGTTTCCTTCGAGGGTTTACTTTCTGGCATGTAATGCACCTGGTAGCAATGCGCTGAGCTTCTACATATAGCCCTGGGGCTACTGCTTGGCGGATCATTAGATCACCCATGGCCAAACCTCCCATATGGGTTCTTGCATGGAGCTGTTGCAGCACCTCCCGAAGCAATGGCCTGGGTATCATGACTTTCCCTCCTGGTACTATCCACCACCCCTGGGAGTTCTTTTCTGCACAAGCTTTCTGTGCAAATTTATCTTCTTCAGGGGAATACTGTGGGACTAAATCCTGAACGTATGGCCATATGGCATGGGACATAGCCTGCTTGGATACCTCTTCCGCTTCTCCCCCAATAAATGCAGCTTCCTTTGCTGCTGCATCAGCCTTTGCATTTCCAAGCTTATGCTTTTTCTCAGCAGCCTTCCCATGGGCCCGCACATGAATGACTGCTACCTCTTTAGGCTGGTGGAGTGCCTCTAGTAGTTTGATAATCTGGGGGCCATTAGCAATCTTATTCCCAGAGGCAGTAATGAAACCCCTTTCTTTCCACAATAGTCCGTGCGCATGGACTGTAGAAAAAGCATAGCGAGAGTCAGTGTATATATTAACTCGCTGGTCTGTCCCCAGCTGTAATGCTCGGGTGAGCGCAGTGAGTTCTGCGGCCTGTGCCGACCATGAGCTCGGCAATGACTCCCTCCATACTACCTTATCCAAGGTTACCACTGCACATCCTGTTCGTCTTTTTCCATCGATGACAGAGCTGGAGCCGTCCACAAAGTATTCAACATCTGGGTCTTCAATTGGGTCCTCAGCAAGATCAGGTCGCACCTGCGTGGTCTGATTCAGGACCTCAAGGCAGTCATGCGTCGGTTGCCCTGGCTCCGGCAGCAAGGTTGCAGGGTTTAAGGCTGTAGTATGTTTGAAAGTAAGTCCTGGATTAGAGAGCAAAAATATCTCATACCGTGATTGTCTGGAGGGGTTAAGAAATTTCCCTCCCTCAGTCCCTAGGATCTGGGGAACTCCATGAGGAGTGAGTATTTCCATATCCGCACCCATGACTATCTTCTGGGCTTCTTCAACAACCACTGCTGTGGCTGCCACAGCCCGAAGACAGGCTGGCCACCCGAGTGCAACTGGATCTAGAACCTTTGAATAATATCCCACGGGTCTCCAGGTCGGGCCCGATGGCTGTGTCAGCACCCCTGATGCAACCCCTCGATTCTCATGAACATACAGTCGATATGGCTTTTTACTGTTTGGGATGGCTAAGGCTGGGGGCTGGGTTAATGCTGCCTTCAGCAGATCAAAAGCATGCTGCATTTCTTTATTCCATTTCCATTTAGTGAGACTCTCCTTAGTCAGGGATTCGTACAGTGGTCTAGCCTTCCCACCGTAATCTGGTATCCATAGTCGACAGAACCCAGTTAGCCCTAGGAATGCTCGCAGCTCCTTGGGTGACTTAGGTGGGGTTAGACCTTGAATCGCCTGTATGCGATCTGCACTCAGGGCTCTGACTCCTTTTGAGAGCTTATATCCCAAAAATGTGACTTCAGGCTGACATATTTGGGCTTTTTCTCTAGAGACTTTATATCCTTTTTTTCCCAGAGTGTTTAGGAGTGACCTGGTGGCTTCCTCGCAGAGCTGCAAGTTTGGGCTTGCAACTAGCAGGTCATCCACATACTGGAGGAGAGTCACTGCGGGGTGTGATCCCTTCCACTCCTCCAAGTCCTTCTGAAGGGCAAGTCCGAAAATATGGGGGGCTGCTATAAATCCTTGTGGAAGAACTGTCCACATGAGTTGGGCTTTATGGAAAGTATC
This sequence comes from Crocodylus siamensis, assembly GCF_052110815.1. Taxonomy (NCBI): domain Eukaryota; kingdom Metazoa; phylum Chordata; order Crocodylia; family Crocodylidae; genus Crocodylus; species Crocodylus siamensis. The sequence continues at coordinate 52,340,275 of NC_143399.1, forward strand.
TGGATCCTCCCATTCAAAAGCAAACAATTTTTGACTCTCTCGGTGAAGAGGAATAGAGAAGAAAGCATCTTTCAAATCTAGCACTGAAAATATTTCAGCTTCCCCCGGTACTTGTGTCAAAATCGTGTGAGGGTTCGGGACTACAGGATGGTCTGAAAGGACCTTCTTATTTACTGCCCGTAAGTCTTGGACCAGTCTGTATGAGACCCCATCTGCCTTCGGCACTCCAAGAATGGGGGTGTTACAGGGTGAAGACCCTTCCACTAGCCATCCGTACCTCTTGTATTTCTCTATTAACGGCTTGAGTCCAGCTCTGGCCGCTTGGCTGAGTGGGTACTGCTTTACCCGAACGGGCCCCTCCCCATCCTTGAGTACGATCCTTACCGGGGAGACGAACTTAGCTCGCGCAGGGGTTCCATCAGCCCATACTGAGGGGTCTACTCCAGTCATGTGATCTTCTGGACTTACTGCAGGGCGTCGGTCCTCCAGGAGAGCCATCTGATAGTTCGAGCTCTGCTTGACAGGTAGCTGGACCACCATCTGATCGTCTCTGAAAAAGATCTCAGCTTGCAATTTTGTGAGTAAGTCCCGCCCAAGGAGTGCAACCGGGCAACTTGGAGAATACACAAAGGAGTGCTCGAGCAAATGGTCCCCCACCTTGGTGAGGAGTGGTTTACAAACAGGGAGTCGAGTTTGCATTCCCTCAATCCCTTCTACAAGTACATGCTGTTCACTAGTTCCTGCACAGGGGGGTTTTTCTGGAATCATTGAAAATGTAGCCCCAGTATCCACCAAGGCTTCAAAGTTTTTGCCACCAACCCTAATGGTTACCATGGGATCTTCTCGGGCTCCAACCCGAAGGGTAGTGGTCTTAGATCCCTGTCCCCTTCATTCTGAATCCTCACCCTTGTCTTCTGCCCGCATGAGGTGACCTCTCGGTTCCCCCTCTCTCTTCTCCTTCAACTTCGGGCATTCCCTCTTCCAGTGTCCTTTCTCCTTGCAATAAGCACAAACATCTGCTCCCACTCTTTCTCCCTTCCTCTTCTGTATCCCAGCCTTTCCAGGGTTCCCTCCAGTTATAGCAGCTGCTAGTGCTGCCATCTGTCGCTGAGCCTTTTTATCCTCCTTGCGCTCCTGCACTTGCTCACGATTCCCATACACCTTATATGCAATTTCCACCAGCTCTGAAATCGGTTTCCCAGCACCTCCCTCAGTTTTCTGTAACTTCTTACGGATATCAGCAGCAGATTGACCAATAAACATAAGATTTACCATGCGCTGGTTATCTGGGGCTTCTGGATCCAGATCCGAAAACCTGCGAAACGCCTCATACAGCCTCCCAAGGAAAGCTGAGGGATCCTCCTCTCTTCCCTGTCTCACCTCATACAATTTAGACAGATTGGTAATCCAAGGCACTGCCTTTCCCATTGCTTCCACTATAATTCCCAAATACCGTGCACTCAGCTCTCTGCCCTCTGCAGTATGATTGTCCCATCTCGGCTCTTCTACAGGGTAGGTATCACGCAGAGTACGACCAGCAGCACCCTCTGACTCAACTCTGGCTGCCGCAATACGCTCTGCTGTACCTAACACTAATCTCCTCTCCTCCGGAGTTAGGAGGGTCTGGAGCATCATCTGGACATCAGCCCAAGTGGGTCGATGAGTCTGCCCAATAGATCGAAACAAATCCCTCATCTTTTCAGGGTCTTCACGAAAAGAGGGGCTCTGATTTTTCCAGTTAAATAAATCTGAAGTGCTAAATGGGGTGTAGACAAAAGTTGCAGTGCCTCCTTCCCCAATAACCTCTCGCATCGGACAGTTCAACACCGGCTGTGACTCTACAGGCTTGCGCAAATAATAACCCTTATTTCCTGATTCAGATGAGGCACTTGGCTGAGGCTCACGCTCTAACTCATTAGGTATGCATTGGTACGTCGGTGGTGGTCTCTCTAAGGGAGGGGGCGGTGGTGCAGAAGGACTGGATGCCGAGGAGGCGTCTGACTCATCTTCGCTACCCGACAGGGCAACCGGAGCACGGGTCCGGTACTCAGCCAATTCAGAATCCCCCCCCTCATTAGACTCAGGAAGTACAGGCGGCCCCCCCCGAGCCTTTTTCTTAACAAGCATCACATGAGACTTTGCTAAGTAATTCTTAATCCAAGGTGGCTGATTTTGAACCACCCACAACCAACAATCAATATAAGGAAACTGATTCCAATACCCATTTTGCATAACAATTTCATGGATAGCTATCACTTCTTTTAGCACAAAGGATCCTTTCGGGGTCCAGTGGACCCCAAATGTTGGCCACTCGAGTTGACAAAACTTAGTTAAATCACCTTTTTTCATTTTTATTCCATAATCGGCCGGCCTTGCAAATTTATTAAAATGACGTAATAAGACTTTTAGAGGGGTATCAATATTGTTTTCTACACGAGAGCTATTCGTACCCATTTGCCCACAAAAATGCGCCCAATGCACACCAAATACCAAAAAGATCTCAACAACAGATGATTTACAATGAGAGCTAAGCCTAGAATTTCTCAGCAAACTTACACATCCTTTGTTTTAGATCCGTACACCAGATTGGGCAAAGGGAATTCGTATACTCACTCAGATACCCCAGAGATCTCAATCCAAATTCCAAAGTGTGTCTGCCTCTCCAGAAACTCAGAATTTACATAGGATACTTCCTTTAACTTCCCGGATATTTGGACTTAAACCTCAAATACCAGGGTGAGTCCAAAGTCGGCTCGGTGTGCACAAATCCCTGGTACCGGAGGTGCTCCGTCACTGAATTCCGGGGTAGTCCTCGAGAAGCCCCACGTTGGGCGCCAATTGTTGAATTAAAAAAATCGTGGTTCGTTTCTCGGGAGGTGGAAAAAACTTTCAGCTACAGACACACTTTATTAGCAACACAAAAGGTATATATTTGCAAATAGGGTCAGAGAGAGAGACAAAAGATCAATCACTCTGCCCCCGGGCACAATCATTAGCAGGCTTTTATCCCCTCTCTCCTGACCACGTGTGCAGAAGGAGGAATTTTTACAACTCATTTCCGGTTCATACAAACATATATGTAAACATGTCGCTTCATACGTCCCATGTGCATTATAATTAACTACTTAAGTATGCGGGGCGGGTAGGCTTAATATGCATTAGGTTATCACGCGTGCGTAGATGGGACCCAAGGTTACTCAAGGTTCAACCTGAAGGCAAAAATGGCATTTGCTCTTATCTTAGCCTAGGAATGTGAGGGTCATGAAAGAAAGTGTGATTTAGTGTAACAAAGAGACAGTAAATTTGCAGGACAGAGAGGGAGTGATACCTTAGTACAAAGGGCCTTTGGTGGTTTTTCCCTTCAATTTCCAACCCCCCCCTTCCCTCTCCCATTAAGGAGACAAGGAGGGGTAGCAGCTGTGTTTTTTTTTTCTAAATCTGCTATTGATAATGCATTTTTAATAATATTTCTAACACATGTATGTGATCACGTCACTTCATCCATCGCATGTATATTATAATTAACTACTTAAGTATGCGGGGCGGATAGGCAAATATGCATCAGCTAATTGCGCACGCTCAGAAAGTTCTCTAGGTCACCAAGAGTTGAAATCCCCCCCCACTTTCAAGGACACAGTCAGTTGAATTCCAGCTTCTGTAATCTGCATGAGAAGGACCAGGGGGAGGCCGAAAGAGTGTGGGGGAGGGAGTGATTTAGCATAAGAAAAACTAGCAAGGCTGGCCAAGGAAAAAAAAGTCCTTGGCAGTGTTTTTTCATATCAGGTACGAGATGCAAACTGTGCAGTTCTAACAACACTCCATTTCTAACAATATTCTAACAATACTCCATTTACTGTGCATTTCTAACAAAAGGGTGCACCAGTGTGGGGCTAGGTAGCAGGAAGCTCTGCACTGAAGTACCCTCATGCCCCAGGGAGCCCCATCACCATCTAGGCGTGTGTTGCTGCAGAATAAAAAACTCTGCTGCAGGATAGTACTTGTATTTACAAGTACTAACCTTCAGTGGAGTTAATTAGTTTCCTGCAGCCTAATAGCACTGCGTATGTACTGCATATGTAGATCCTGAGATGTTTACTGCAGTGCTAATTAGGCAACTCCACAGTAAATGTCTCATGTAGACATGCCCACTGAGAACAGGGTTGAGCCTGGTATCATTCCCTAATCCTTGGAGATTTTCTTCAGGGTCTTGAAGACATTTCAATGTCCTCTGCAATATTTCATTTTCTTCTGTGGTTATTTGTATATTTTGATCGTTTTAAAATTTTCCTAAAATAAGTCAGTTTTAAGTTAACTTCTAATGAGCTTTAATTTTAAACAGATGCCAAATATTTCTTGTCAGCCCCAGTACTATTTTATTGAAACTCCCTCTCCTTGATTGACATTTTCCTTGCTCCTTAACCTAATGAGTATTTCTTGGGCTTCCTTTTAATGTACTAAAATTGTGCCTGTATCTAAAATGCAGTGTATTCAATTCATCTGACTCATGCAGGAAAACTGCATTTGACAAAATATTAAAGAAGAAAATGGGAAATGTAAAAAAAGAAATCTGTTTGTCAAATGACCACCTGGCAGCTGCAGAGAATTAGAAATGGGAAGGATTGGTAAAGGCGTACCAACACAGGAAGGTATCTGTGGCAGCTACGACACATGGGGGGCAGTAGGGACTTTTGGATGCTACCCATGCCACAAAAGTACTTGTGTGGCTGCAGTGGCAGCAGGTTATTTTCTCGCACCCCTTCCCTAAGTTGGTACCTATGACAGCTGTCCCAGTTCCTCCACCCTAGTTATACTACTGAGGATTGATCATACTTCACAATGGATCTCTTGGAGAGATGCTGGAGTCAGTCACTTTGCAGATAAGTGTACAATTGTTCTGTAGAAACAATGGAAGATGTTCAAGACCAGTTGCTTGTAAAGAAAGCTTTTTGGTCCGATGGTGCTAGTAAAGAATCAGGAGCCAGGGCATCCTGAGTTGTCTTTTGGGACCAGCTTCCTGTGACATTCATTCGTTGTCTTAAGTTCTCCTGCTTTGGCGCTCCCATAAGATAGGAACAGCATCTGATCAATCTCATGAAGGTGCTGTGAGTTGTAAATGTTTGTAAGTCGTTCTGAGCATGAAAAGGGCTGCAAGAGGACTAGCTATTATTATCAGTGATCATGTTACATTCCTAGTCTTTGGACCAGATTATTTCCCTTAAACAAGGCAGCCATCACATGAAAGCTTCCCATCTCTTCTCCCCCCTCCCAAATTCCTATTTCTTGTGTTCTTCTGCTTCTTTCTTTAAACTAAATATTATAAAACAGTAATGAGTGTCCTGAAAGCAGTGGGTGATGTGATCAAATGGGCAACTGATGCTGTGTGTTTTCCATTACAAATGGCCCCAAATTGTCATTTAAATGCAAAGAAAATCATGAAGCAGCCAAACCTTTTTAAATCCTTTTATTTTCAAGTAATAATAATGACATTGTTTTAGCCATGAAATGAAAATTTTGTGTATCATTCACTTCAATGCTATTATGAGGATGATTTTATTTTTAAGAAATAAATAATAAATATTAGGATCTCCTGAGAATGCAGTCAGAACCCACAGAACCCAAGGTAGAACAGGGATGGAAGGCGAGGCAAGGGACATAGAAGTCTAGCTGCTAGTTCTTGTTGAGATTTCCCATGCCTCTGCTCAAAAGAAGAATGATAAACTAGTCTTCCTAGAGCAAATCCTATGTGCTTACATAGGGAAGTGCTCATGGGAGTCAAAAAGAGGTTGTCTAGGTAAGGAATGAGTAGTCACTGACTTAATATCTCAGGAATTGGTCTCTATGAATAATCTCTAACATGTAAAATACTGTGCTACAGTCTCATTAGGAAGCTTTGTTCAAGGCAGGTTTTCCATGACAGTGCTGAAAACATTAGAGCCCAAAATACACTAGCATTTGTATTTTGGCTAGCACTAGGCCTGTGCGAAGTGGCTTGTAATCGCTTTGGATTTGGATTTGGCCAATTCTGGGGACAGAGATTTGAGTCACTGATTCGAATCGCTGTTCTGAATCGATTCGGCTGAATCTGATTTGGAGATCTGGCTGCTGCTGCCCCAGCTCCCGGCACTTTGAAAAAAAAAAGCCCTGGCTCACCAGGTGCTGATGGGGGCAGGGGGGGAAGGCTGGGGTCCCCCATAGTCCCCTCCCCCCTCCTCCAGTCCTCGCCTCCCCCTACTTATCAGCTCTGAGTCTGGCTCTAGCACCCTGCTGCAGTTGGCAGGGACTGTCCGAATCATCGAAGCTCTCTGAATCTTTTCTGAAGATTCAGAGAGCTTCAAATAGATTCAGACCTTTTAATTGGTCCCCTGATTCAATTCAAATTTAGAGATTTAGCCACCGAATTGGGCCAAATTTCCTCCCAATTGAATCAGCACCTGAAGCTTCGCACAGCCCTAGCTAGCACCAGTATAGTTCCACCACTGTTGAAAAGAGGTTGTACCACCTTCTAATGGAACTGCAGCCTTAAAGCCTGACTCTTATTGAGCTGAAGGGCTGGTCAATATGTAATGATCACCATGGGATGATGGACATCTTTTCCAAAATTCTGAGCAAGTGAAATATATAAACCCCCATAGACAAGCCATGCCCAGCAGCTGCCGGCAAAATTTGTTCTTACAACCACTTTTAGGACCTTATGACTGTCCCAGGACTTTATGTTCAGTCTCACTGCACATAGAACTCTATTTTTCATGGCTCACCAAGTCCAGTAACCTTCTTCATATTCTGCTTCCTTTAAAGTACTATGACTGCAGATCAATTCCAAACAGGGAGGGGATGCAAGTCCCAAATTTAAAACCAAAGGCAATTTTAGTATTTCCTTTTCCACATTTAAGTCAAGAAAGTCTCCATAGGTTCAGGTAGAGGCAACACAATATCTGCAAGCTTTTTGAGGGAAGGGCAAACCCTTCTCTGCCTAATTTCTATTTTCTGTAGGGCTCCTTTCATAGCACCCAAAGCAGAGGCACAATGAAGGAGGCATGGTCCAAGGGAACTGTCTAGATTTGAAAAAGACATAAAGATAGGCACTCCTACATAGGCACTCACCTAAGGGCACACTTTGCAAATGAAAGTACAAATGGTTAAAAACAACACGTAATGTGTTCTGCTTTCTGGAAGCTGTTTTCCTGATGCTAACTGAATAGCCCCATTTTGCTGAGAAGGGAATTGGCACAAGCTGGAAGAATAAGCACTTTATTCCATTTTAACATAATTTCCAGTTTTCTCAATGTACAATACATTCAGCTAGCCTCCTCCCTCTCCCTTTTCCCATGCCCTCTCAAAACCCGGCCCTGACTGAGTAGAAATTTAACTGCTTCCACTGTTGTGCTTATGCCTTTAATTGCACTAGAATCATAGAAAAATAGGGTTAGAAGGGCATTTGGGAGGTCATCTCATTCAACCCTCTGCCTTGTTTTCCTAATCTACGGTTCTGTAGTTTTATCTGTCCACTGTAAAAACCTGTAGGTTCCTGCAGGCTGGAACAATCATTTTTAAGGGGAATGATTTGAAGGGTGTCACCAGGAAGCTCCATGTACTCAGAGAATTTTGCAACAGCCCAGAGCACACAATGTACCTTTTTGCAGCAGCCCTGAGTAAATTGCACTGAAAATAAATAAACAAATTGCTGCCATCCAAATGAAAACTCATTAGTGAGGCACCAGTCTTGAGGTATTACAACTCAGCAAAGCACCTACAGCTACAATGTGAGGCCTCAGAAAGCAGATGGAGGGAAAGAAGACAACACACAGGCTACTAAGAAAATGTTAAGACAGGGCAGCATATCACAATAGAGGAATCAGAAACTAGAGGCCTTTCTATATAGAGGAGACTATCTGGGTTCAGCTCTCCAGGAGCTACACAAAACAATAGCAAAAGGCCACTGTCCAAGTTATTGTTGGGCCAAGGTCCTATGAAATATTTATCAGTGAAAGTCAGCAGTTGAGAAGAAACCATGAACGGTTGCAGTGCAGTAATATCAAATAATCTGTATGCAGTGACAAGAAACCAGCACACAGATGACTCTGGACCACAACCATCAGTTGACCAGAGGGCAGATGCAGCAAAGACAATCACTGACAGAAAGGCCAGAACAGAAGAGAACTAAATTCTTTCCCTGGAGCAGCATGCCAAACAAGGAATGGCAGACTGGTTTAATGACCATCATATTTGAATGACTTTGAGACTTAGAAGGTAGCATATTGGACTGATGGTAAACGCCATATCCCCATAGAGGGTTAGCTATGTGCAGACAACCTCTGGCCCCAGATAATCAAAGATTATCACACGCTCAGCCATACAAATGTCTTTTTTTATCTTTTCTTTTTTAATTTGTTTTTGTTTGACTTATTAGAAGGAAAGATACAACTACCTGCAGGTTCTCTGTAGGTTGGACCAAGAGTTGTAGGGGAGATGATTTGGAGGAAGCTCCATATGCCTGGGGACACCAGAAAGCTCCATGTACTTGGGGAATTTCACAAGAGTTCAGAGCACACAGTGCACCTCATCCTTGCAAGCAATGGTACTGCATACAGTGTGCACTTAAAATAATACACATGTTAATGCAGTCCAAATGGAGTCCCTATATTATTGCACAGATATCTATGCATGAAACAAGAAGGGACCTCAGGAGGTCATCTGGTCCAACCCTCTGCCTTGTCAAGGTAGAATCATTCCTATCACTCATTCTATAATTTATCCACTGCCCTCTTTCTTAGGGTTTTTATGTAGCACCCATCACTATATTTTCTAAATACTTCGTTATCTAGAGTAAGCTCAGTTTAATTTGTAATGAACTTCTCCAAGGAATGGCTTATTCATTGTGCTTTGTAATTTGGTAGGCACATCTGTGAACTTCTGTCAATAATTGTAGGAAAAAAGTGGGGCATGTGACCCAAGATTGTACTTAGCAATCTAAGGGCAAAAAACATAAGTTCACATTGATATAATAAGGAAGAAATGTCTATGCTTTGCAGATGTCCTATTGGAAGGAGATGTAAAACTTCAACTTTAGTGCATGCACAGAAAAAAAGCAGAAAAGAACCTGAAATCTCACTTGATCAGAACAAGGAAGTTGCAGGATTCTTTTGGCAAAAGATGCAAAGTTGCCTTTGCATCCTTATGATGTTACATTCTGAATAATCCAGCTGGTGAAAGAGCATGCAGACAAGAGTGGCTTGTTGGCTCTGACTTTGTAGAAATTACAAACTCCTGTGTTCTATGTACAGTTGTAGTTAACTGTGGTTTGTGTAAAGGCAGAGGCAGGGTCCTGAGAGCAACCTAAGGCTCTGACTCATGCATATAAATAATAATATATACATTCATACATGCACACATTTCAGCACTAGGTGGTGGACAGTTTCAAGGGGAATTCAGTCTGCCCTATTTTCACTGGAGCCTGCCACTCAAATCCAGCCTTTCTGTCTTTCTCAGTCTTTAATGCAAGCCTCTTGTTTAACACCTGCCTCCATTCAATTTCTGTCACTGGAGCACTTGTCTGCATATTAGTAACTGTCCACCCATTTCTTTCCCCCAACAGTTTCTATTTCACAGTCTCCCATGGCAGCAGTGGAAGAGGACCTGTACCATGGAGGTACATGGAAGTGCTGGAGGTCCTGGGGATCCTGATAAGGATAAAATCCCAAGACTTCAGCTACACCTCCACTGCTAGAAGTTCTTTGTGCCCATCTGGCTGTTTCTCAGGCTCCTGCCTCTTCTGCTGTACCTCCATTCCACCATGTAGATCTTCCCTCACACACCATTTGTGGCAGTGTGGGTGAGTTCGATCAGGTGTGTGACTGCTTGCTGGTGCCATGGCTGCTGGCCTGTTCAGTCATTTTCCTGTAAGAGGTGGATTTCAGGAACCGGGGGTAGGAGTCCTTCTCCATTAAGGTGCGGGTTTTTGCCTGAGCTTCATCAAAGCAAGCAGAGGTAGCACCTGTCAAGTTTTTCCGAGTTAGCTCTCTGGTTTCATGGTCAATATTTACCTGTGAAGAAGGACAGGATACACAAGCATGTTAATTTGGTATATCAGCATTCCCAAATGGAGAAGGAAATGATTTTTACATATGTACTAATACATTTTATTATTATTTCTTTTAATTCTGGGACATCACTTGAAGTACAGAAGGTGTCTTTCAGAGAAACTGAATGCATCAGGGATGGGAATTAACTTATTTTCCCACTGTTTGATCAGGGGAAGTCTTTTGACATCACAAAGGTGTGCTAAGCCAATAAAGTACCTATTAATTTATTATAGGTGTCATAAAATGCAGAACCAAGTATAATTCTCACCTCTCTGGGTGCTTCATTTTGAATAAACTCTTCAAAGATCCTGTTCGCCTTGGATGCCAATTTAGATTTTGACCGGGTCTTTTTGTAGTCTTCACAAGCCAGCCAAAACTCCAGATTCTCCTCACTGAACTCTGTCTTCAGGAAGGTGTAGAATGCAGACAACCCATCTATGGAAGAGGAAGAGAATCAGATTGAGGGGTGGGAGAAAAGGAGGAAAGGCAACAGCTTTGGAAGACAAGGAAGCCTGCCAGATAGTGAAGTACATCCTGCTTATTAAGTGGTTTAGCACTGCTGAAAAGGTCTCTCTCTGGGAGTTTAGACCACGACATAAAAAAGGTTTCACTTTCATCTGGACAAATTCCAGCCTTCTAAGATCTTGTTAATTGGCTCCTGGGCTCCAATTAACCACTTTCCCACAGACAAGGATGGAAGGAATATGTAGCATGGTTTATATATTTGGCCTTTCTGTAATATTTCTTCTAAGTATATTCCCTGTGGCTTTGGAAATGCTAGCCAATTCTTCTTATGGACAGATCCTGCCCTCAACAAATATTTGAGTAGGTCTGAATTGGGGATCTTCTCTCTCCTTTTTCTTGGCTGAGATCTACAAAGAAAAAGCTACAAAAGACGTGCAGAAGTGTATGTGCAGCACTGGAACCCAAATTGGCAGGGAAGACATCCTGCTTGATTTTTGCTTGGTTTTTCAGGCAGTTTCTATCCCTTTAGCCTCCTCACTTCCAAATACTGCTCTTAGAAAGAGGAAGGATATGATTCCTAAATGTGTAGCTGGCTTCTGTTGTAACCTGTGAATGAGGGGATGCTACCTATTACCCTGAATCTAACCCCAAAAGTCAGTCATTTGTCTACTCTCCAGCTCACCAAGTGCATTTGCTCTACATGGTCTAATACAGCAGATACATACTCACTTTTACTCTTCAGCAGCTGGTCAAAAGATTGTTTCCATCCTAGTACCTCTTCTGAGGAGTATCTGGAAAGGAAAAGGAAAGGAAACCATACTTTATTTAAACAAATTCTAATACACGTCCACCCTGCTCAAATACTCAAGGATAAAGTTCCAGAACAGAGGCCACTGATTGTGGCACTCTGTAGAAAACTAAAGAGACCCAGTACTATCATTAGCTGTGGGCTCTTCTCTTTCCTTTCTCTCTTTCTTTCTCCCTGTCTCTCATTTTCCCAGATGACTTGCCAGATCTCAGTTCCATACTTTAGCTATGCCAGTTGTTCTTCTTCTATACAAAGTATACAGAAGAACCAACTCCAGTACAAGCTCAGCAGAACTCCTGCTAGCTTGGGCAAAGAGAGCTTTTCCCTTCAAGTAGGAAAGGAAAGCTCCTCCTTTTAGTAAGGACTACATTTTTCTGTGGGTCACAGAGAATACAGCAGCTGGTTTGGGACTCCAATAAATGGTCAAGCCCACACTGGTGTCTAGCTGAGGACTGACACAGCACACTCTGATCCTCATACCAGGGTTCCTGTTGCCCGGTATGGTTTTAGGACTAATGGAGTGGAGTAAGGAATATTGCCCCCAAGCATTATTTTTTTTAGGGGTGGGAGGCAAGTGGGTTGAGGTCTGTGAGTTCTCTGGATGTATTGACCTTCCTCCCACAGATGAAGAGGAGGGTGTGGACATGATCCCATCCCAGGGCAGTCCTTTGGGACCTGTACAACTCCTTCATGTTCCCATGCTCTGCTGCTCTCTCTTTCTTAAACCCATCCAGTTACAGTTGGGAGTGATTTAATTGGCTTACCTCATATTGGTGCCCCACAGAGGCTTGCTGGAGCTCAGCTCATGTCCCAGCTCTGTTTTATGAAGCAGGAGCCTTAAGCGAGTCTTGAATTCTTTGGCTCTGAAAGACAGAAGAGAAGCTGCAAATTGAACCAATACAAAAAGGAAACACTGGCCACTAGGTGGCAGAGGTGTGTGCTCATCAAACAAAGGCCAGAGGTTTGGACAAACTCCCTAGCATGACTACAGTATCCTGAAAGAGAGCTACCTCTTGCTTTATGCCTGGATGGAGTTAAGGACACACCAGGTGACTGAGGCTGTTGCCATTCCCTTGACCCCAGTGGGGTCACAGCCCTTATAGCTTATAGACATCATTTTTTCCCAATGTCATCTCTAGCGGTAGCTATTGCATTCCTATTTGTAAATTCAATCTCTCAAAAAACTTTTCTCCCACTTCTACAGCTCTATCCCAGCATCCATCAAAAGCCTTTCCAGACATATGGGGAGTTCATGCATATTTCTATATGTTTCTCATGTATCACACACAAATACCTCATGGATATATTGAGGTTTTTGCCATCTCATGTGGAGCAGAGAGGCAACCATTTGCCAAACCTAGACATCTTTCTACCCCTCTAGCATTCTCTCTCATGGTGTCTCTTGAATAGTGTACTAGCCCATCTCTGCTCCTTGACCCTCTTATCCTTACAGTTGTTTTCCTTCTGATCTGAAGTATTGGGAAATACAGACATCACTTTCTGCTTAGCAGCAGCATAGAAAAATCTCTCTGATGTGGGGTTGCGGCAACACTAACTGAGATAGTTTCATACCATCACATTCCTGTGACAGTATACATAACTCCATACCACTCTGTCTCTAAATGCAAAGAGAGTTCCCTGCTATTGTGCCTGCACAGTTGTACAGACAGCTCTGTGACCCATCATCCCTGTGACACTACACACAGAGCCCCATGTCACAATCCCTCTGCAATGCTATTGAACCATCTCAATACCAATGTGTTTCTGCGACAGTTTTGACGCAGCTGCCTGCTGCAGAATTCCTGCGATAGCGCAGAGACAACTGCCTACTACAGCATCTCTGAGACACTAGAGGCACCTCCCTGCCAGTGCAGTCTTCATTCTGCAACACTACAGAGATCTCAGTGCTGGATTGTCTTTTCTCTCTCTAGGAGAAGATGTACAGATCAAGTGGTATTTGTATACTGATACAGCTGCTTGAAGAATTGTCATGAACACAAGCAGTTAATTGTCACATAAGTCTCCCAACATCTCCCAGGACATTGCATCCACATTTAAAGGAAAAAATCAGCATGTCATTTTACATTTTCAAAGAAACAGCCCTTCTACTGTCACGCCAAAGGTAGTTGGTTTAGGAAGATAATAGCAAGAAGAAGCTTGTACATTACAAAAATACAAGAACAGCCCTACCCCTTCATATGCCCCCCTTTATATTTCACCTCTTCATTCCCCTCCTCTTTGGTATATCATGATAACAAAATTATTTTCATTGAACCATTCTTAGTTCTGTTTTAAATACAGTTTAAGCCCTGGCTTTACAAACACAGTCACTTTCAGCACAAACCCTAGCGTTTCTTTTCCACATACAAGAGTCTCAAGTGTCCCAGTGTTAAGAGTGTCTTACCTTTCAAAGCAAGTGAAGGGAAGTGCAGCTAAACCGCGACACATGCTGAAAAGTGGCAGCTGGCAACAGGTTTAGTCCTTATCACTGGAATAGATAGCAACAAGCAGCTGTAGCAGCACCTGGTACTGTAGCCCTGTGCTATAGTCTGGAAACTCAGCATAGGGGCTGTGCTTTATATTGCAGGGGAAGTGGGAGGGAGGAGAGGGGGTTAGCCAAACAATTCCAGCCTGTAGCCAACCAAAAGCTGTTCTGCCAGGAATAGGAAAGTGTAATGGTTTAGGTAAGTTGCTTTTGTGTTCGTTAAAAGGGGGATGATGGAGAGAGGCTGAGCTGTCCAGGAACAACAGAGTCACAATCAGATCCCACATAAGAGGAAAAGCAGACTAATACACACCTGTGAACTATGCCTGCCATGTCCACATTAGAAGCATTTTGGCTGCCCCTATACTCACTGGCCTTAAGTGAGAGGGATATGCAGTTAGGGCAGTAGGAAAAACAGGTCTTTTTTCTTCAAATAAAACAGCCCATTTGATAAATGGTAAAAGAAGGGTGTAGCAGTTAATCAGTTTAGTACTGATGGCTGAAGACCTCTTAAGTCCTGTCTACACTACAGCTGGAGGCATATTACGAGGATACCACAAAAAACACTTTTATCATCATGGTTTAAAGAAGGGTCACCTTCACCAGCAAGTTCTAGCAACTTTGCACCACACTAGCAATGCTAAGCAACCACAAACCTAGTTAACATATCTTATCTTCAGAGCAGGGCAAAGCAACTGAAGCATACTAAATGGCTCAGAATTTCTCATATGTTGAAGCTAGGGAAAAGGTAGCATGCAAATGTTTCATCCGTGCATGCAAATGTTACTGCAGATCAGTGGCATAACACAGCAGCTTGGTACCTAGAGCAGCAATGGTGTCAGTGGCACCTCCAGGGTACTGGTGCCAGTAGTGTGGCCAGTGGGCAGGGTGGCAGCTGTCATTTTTCTGCTTCCTCCGTAAGTCAGCAACTAGGGTGGCTATCCTAGTCACTCCAGTTTAGTTATACTACTGCTGTAGGTCTGAGCTGTGAAAATATTCATACAGTATCTGGCCTCATCTGTATTGTAAGACTATAGGGTTGGAAGGCCGGGTATAGTGTAATGAGATCCTATGACACAGATTATTTAGTTTGTGGCCTACATGGGGCCAGTCACAGCCTTTTTGACTATGCTCTGCACGTAATGATATGCTATGCATGTAGTAATGTAGGAGAGAAGAAGAAAAGTGCAGAAGGAGGGAGAGAAAAAATAACCAGGGGCACTGACAGAAGTGACATTTATCATGCAATCAGCCCCTGAAAGCACACTGCAGCTATGCCATGACATAGGTGGATGGGTGCAGAGCATTTCAAAAGTGGCCGGTTGCATGACATTAACTCTCATCTAATGAGAGATCAGATGAAGGCACTCCAAAGTGGAGCAGGAACTCCTGTTCCCTAGGGTCAGTTGGTCAGTGTGATTGGGACTGGACAGATGCGTGGGTGGATTGGAGCCCTCACCTCACAGCTGTCCCCAGCACACTCCTCCTCCAGCTCAGGTCCAGTAACCTCCAGCCCGCAGCTCCCTCCCCTCTTTCTCCCCCCTCCATTCCTGCAGACAGCTCTGGAGCTGGGAGGGGAGCAGTGGGGCTAGGGGAGATAGGCTGCAGGCAGGATCCTCTGCTGGATTGACTCCTAAGTGGAGTTCAATCTCTTCCTCCCCAACCTAACAGATGCTTTATGTGAAGTGCCATGAGTTAGAGTGGGGACCTGCATGCCTGTCAGCACCCCAGGGCAAAGGTATGATGGTGATGGATGGACACAGTATAAACATCTGGATAGAAGAGAGTGGAGGTTGACAGAAATAACAGAATAAGAAGAGAAAGAGAGAATGGAGCTGGAGAGAAACATAAAAAAACCAATGAAAGAGAAGAGAATGAGGGAAGAAGGAAAGTGAAAAGGTTCGAACAAAGGTCTTATCATGCTGACTAACTTGCCATTACAAGGAAGCATACTGTATCCTTACAGAATTAGAGCATAGTCTGGCGCTTGCATCTGTAGATAGGGCTAAAATATGTCTAAACAGTGTTGCTGAACTATAGGACACAATCCAGCAAGAATTCGACAAAAGAGAACAGGAGGGAAGCATGAAGTTCTTTTTTTTTTTTTCATATTTCAGAGGCCTCCTATCTATGAGCTGAGGCTTCTGGAAAGTTCCTATTTTAGCACAGCGTCATTCTTTCCAAGGCCAGGCCAGTTGCTCAGCTGAAACAGCTGCATACGTAATGCAGCAGTGTCTAACAAAGGAGTGGCTCGAAAGCAGCATCATCATGCCACTGTACCATCCTATAAATTATATTGTGCTTCAGCCTGCGGTGCCAGGGACAGTGAAATGGAGAGAGATAGTAAGGGAAGTAAGAAATAAATGCAGGGGAGCTGTAGACAACAATCAGTGGGAGAGAGATAAATAGCAGCAATTAGATAGCTAAGATGCAATTGTCATATCAGATGAGATCAAAGGTCCCTATAGTCCAGCATTCTGCCTCCAGCAGTGATTATAACCAATTCTGCACAGGCAGGTATAAAACTCCATGGTGGACAATTCTGACAGCCAGACAGATTTGTAAGCAGGGTGTACGGCTCTCAACTGTAGAAAAGCATCTCTTTCTGTGAGTAACACCTGCTCCCTCTACTGCTATAGTTAACAGCAGTTTCCCAACATGAACTCTTTGTGGTCCCAGGTTTTCCTGGCATTCTATGGAAAAGAGAGCTGATACTATCATAGATCCAGTGTCTCATGTTCTTTCAGATACACATTTGATTCACATGGGATGTAACACAAATTTGCATCCCTCAATTCCTTTCTCCCGAGTTACACCCTCTTAACCCCTCTGCTGCTATCATTCCAACAGGCAATGTGGACAATTTTCCATTAATTGAAATT
This sequence comes from Crocodylus siamensis, assembly GCF_052110815.1. NCBI lineage: Eukaryota > Metazoa > Chordata > Crocodylia > Crocodylidae > Crocodylus > Crocodylus siamensis. Next base: position 52,356,994 of record NC_143399.1, read on the forward strand.
GTCGTTCTCTCTTCTTGCCCTCTGGATGCATCTACCACTATAGCCATGTACATGAAACTGCCTGAGTTCTGGCTTCTGTGGCAGAGACAATGCAGTGTGCTGGAGATTTCAGTCTTACCTTGTGCAGCAAATGCTGCACAAGGTCTCATATCAGCACATACATCTTCCTAGCTAACTATCGGCATGGACAAACATTTTCTTTCCCAAGAGAAACTCTTATAGGAGTGATTTAACCTTGGTTGTTCCCAGGTTGTTTTTTTTCTCCTGGAGTGGCCATTTGTACCATGGAGTAAACAGCCTGAACATCCATACCCTCATGGCTTCTCTTGGGAGAGCAGTGACTCTCCCAGAAGAAACTGAATTTCTGTATGAGGCCTTTGTCTTCCTCTCCAGAAGTAGAAAGTTATATAATAAGAGGCCAGATTTACCGATAGACTTTGGATTGCTTTTTTTGTCTGTTAAACCAGGTTTATGGCAGCTTTGTATTGCTGGAGCAGCAGGAAGCATCCAGAACATACCAGTGAATGATGCCTATGATATTTATAATGGAACCCATATTTTCTCCAACTGTGTTTTACAGTGGCACTGGAAAACGGTTGAGATACTAGACACTGTGATCAGTCTCTTGCAAGGTGGGAAGGACACATAGGAAGGCTTAGAGCTCTTTCCTTCTTTCATTCCTAGCAGGGCTGTAGACATTCTGAAAAAAAAAGCATAGATTTACAGCAAACCTCATATAATTAACCCTGCCTGAGTACTTTTAAGAACATCTCTGTAGTGCCAGAACACAAATGTATTATCATCACAACACCCCTGTGAGGGATGAAATTACTATTGTTCCAGTTTTACACCTGAGGGAATAAGGCAGTTACTTGCTCTGGGTCAGCCAGAGGAATGCAATAAAGACAAGGAGTAACCACAGATCTGAGCTTTAGCACAGCACTTGCATCATGGACCAGGCTTTTTCTCCTAATGCATCTTTCTACTTTTCTGTAAAGCAGGGGTTCTCAATCCCCGCCCGGTTCTCAATCCCTAGTCAGCTACCCATCCGCAGCACGGTTGGCTGCCAGACCAGAAGTGGCTGCAAACCAGCAAACCATGGCCCCCCAGAGCTGGGTGGAAAGGCTGCGGCTCCTTTTACAGGGCCTGCGGCAGTGCAGGGTTTGGCCCACTTCCCACCTGGTGGTAAGAGTATCCTTACCTATCTTTTGGTTGGAAATTCTAGCCACGGTTGGCTGCAACTGCTGGGCTGTGGTTTGCCAGGCTGCAGCCACTTCCAGGCCGCGGCATACAAACTTTGAGAAACCCTGCTCTAAAGCAAACTAGATTTGATTTGATTAGATTAGGTTCTAAAGCAATGGCTCAGGACCCACAGGTCACATACAGCCCAATCAGCACACTGCTGCAGCACTTGTAACATCCTGTTAAAACATTTTTAAATGGACACACAGGAAACAAGTCACGTGGGTGCACCCCACATAACACATTGAGAGCTGTAAGTGTGGCCCACTGTAGCAAATAGGTTGAGAACCACTGTTCTAAAGTAAACTAAATTAAGGCTTTTCTGATCAGTGTGTTCTTTAGATATAGATACATATTTAGAGCTAGAGAGGATACATGTTTGTGAATTCTTTGTACCTTAGAACTGGGAGTTGAGGTGTGATGATTTTTGTGATTTTCCACTCACATATAGATTTAGCCCTAGGCCTCAGAAAACAGAAGGGAAGTGGGAGTGTGTGAGGCTGTAACATTGCATTTACCTGGCTATGTGTGATGAAAAGCTGGCTGTCTGTTTGCCTTTTTGTACCCTCTTTTTTTAATTTAGGTTTGATAAAAGATATATATATTATTTAAATCAGATTTCTGATTCATCTAGGGACTGAAGTTAGGGTTCAGTCCTGTGGTAGATCCAGAGGATGTGCAACAGAGTGCAAGAAACTGGCAGAGGCATCACAAATATTAGTACCTGGTCTCTGACTGCTGAGAACATCATGATGTCTCTCATTAGAATTAAGTTTCAGGTACCATCCTAATACTACTGCTGGATACAACTCATGAGCAAAGTGCTAATCAATTAGTAAATAAGCAGGATACCTGGGAGCTGGTAGTGCTGGTCTTGTATAATCCACAGCCAAAATCTTTTTCAAGTTCCCAAACAGTTCCTTTATTCAAAGTCCTTCTTAGTAAAGGACAGTCAAACAAATAAAAAACATGACTGTTTCCCTTCAGACTAACAAATGAGACAGTGCTTCTTCCCCTTCCAGCATTCAAGACTTTCCAGCTTCAACAAGCTCCTCTTACCTTCCTTGCTCACTTTCAGCTAGTGCCTTTTGAATGCTCCCAGCCAGAGATCTACCCAATAGCCTGTTCCCTTCTGCCTGGACCTCAGAATCAAGCAGGTCTAGCTGCCCCTTCTGCCTTCTTAAAGGGACTTGATATATTGTTACAACACTCTCCACTGTTTTCTAACCTGGGGAGGGCAACCTGCAGCTCATATGCAACCAGTGGCACAGGCAGCTTCTGTGTGTGGCCCATGGCAGACTGAGGAGGGAACAGGCAGCATAGTAGCAAATATGGCACAAAGTAAAAAGCAGATCCACAGATTGGGCAAAAGATGGGGATCACAGTGGCACTCAGGGAATGTGCAGGGCTAATTTGTGACACGCCTGCCAAAAAGGTTGGCCTCCACTGAACTAACCTATTAAAATGTCAGAATTAAAAAGAATTTGTGAATAAGCTGTAGAAGGGCTTAATAAATTAGGGAATTGCTTATGCAAATGCTCATAGTTATAGCATATGCCCTGGGCAGCAAGAAGTTACACAAGACACAGAGTAAGATATTTTCTGTAGTTGAAAATCTGCATGTTTCAATGGTTATAACAATTGTTGCACCTTTCATTAGAAAAAAACTAAAGTGAATATGGAAAAGATGATTAAAATTGAAGATGTAAATCAAGACTTTCCAGTTGGTAATTTCAATTGTGATGTAAATGACTGATTGAAGCTGCCTTGATTTAAATTAATCTACTGTGTCAGTGTGTTCCACACCAATTAACCAACAAGAAGAAATAGGAGATTGAAAAAAAAAATCACCTGCCGTCAGGCTGTTATGTTCCTTCTCTTTAGTAATCTTCATGTTCCTATTTCCTTCCTACCCTTCTGCTCACACAAATAATGAGAAAACATCCAGCTTCCTCTGGGAGGAACTGCCACTGCCCACACAAAGTGCAGCCTCTGGGCACAACTTGCCTCAGGCTCTGCTGGGAACACTACTTTTGTGTCAGCACGTCTGGGTGCAACATTTCAGTGAGGACCTGCCTGTGTTTTTCCATGGCTGCCTTTTGGAGTATCTTAGTAACTGCTTTCCTGGGATAGTCCTTTCTATATATGTTTGTGTGCATGTTTGCTTATACATATGCAACGGTATGTGCATGTGTTCACGCCTGTACCTGTATGCCTCTGCTTGTGTGTTGAGTGATTCATTAGTGTTCATGTTTTAAGGCATGTGGAATCTTACATATGTATTTCTTAGTATGCCTTGGAATTTGTTACTGATTCTATTTTGATGGCTAGGTACCTGGGTTTGTACAGAAGTACACAGATTTTTTGTACAGGGATTGTTCGCATCTTGTTTAATCCACATCAGGTTCATGAATTAAGAACAAGCCACTGCTCTTCTCCATCTGATAGGTAAGCAGCATATTCTGAAATAGAAGACTCCAAAAACAGCTGGAGCACCTCAGCAGTCCTACACAGCTGTTTGCTTCAGCTATATTTATCCCAGGATAGTTTACAAACCTTCATCTTTACAGGAGGTTAAGGAACCTAACCGTGAAGAATCTGGGCTGTATTATATTAATTGCATTGACTGAGTCTCTGCGTGTGGGTTTATGTGCATCTCAGGGACTAAGCCTCTGACTTGTAGGCTCTGCTCTGCATAACTGCAGAGTTCTGCCAGGAGTTGATTTTTAAAATGCTTTTTTAACTGGAAGGGTGATTTCTCTCTTTTAAACTTTGAGGTGTTTGGTTTGTGTGATGTTGTGGCAAAATGGAATAACCATGGCTGGATTCTTTTGTACATGTTTGTATGCTCATTTAGTACCTTCTGCCAGCCTCCTCTCCATTTGTAGTAGTCTCCTTAATGGATTACAAAACCACCAGTGCTGGGAGAGGCTGGGCAGGCCTTGGTTGGGAGGTCATGTTTGGTATCTGTGGCGCGGTAGACAATTCAGCATAACAGGTACCATGCTGGGAGCCGATAAGCTGCTATAGAAACAGGCACTTAAAAATAACTATGCTAAATTAACATAATATTTTGATTATGACAAGAGAGAGGGAAGGAGAGGTCCCTTCTGTGCTCCCCATTGCATCTTCCTTCATTCTTCTTGAATTGCAATTTTTAAATCTCCTTCAGGCTCTCTCCATTGCCTTTAATTGTGGGGGAGGAAGTAGGAGCTCTTTTTGACAGCTATCACCCGCTCCTCTGCGGTATCTCTCTGTTTACAGTGGGTGTTTCCTTTCTGTCAGAGGGAGACAAGGCGATTTCCAAAATAGCTCTGCATCAGTGAATGCAGCCAGCCAGCTCTGCCCCTGGTGAAATGGAGGGAAGGGGACAGTGGTGATCAGCATCCCATGGGAAATTTCCACTAAGGTATTGGACTTCAGAGCTGCCATTCTGGTTCAGATATTAAAATGGGAACTGCCTACCAGCAATTGCCCCACTCCCTCATCTTTCCAAGGAATTAATAGACAAAGATTGAAGTAAAAAAAATTCTTTTGGCCTGAAACAGCTCAGTGCTCCAGTAGCATGAAAGTCTATCTTGCTGCCTTGTGCCTCACTGAGTTCTGATATACCTCACAATCCATACCCTTACAGATCCAGCTCAAAGGAGAAATCCACAGTGGATTTGTTGATGCTTACTACCATTGCTTTGGCCCTGACACCCAGATCCCATCCACAGCTCAGCTCTGGCCTTCTGTGTGTAAGGATAGGAAATCTCTACAATCCCCCGTTGCCCAGGGGAATGCACAAGCCTGGGGGCTGTAGCAGGGGGACTGCATGTGCCTGCGATGTCCTTAACTCAGTGGGTACATCTACACAAGACACTTTACTGGTCATGAGATTAATTTAACATGCAATAAAGCATCACCACCTACACAAATGTTGGATTTACTGTGTGGTTTGCTAATACCAAAAATACAGGTACTAGATTAACTACTGTGCAGTAGTTAGACTAACTACTGTGCAGGAGCAATTTACTCCCAGTCAGCTTAGGCAGCAGGGGGCCACAAGGAGCAGGAGAGGGGGAGCGGGGAGCTCCAGTGCAGAGCTCAGGATCACAGCCCAGCTTGGAGTGTTGCATCTGCCACCAATCCCAACACTGCTTGTGCCCACCATGGCTCCCTCCAATCCCAGCACTGCTCAGCTCCCAGCTCCACTCCCCCAGGCATGGGCAGGGAGTGGGAGTCAAGTGAGGCATATGCTGTCTAGGCAGTGGCAGGGCTGAGGGGATGGGGAAGCTCTCTGTCCCCAGCTCAGTGCTCTGGGAACAGGCAACACCCTTGTCCTCTCAGCAGGCAAAGCGAGGAGAGAATTCAGGGCATTGCTGCCACTCAGCAACAGGGCATTGCCCCAAGCCAGCACTACCAAGCCAGGCTGCAATCCTGACCTCCATGAGGCTAGGAGCTGTCCTTCTCTCCCCGGAGCCCAGGCCTGACCCCCAGACTCCCTGCCAGCCCGGGGCTTGCACTGAGGGTTCCTGGAGCTCCCACTGGACAGAGGAGGGCAGGAGGGCAGAAGCAGCCCTGGACTCAGCTGTTCCCGGTGGAAGCAAATTTGTTCCTAACTCAGACACACATCTAGACATTCCTGGGTGCAGTTTACTGTGCCTTATTTTAATGCACAGTAACCTTAAGGCTCAGTAATTGTACATGTAGGGCACCTATAGACGAGTGTTGAGGCTGCCCCAATGCACTCAAATTCCAGTGCATTGATTAATCTAGTCTGCTGGAGCTTGGCAATTACCACACTTCAGCAGCACTGCTGTGTCTCATGTATCAGTGGTCCTGCATTTAAAAATGGCAGCGGAGGCACTTGAACTAAAGGTCATCAAGTGAGCCTCCACTGCCATTTTTAAACACAGGGATGCTGATACATGAGACACTCTAATTAAAGCACTGCTTTAATTTTACCCACCCCTGGAGCATGTGTAAAAGTGCCCATAGATGCATCCAGTAGTGCTTAAGCTTCTGACCCCAAGAGCAGGGTCATTCTGTAGGCCAGATCCTGCATGGGGTGGGTGCACAGGGTCAGTCCACAGGTGTGATCTGGAACACTGGCCCGGCCCCATGCACCAGATCTAGCCACAGAGGAACCTGACAGAATCCAGCACACTGGATGGTGTCATCTCTTCTGCAGGGCTTCCCTACAGGTCTGGAAATTAAGTGGTTGGGGATTGCTAACAGTGTTAATTGCCACAGGCCAAAGGTTGAGTAGCACTGCCTTAACTCATCCCATCCTCCAAGAACATGCCTTTCCCATAGGCAGCTGTTTTACCAGCACACTAAGACCCAGGCTTATGAGTGCTATGGATCTGGGTGCTTACTTATACCTGAGGGACATGTCTACATGAGACACTTTACTGTGAAGCAGACTAATTTTCTGTGCAGTGAAGTGTCACTGTTTACACACGTGCAGCTATTAGAGTACATGAAACTAACTCCATAGCAGGATAGTCTGGTAAAATACAAATATAATCCTGCTGCAGAGTTTTTTACTGTGCAGCAGCACACATTTAGATGCTGACCTGGTAGCAAATTGCTCCCAGTCAGCCCAGATAGCTGTGGGCCAAAACTCCTGCTTAGCTTAGTCCCAAGCACTGGAGTACAGGGGGCAAACTGTCCCCAGCTCTGGAGGCAGTTCCAGGCAACACAGAGCTCAGAGCTAAGCCCCAAACTCCAGGGGGTAGGGGGTGAGATGCCCCAGAGCCAAGGACAGCCCTACCACCCCAGAATGCAGGCCTGCCGCCAGTGCCCCATGCCAGCCCGGGGCTACCCCACAGTGCCCTCTGCCAGTCAGAGGCTGTCACCTGGGTAGGTGTGGTGAGAGATAAATCAGTGGGTGGGACTTAGAACAGTAACCATTTAAGTCATAGTGGTGAATTATGCTATAAGTGAATTAACATGTGTTTACAGAAAGTACTGGAAGGGAGCAAGATCAATATTGGTGAAGTGGGACAGGCCAAAAGGTAATTTAGCAAGTGCATAAGTGGTACAACAAAGATGAAGAAAAAATATTTGAAATATTAACAAGATGGAGAGAAAAAAGGAGAAGGAGAAGTAAAAAGGGTTTAGGACAGCATTGAGCACATCTGAACCATTTAATAGCAGAGTGGAATCTAGGAAGTCCTCTTGATAGACCAGAACAAAAGCAGTCATTCACTATATGTGTAGCACTGTCAACTGTAAACAGATACACAGAAGATTGTTTTTCATTCCCTGGGTGTATTGTTTGCTACTTCCTTCACTACCCCACACCTGAAATAATTGAACTTGCCCTAGAGGTGGTGTGGCACTTAAAAGCCAGGCACGTGATGAGGAAGGAGTTACTTACAGAAAGCATGTCTTGTTCTTATCCTACTTGCGACAATAGAACAGTGTGGTGCCAGGGAGATGGTCCATAAATCCAGAGTGGTCTTTTGCTGAAGAGCCAGTGGTGACGTTCTTATGATATACCTTTGAAAGGTTGCAGCAGTGGTCACTCTTGGATTTTGTTAAGGAAGTTTTTAATTGCTATATGATGTCTGATGTCAGGATGCAGACTATGAGAGAAAACTGGTATCTACTCAATGTTAGTTGGTCTTATTGGCAGCACTGCTACATTCTCATTTTGTGCCTTGTGAGATTCTCCAGGGGACTCCAAAGCATCAGACAGAAGACTGAATCTGGCCAGTCCAGATCCCAGTTGCAGTTCACTGATTCTGCACTTTTTATTTTCTGTCTGTGTCAGCCACAAAGCATTCAGGTCTGGTGGCCTGTAACAAAGTCTGTTGCATCTTCTCAAGTGTGGACTCCTTCCTTGCCAGCAGGTTGACAATAAGAGACTATAAGTTCTTAGTGGTAAGAAAAAGGATCAGGATATGAAAAAGATGCTTAATTGTGCAAATTGGGTCAAATGGAGGATAGGAAAAAGGAAGGTGAGAGCAAAGCTGTGTATGAAGGTGAGAACAAGAAGATTAAATGTGTTGTGGAAGGAGAGGGAAGACCATTCAATCATTACTGCTTGTTGCTCAGTCTGGACTATTTTAAGCAGGCAGATTTATTCACCAGGGGGCTCAACACTCATTTCCCAGGATGCCACCTCTGCTGGTTTCTATTAATTAGCAATAAATAATAAATGTGAAGGTAATACCACAGCTTATACCACAGCTTTATATAGTACTTTACCAAGGTCAAAAGAAGCAGAGCCACTGTCCCCAAGAGCTTCCTCTACAAAATCTAAGAAACATGAAACACGAAGATAGGCCAACAACTGGGCAGGGGAAAGGAAGAGCATGAGAAGAAACACTTGCAGTGCAGGTCTTAGTATGCAGCCAGTGACTGTTACAAGGTTTGGTCACTTTAACATATAAATTTATGCAAGACAAAGGGGTAAGCATGGATAGTGCTGGAAGTTAAAGCAAGGTGAAAGGAGATGGTCAAAGGAGAGAATGGAGACATTTTGCACCCAGAATTGCAATGTAGCCCTGGGAACAAGCAGGTTTGTGAGAGAAAAGACTAAAGCAAAAGTGAGAGGCAGTGGCAGAGTCATTACCACACCCACTTACTTGTGACTCTACTTTTTCTTGTTCCTGGCTCTCCTGCTAGCAGGGACCCCTTTCATTAATCTTTTCATTCACATCAGTCTTCACCAGAAGTTTTGCCTTTCAGCAGTTGTATTTGTGCCATAGACCATCAGAGCACAGTTTGTGTAACTCAGATTAATGATGAGTTCTGCTGCTACATGGACACAAAATGGGTATCACTGCTCTGACTAGGGGACCCCATACAATGTTACCTGTGGCTGCCGTGTCTTAATGGACATAGCAGTTAGTGTCATACCCATTCTGCTTCTCAGTGTGCTTTCACTGACCTGTCTCATATAACATTGCAGGGTATGCTGGAAGCCATTGTATACCAATGATCCTAGGAACACAAGGCTCAAACTCCACAGACCTCATGGCTGCATAGGATTTGATGAAAACAGGAGCTGGCTTGCAGGAATCACTTGGCATTTTTTCATGGGTGGATCCAGGATTACTAAAGAAGTGTGCAGCAGACTACCCTTCAAATCATGCAGTGTAGGGGTGAGGTATGGCTGGAACACTGGAGAGTCAGGGAGTGGGTGCATGAAGGAGGGAGGAAGGAGTAACTCTGTGCACTTCTCTGTACCTAGATCAGCTAGGGACAGTGTGGTATCAGCAGAAGTGGGGAGTGTCCACACCACTCCAACCCCCTTAGATCTGCCTCTGAATCTGGGCATCTGGAGCTGCGATCTCATAGAAATAGTTTCTGGAGAAGGAGCTCACAGCTTTTCCTTGGCATCGTAGTACTCAGTATAAGCAACAGCTCCTACCAGTGCTCACTTTGCATCTGGCAAGCCTGCTGTTCAGAGCAAGCTGGAGTTCATGAGAGCTGGCTTTTGGCATAGAGCTCAGAGTGAGTAGGAGTCAGTCCTTGTACAGTACATAGAAAAGGGAGGTACATGCTGGAGCTAAGTCTTAGCAGAATGCCAGAGGGATTAGGAGTTTCACCGAGGGCTCAGATGTGATATTTTTTACTCCCTGGTTTTTGAAGTACAATATTTTTTAAATAAGCATTTTTTCACTAGAAAAGGAGACTCTAAAGGAAGTAACTAGCTCATCATTAATCAAAGAAATCGGCCTTGTTCTATTCTGTAAGACTCTCATGGTATTTCTTTGGCCTGTTTTCTTTCTTTCCCTAGATCTGACCAGCTCTGATCATCCTCATGAAAGTTAGACCTTTTTTCATACAGTTTGGGGCTCTGCTCCTAGATATGCATATGCTCTGTTCTTTTTTGATAGCTACTGAGTGGGAACGCTCCTTCTGCCAAACCCAGATTCAAGCCACTTTATGGGTCATTTAACTGGTTCAAAGCAAAAGAGAGCATGCCATAGTTGCATGCAGCAGAAAGAAATTGCTGCTTTGGAAATTTGTAGCAGTGCGGAAGGAGATTATTTAAATAAAAAATTAGAATTACAAATGAGCTCTTCAAAGGACAGCTGTTCCTGTTGCTGCTTGATCTCTCTCTGTACAGTATCTGAGCATAGAGAGCTCATGGCAGGTATTTTTAATCTGCTAACTTCATTCCAAAGAGCTGCTTTTGAAAGTCACGAACAGCACAAAAATAAAGACAATGGCTAAGTGTTTCATCTCAGGAGAGACAGAACAATATTAATGGTCAGATTCTCTTTTTGGATGCATATGCATTAGAGGCAATTATTTGGTTCAGTGATGGATTTTGAGAGAAGAGACAGGAAATCAGGGAAAAATAAGAGAAGAGAATTAGGAAATAAATTAGCAAGTACAAATGAATAGTGACCAAGCAGGTTCACTGTGATGATTCCAAACACAAACTGAAGCTCAGCCCTTTAAAAAAACTGAGTGCTCTCTCCAGCAGCAAAAGGGCTTGGTAAAGCAAGTCAGATTAGCTGGATGTGCAGGTGACCCAGAGAAGGAACAGCAAAAAACACTGGACAGGGGTCAATAAAACCAAATGAGGTCTGGGTTAGAGGAGGGCTGGATGTTGATTCCCACAGGCCAGTTAGTGTCTCAAAGCTTTTCATGTTTGACAAGTCAGATCTTCCTCCTTTTCCTTCCAGCTGTGAGCCCACACGGGAGAAACAAATGTCACTTGATGTTGCATTTTCCCCACCATAGTAATTTTCATGGTGGCACAAATGCTGAGCAAATGAATGTCACTATTTATATCAGGAGCAAGCAATTATTTCGGGCGGAGGGCTGCTTCACAAGGTTTGGTGAGCTGTCGAGAGCCACATGGGTAGCCTTGCCTCTTGACAGGTGCCCCTCCCACTGCCATCATCTTGGGACTGGAAGTCCCACCCCTAAACCCTGACCTTTGCCACCAGAAGTCTCTCCCCTTGCCCCCAGAAACACTCCTTTTGGGAGGGAGGGTTGCCATCTTAGAACCAGAAAAAAACAAATCATACACTAAAAGTCAAACATCTACTATAACATACTTTAATTTTATTACAAAATATATTTTTGTCCTGATTTGTGTTTGTGTACTGTATATGGAGGTGATTGCATAATAACTCAAAAATAAATTCCTAGTCTTTTATATTGTGTGTGAGGGAGTGTGGCTGTGTGTGGGGGGCATAGGGTATGTTGGGGGATTGTGTGGCATTTGTGGGGTGTGGGTGTGTGGCTCTGAAATGCACTGTCTGCTCCTGCAGTCAACACAGGCAACAATTGGTGGGGGAGAGGGTGTCTGTGTGTGTGGTTTGTGGGGTGTGAGGGAGGGTGCGAGGACCACCACACACACTCCCCCATGACAGCAGGTGGGGGCACTGGAACCTGGCTCTGGCCAGCGCTGAACATCTCAATGAGGAGCACAGCCCCCACCAGGCTGTTTGTTTCCCCAGCCCTACCTGCACTCACAGGGCACAGGAAGCAAGCCCCAGGCCCTACCCACTAGGCCAGACAACCTAGACACTGGAGTCAGCTGCTTTCCCCACCCCAGCCCACTCCAGTACCTGGGGCTTACTTCCTGTGCCCCCCAAGTACAGGGAGCACTGAGAAAACAAATGGCCCGGCAGGGGCTCCACTCCTCGCAGTGCTGGCATGAGCCAGGAGCCAGGCACCAGTGTAAAGCAGAGCATCCCCCCCGCCCCCCACCACTACTGCTGCTCCCACTGCCTGCCACGGCTGTGCACCACGGGGGAGTGTGGAAGGGCTCCCCAAACCTCTTCCCCCTCACACCTACACCCTGCCCAGCTGAGCTCCATGCTGCCCCCAACCCCTGAGTGAGGGCTTCGCACTGTAGTCACCTCCAGCCCCAACCCCATGCTTTGTGCTCCCGCCCTGCTGCAGCCCCATCCCTGCCCCCAGCATCCCTACCTGCCGCCTGGAGGGAGTGGGACACCAGGGAAGCCTGCAGCAGCTGCCCTGCCCCATGCTAGTGGGGACCACTCTTCCTCCATGAGAGTGGGAGCAAGACATAATAGGATATGTTGGGGGTGGGCGTAGGTGCCTTGCTCCCACCTTTGTGGGTGGAAGGGCTAAGCAGGGCACAATTTGCTGGGGGGCCCTGCAGGTTGGATGAAAGCACCTGGTGGGCTGGGTGTGCCCTGCAGACTGTATTTTGCACAGCCCCGATCTACATCATTCACATGACAAAAGGTACTAATAGATTGTGCTATTTTATTGTGGCTGAAGTTGATATAGTCTGTGGTGGTAGAGTGAAGGCACCTTGGAGCTGCCTACACACTCCTACCACCCTGGGCAGGTGTTCTGTGGGATTGAGGGGCCTGATCCTGTACTCCTTGAGATTCCCATACAGGATTGGGCCTCTCAAAGCCCTAGAAACATCTGCCCAGCTTTCCCTGTTTGTAGAGATGTGCCCCAGGGGCATCTTTTTGCAAGCAGGAAAACCTGTGTGGGTTCCAGAGTGGAAGCCAGGACCCAGAGAATCCCAGGCATCCTGGCCACTGTTAGGACATCCTGATTAGATGATGAGATAGTTACCTTCCCATGTAAGTACAGCTTTGGCAGCAGATGGGAGGTCAGCCATGAGTTTTGCCTGTTGGTCTGCTGTAGTAAGCCACGCTTGATCCCGTGCTTTTGCTTTTGTGACTTCTAACCATTCTTGGCTATGCTTCTGGACTCTCACTTTTTGACAATCCCGCTTAGATTTGGTATTTTTTTCTGACTCTAGAACCCTGATTTGGCCTGCAACGTGGACTCTGCTCCTAGAATTCCCCCTTGGTTTGGGTACCTTGGATTCTGGCCCTGTCTCTGGCCCTCCCTTGGTGCCCTACCCACTAAGCTAGACAACCTACACACTAGTCCTTCCATTTCTCTTTCCCCATTCTTGGTCACTGCAACCATACCTGTTTCTGTGTCCATTCAGTGTGGGTCTGTCTTTGACTCTCTGTGACATGTCCCACACACTCAAGCCTCTTGCTGAGTCTTCCTAAATATTTCTAAAGACATTCTTCACAGTAAGTGTTGCCAGAATTTGGAGTGGGCTTCCAAGGGAGGTGGTGCTCTCCCCTACCTTGGGGGTCTTCAAGAGGAGACTGGACAAGCACCTAGCTGCGGTTGTCTGATCTCAGCGCTCTTTCCTGCCCAGGGCAGGGGGTTGGATTCGATGACCTACTGAGGTCCTTTCTGACCCTAACATCTATGAATCTGTTTCACTGTACCCCTTCATCTTCCAAACCCTTGTAATCTCCTAACTGGTTGTAATCTCTGACACTGCTGGCACTAATTCACATAAAATGCTATCTTCATTGGCTCCCTGTCCTGTAGGGTGTCAGCTCTTCTCAGTTCTGCCTTTTTTAGCTTTGCCAATGACTTATGCTTTGCTTGACCATTTTTTGCTGCTCCCACAATCGTCTTGGTGTGTTTCTGCCCTTCATGTCCTTGAGCTCATGGGCAAGACCACTAGCCTCCTCACATTCAAGTTTTTCCTAAAACACTGAGGAACGCACCAGAGGATGGTTGGTTAGGATAGGCTGGTGGAGCTTTAGGGCGGTTTGTCAAATATTGCCCAAATAAAAAAGAATAAAAAGGCATTCAAATATTACAAAACCTGCCAGTTTGGCCAGTTTCCACATCAGCCACTCTATCCATACCATCCCTTCTCTTGGTGCATATAGCTGTTCTTTTTTTTTTGTACAATCCCATGCCCTGAGTAGCGTGTGCTTTCTTTTCTGTTTAGAAAATGCCTAACACATGGACAATGCTACCAAAGTGAAGGAATACACCATAATAGTATCAGTAGCAAAGGGAGAAAGATTAGACCATTCTGCGTAAGGAAGAGCATGGTCATGTGAAACAGTGGTGCCCAAGACATGTTGCCTGGAAAACAGCCATTTCATTGCACACCTGACTGGATTAATGGGCTAATAAAGGTAGTTTGCTTGCTGAACACTTCATTGCTTCTGACTGCTCTCTCCAAAACAACAGACTGCTTGCGTAACATGTCATGCAGCATCGCTCCTGGAAAAGAGCATTTTACATCTGCCTCAGCAAGCAGGTATCCCTCAGCCAGTCTCCTGCTATGGGGACATTTTTATGTGGCTGAGCAAACAGGTGACTGGCTCTTGCCATACTCCTTCCACAGAGGGATTTGCTTATGGCTGAAAAGGTCCTGCTGACTTGTATGTAGCTTCAGCTAGGTGTTCTCTGGAACTGATCATGGAAATCAAGAAGTCTATGGGCTGATGAGAGGTAATGCATTGCTGGACCTGGTACTGACCAAAGGGGATGACCTAGTCAGTGACCTAAGAATCGAGGAAAGCCGGGTGATAGTGACCACGAGCCGATCACCTTTACTATCCATCTGTGACAGGAGTATCACTATTGGAGCCTTTCCGGGAGTGGCTCCGCCCTCCTGTAATGGGCCAACCGCCTGCTTACTCATCTGCCACACCTTGATCTTACTTGATTAGTAGGTTGTTGTAATCAGCGGGAGGCTGCCCATTTTTTGCGCCCCGATGACAGGGGGCACTACCTGCAGCTCCTTTTCCTCCCCTACACCACAGCCCAAGCCTCGCAGATGGTGTTGACATGGTTTGACCTGGGCCCTGTTATGTCTTGGCCCTCCTCTTTACTCCTGGGGCTCCTCGCTGCCCCCCCCTCACTCTGGGGTTCCTTGCTGCCCCCCTCTCGCTCTGGGACTGGGGCCAATGCATCCCACAAATGCTGTGCCCTCTCCAGTGCCAGGAACCCCCATGCTACTGGGGAGTCCCTATGAGGCCTCCTCCAACCCCTAATAGCCTCACCCAGTCCTCCAGTCAAAACAGTGAACATAAAAACACAAAGCCCCTGGGCTACAACATAAAAACTAGACCATCTGGTCAAACCAGATTCACTCCCTACTAGAGAGTGAGGGAGAGTGGGAGGGAGGGCTCCCCAACCCCAGCAGAGACCAGGGGATATTCACACTGCCAGAGTTCTCCCCTCTGTCTGTCCTAGCTGAGTTCCTGCTCCCACGGCCGCTGCAGAGGAACTGCTCTCCTGGCCTCCTCCCTGGGCTTAAGAAGGGCTAAGCCCTACCCCTTCCTGTCAGCTGGTTTTACTGGTTGCTCCCAGCAACCAGCACCCAGCCCTGGTGCCTGGCAGCTGAGCCTCCCCCTTCCTGCCACTAGGGGTCTCTCCCGAGACACCTCCACTTTCAGGCGCAGGGCACCTGAGTGCACTGCGACACCATCGCAAAGCTGGCAAGTCAGTCAGCAATACAGAAGTCCTCGACTTCAGGAAAGCTGACTTTGACAAGCTCAGGAGGCTCGTTGTCAAGGCTCTAAGGGAACATGACTCAACAGGAAGAGAAGTCCAAGAGGAGTGGTGGCTCCTCAAGGGAGCAATCCTGACAGCACAAAGGATGGCCATCCCATCTCAGAGGAAGGGTAGCAAAAGGACACAGCAGCCCCCTTGGCTCAGCAGGGAACTTGAGGACCTCCAACACCTCAAAAGAGACTTATAAAGGATGGGAGGCTGGAATTGCCACCAAGGAGGAGTACTCAGCACTGGTCCATACCTGCAGGGAATGGATCAGGAAAACCAAGGTTGCAACTGAACTGTATAAAGGATAACAAAAAGTCCTTTTTCAGATATGTAGGGAGTCGGAAAAAAGCACTGGTTCAGCAGAGGTAACACTGGACCCCTGCTGAACCAAGTGGGACAGCTGATAACCAACACCCAGGAAAAGTCCAACTGCTTAATGAGTACTTCATGTCCGTCTTTCATCAGTCCAATGGGATTGCCCTGCCTAACAAGACATGGGACGGCCAGGGTGAGGATGTATTTATACACAGCATCAGTGTTGATCTAGTAAAAGATCACCTTGAGAGGCTGGACACGTTCAAGTCAGCTGGTCCTGACAGATTATATCCTAGGGTACTCAAGAAACTGGCAGGTGTCATAGCTCAACCATTGGCAAAAATATGCAAAAACTCATGGCGCTTATGTGAAGTACCTGAAGACTGGAAGAAGACCAATGTGATACCCATCTGATCCCGGGAATTACCGGCCAATCAGCTTTACCTCAATCCCCGGTAAGATTCTGGAGAAAATTATCAAAAAGACCCTATTGGATAAGCTGGCTGAGGGCAACATCCTGTGGGATATCCAACACAGATCTGTCACAGGTAGGTCTTGCCTGACCAATCTTATCTTCTATGATCAGGTGACATACCGCCTAGACAAGGGAGAAGAGATTGATATCATATATCTGGATTTTAAAAAAGCCTTTGATCTGGTGTCCCATGACCTCCTCATGGAAAAATTGGCCAACTGTGTCCTCGACTACACCACCGTCCGATGGCTGGGAAATTGGGTCCAAGGTTGGACCCAGAGAGTAGTGGTTGATGGTAGCAAATCATCATGGCACTCTGTGACCAGTGGTGTCCCGCAAGGCTCTGTCCTTGGACCGGTTCTCTTTAACATCTTTATCAACGATGTAGACATTGGTGTTAGAAGCGCATTGGCTAAGTTTGCCGATGACACTAAACTTTGGGGCATGCCATCCACACCTGAGGACAGGCTAGTGATCCAGGGTGACTTGGATAAACTTAGTAAGTGGGCAGATACAAACCTGATGATGTTTAATACCAATAAATGTAAGGTATTACACCTTGGGGAAAAAACCCTGCAGCATACTTATAGGCTCGGCATACAGACGCACAGGCCCAGACAGAGACAGAAAAATGCAGAGAACCAGATGTGTGGGCACACAGAGCTGGGCTCCTGGGCCACTGGACAAAGTTTGCTCTGAGGTATGCATGCACCCACCGATATGCAGCTAATGCCGGAGCCTGGAGCAGATGATTGTAGCCTCCCGGCTACAGCCAGCCCAGGCTCTGGGTAGCTGCTGCCAACCACACCAGGGCTTGCAGCCACCCAGCTGTCTACTGGGAGCAGCCCGGGCTTTGTGGCTGGAAGCAGCTGCCTAGAGCCCAGGCCAGTGGTGGAGCAAAATGGTTTCCTGTGCCGTGCTTGGCACACGTGCCAGGGGTTGCTGACTCCTAGTCTATGAAATCTACGAAATGGGTAATTAGTCCAAAATTAAGTGCCCATTTGTTTCATGTATCTGGACTAACTTTCATATCCAAAGACAGTGGGAGGAAATCTGTCATCACTCTACATGTGATCTCGCCCACTCCTCAGAGCACTGCTGCTCTCCTTCAGTCTGGTGCTGAGAGACTGCCGGATGGCACTGTTCTGATAGTAGGAGGCCATTCCCTGCTAGGTTCATTGGCAGGGAGTGGCTTCCTCTGTACCAGTAACACATACAACAGATCTGGGCAGGGAAAACCAGTGCTTCTTCCAGTTAAGATACAGACTGCCCAAAACTTGTGTTGTGGTGGCTGGCATTTCTTTCTAGTGGAAATGTGTTTGTTCAGCAGAAGTTGGGCAAAAGGAGAGACTTGCACATTTGCAGACTAGATACTAGCAGATACAAGCACCAAATTAGGTATAGGAAAACTTTTACCTCGTCCCTGATGAGGACAACATTCATGCTCCCAGGATATTTTTTTTGCCATAGACATGTGTGGATCTAGAATGTTGAAAAGGGGGGTGCAGACAGTGAGATGCATCATCATATAAAACAACACATATTTTTTTCCAGTTCAAAATGAACTAGAAACGTTACTAATATGCTAGGGGCATAGGGCTGTATTATTCAGTTTAGGGTTGAAGCAGAAAAAACATAACTTAATTGGAATGAGTTAAAAACAATCTGGATTACTGTGAAATAGGAGTATTATTACCAGGAGCAGCTAACAGACAGCAGAATTGCAGAACAAAGGCTAGGTTGATTATTGCAACATCAAGACCATGAAAAAAGAAGAGAGGGTCATTAACACCCATGGAATGAAGTGGTTAAAAGGGATCAAATATATTAAAATGAGCCATGAAGTCACTTGACACTCTCACTGCTGCCTGACTAGAAATGCTCCTTAAACTTTGAGGGCAGGAGGAACGGGCAGGGAGGGAGGATTGCACCAGTGCACCTCCCCTGAATCCACCCCGAGCATAAATGCCAGGCAGGCTCTCTGGAGTGGACAACAATACTACAGATAGGTGTGCCCTGCCTTCCACTTCAGATCTGCAAACGGGCACTCATTGCTTCATGGGAATGTAGCAGTCCACCCCAACATCCTTTGCCTTTCTCACACCTTTTCTGCCCAGAGGCCCAGCACATTTGTCCCTCTCCACCACCACTTGCCTCCCACAGGACTAGATCTTGATCAGTCACAAAACAGGGTAGTACAGAAGACTGACTGCCACCAAAAGGCAAGACCTCAGGTGGGTGCTGAGAGCCTTAGTGTCAGACAAACCAAAGGATGAGAATACCATGGGGGCGAGCACCAGATTCTTCAAATCCCTCTGTGCCTCTATCTTTCAAGATTCATCCATCCCAGGGCTCCTGTCCTTCCAGACTCTTTCTGATTAAAACAATTGAAACTCACTTTATTGCTGCTGCTTCCAAACACAGAACTGTGGCCAGTGTAAGGGTATGCAATCACACTTATCCTAGTATGACTCTGCTTTCTCCTTCATCACCCTCAGCAATACCCTCCATGTCAGTCCCTGCCCAACTTCACTGTCACCATTACGCGGCATGAGATTTCCCTAGAATTGGCATTCTTGGTGTCTTCCTCCAACAGGGCATGATTTTCCTTTTATTTCCTTCTTGGGCCTCTTTTTTCTGCTGGTAGGGCTCACACTACCATAGTTTGGCGAGACATATCTGAGCATATAATTAAAGCAGTGAAAGATCCTTTGTCCTTCTAAACACTAGAGAAGTCAAAGGGAAGCCCAAATTCCATGAGGCACAAATACACCAATGTAGGACTTGCACATGACATAATGTTTTCAGTTTGTGTTTATTACATCTTCACAGTATATATTACAGTAAAGGTGAATGGCACTATTCCACTTTATATTGTAATGACACAATTCAGTGATGATGACAAAAAGTCATCAGCCAAACAAATTATATGGTGGATAAGCTGCTATGGGTCTGTTGGGGGTCAGGGACTCATTCAGTAAAGCAGCTAACATAGCGGGAACTTCAAACTGAAACCGTGACCCATACCTTAGTCAGAAATTTGCATGGCAGCCCTTAGGTTCTGTCCAAATTGCAATTCAAGCCTGTGCTAATGGCAGCCTTGTTGCCCAGATACCATGGTGAGGAACATGCAGAAAAATCTAGTTAAAACATAACCATCCTTAAAGTGCTGTTCTTCAACGTTCGGCATCTTCTAGTGATTCAATTCTTGAACCAGATTACTGATTCCTGCTGGTACTTATGGCTAAGAAAACACCTTAATTTGGATTCTGAGGTCTTCTACCAAGTTACACAACTCAATAATACCAGCTGGTAGTGAAAGTGTCCTCTTTGGTAGAGTTAGTAATTTAATTTTCCACTGACACTCAGATTTTTGATGTTTTTTAACAATTTAGGTTCAAGGTGGTATTTGGTTAGCCTAAAGAAAGGTGGAAAACTCTTTTCTGATCATAATAAAAGAGAAGGACTATATAAAGGAAGAGAGAGGCAGGTGTTCCCCTTAGTGCAGTGTGATTTGCTCCATTCAATATTTGAAGGCAAAGCTGATCCTGAACAGGAATGGTCTAGATTTATCCTATAAAACACAGCAGCATGAAAGGCAAAGGGCATTGAGATATGTGCAAATATAGGAGGTGCTTCACTAGGTGTACAGAAGCTCTGTAAACTCTGGCCTAGCAAAACCCACAAAATCCTACTTGAAGTACCAGAGGGTAAAATTAGCTGGGAACTGGACAGCAAGTCATCTGGGTACAAACAAACTCAATGGGTTTGCAAGCCAGAAGGACAAGGGCTGATCATGTGAAGCAGAGACTAGAGATGAGAGTCACACCCAAGTTGAGCCCTCTCTACATACTTGGAATATGCATTCTCCCAGGAAGGACCTCAGACAGCCTGTTTCTCCTTCCTGCCTTATTATACAAATGGTGAGCTTTTGGTCAGCCTCACAGTTCCCCTCCTCCCTCTCTTCCCCTGCCACCCCTCCATATAGGCAGGCACCCTGGTCTTCTGCCAAGCATATTGTATAGTCTTGAATTAGAGGTACAGCTCTGTAATAAAGCCAAGAGGAGGCTTTAAAGAAAAATAGCTCACCTTTACTAAGTGTTTATAACACACACATATACACGTATTTTTATTTATACATTATTTTGTTGAAACTGGAAAACTAAAAGGAAGCACAGCAGTAGCCCTAACAAAGCAGCTATGGACTCCTAATAGTAGAAATGAAGTAAGGACAACACCAGCTTTTGCCTCAATGTGTTACACCCTGCCAGCAAATGTAGCATGTGCAGGTTTAACAATGGAGAAAATGGATCCAAAACTGTGGAAAAGCCAAACTCTTTGGAAAGCCATTTCTGGGGTAGCTGCAAAAACATGCCTTGGTTTGAGTTCCATGATCTAACACTTCTGTACTGGAGTAAGCACAGGACCAAACAGAACTGCAGCAGCCCCTGCTCATAGGATAAAAGGAAATGTAGAAATAATATGTAAAATTGTTCCCCATTGCAAGGGACTGATAATGGGCAAGTAATGACAGGCAATTGGTGTGCAGAGCACTACACAGCTAGTGACAGCTGGAGGGACATATGTGGGGAAATGTGGAAGGTATACAGAAAGAAGGGAAAGGTGGAGAACAGTAGAAGGCAGGTGTAGAAGAGCTGGTATAGGATGGCAGGGGAGAAGTATGTAGAAAAAATAGGCATATGATTCTGGCTGAGAGGTAGGTGTGAACAAAGGACAAGCAACATGGACAGTAGGTCTGTTTCTTCACAAGGTTGCAGGGACAGCCTTGTGAAGATATAAGAGGGAGGCAATCTGTCCATAATGAATGAGGGGGTAGGTTTTCTGGGAGAAGCGAGAAGCACCCAGGGAGAGTGGAAGGGAATGTGCTTACAAGTGAGAGGCACTCTGGGATTGGCATGAGGTATGCTTTGATATTGCTTTGTATGCTGTAAACATTTCATTTGTGCCGCACTATAAGTAAATGTTCAGTTCCAATTGATATATATTCTGTTACAGTAACTGGAAGCCTGGCATAATTCTACATCTCCCATTACTGGCTGATCTTACAACTGGTGTGAAGGAAACACTGGCTGATTTCACACTTGATATCACTTACGTATCATCCTATTCTAACATGCACCATCTAAATCATAGAAAAAAGTCTACTGCAGAACATTACATAATTTATGTGTAAATCCATTTTGCTCAAGTGTATGCTCACTCACACGTCAGTTCCTTCAGTACTAAAATTACCAAGATTTGGCCTCTCACACCTTCCCTGTATAGAAGGTATGGCTCAACCAGTACACTACAAATTATATCTAAAAGGACACAGATAGCTCCACATCCCGTGATCTGGGATAAAAAATAATATTGGAAGCAATTTCAGATTCTACTCCAGTGCCTTGACCTCTGAAACAATCACATTTTGTTATTTTTAAAGCATTTTATCTCCGCTCTTCAAATTGACCAGTTGAATTTGACTGTCTACAAAGTGCTGTCAAAAGCACAATGTAAGCTACATGGGAAGAAACTACTTTTCTTATATCCCTTTCAGCTACTGCAGCTTTAGGTGTTTCTTGTAACTATACTGGGCTCAAAATTTTCAGAGGTGTGATTGTTGGTGTCCCTTTAATAGCAATATAAATTGAATTAAAATCAGGTTTATTTATCATTGGTGATAATTTATTCCAAAAAAGTGTTTACCGTGGCTGAGACACAGTCACCATTTTGTTTTAGGGGTGTGATTGGTGTGGGGGGAAGGTTTCTTAACTTGTCTATTTTAATTCAGACTGACATTTGGCAGAAAAGACAAGAGCTGATGCCAGTTTTTTGTGTGCTAGGCTGTGCTTGAAGGGGGAGGAGAGAGAGCGAGAGAGAGAAGGAATGCAAGAACAGTCAGAAAAATAACTGCAGTGGCTTCAAATGGAGGGTTTCCCGTTAATATATATTCTTGTATTTGTCCTGGGGGAACATTCTCTAGCATTGACCTAAGGGGGTGAACCTAGTAGAGAGGTAAAAAAGCTTATTCTAAGTCTATACATTTAACAGCCAATCCATATTATGGATAAGGTAATGCAGACTTTGAATCTACTTTAGCTATCCAAAGCAAGACACTAGATGAAAAGCAGAGAAGAAGGGCTAGAGGTTTTCTTCCCTCTGGATTATTGGCTTCTTGGAAGTACTTTTAAGGATTTAGGAAAGCACTGCTGATGTTCACATCCCCACTTTCTTTCCAGCTCTTCCCCATAGAAGGGACTGCAATGCCATCAAGCTCTGTTGCCATGAGTTGTCAGGCAGCTTCAAGAAATGAGTTTGGAGAGGACTCCACTGAGTATGCATCAAAACGTTCTACATACATTTTAACATGAGGCACTGATTTGTTCAACTGCCTAGTCTGTTCCAAAATCTGTTGTGGGAGTTTCATATTCCAGTCCCCCCTGATAATTTGTTATGGATGGGGACAGTTAAACAAAGGAATTGGGTCATACAATTACAATTAAAAGCAATCATCCAGGGCAGTCTTTTAAACTGAGGATCAGTCATGATAAGATCTCCAGCTGATGGAAGAAGGGCCCCTTCTCCTCTCTAACGCAAATTATCTCTACCCAGTCATCATCTGTTGAGCTTTTCTAACCCCTCATTCCCATTCATGCAAGGACTGCTCACTTTACTATCTTTTGGCCATCTGTTCAACACCCCAGACTTCCACCTGTGCCATGGTATTTTCTAATTAGCCCTGTAGCAGGCTGTCCTGCCAAAGGGCTGGGATATGTCTGAAAGCACTAAAGGTGGTACCTCTTAAACTGTTCTGAAGTCCTTATGTGACTTGGATGATTCTTTGTATGTTTTGAAAACAAGAAGTAGTAAGAATTGTCTTTGTCCTCTTCAAAAAGCAGTGAGTTCTGTCAAGCAGCAGACCTAACATATTACAGTTGATGCATCCTGTGACATTGTATGGAGTGTGTAGCTGTGGAAGAGTCTGGATAATTCCACCAACGTTATCTACTAGGTCCTGAAGAGCCACATATCATGTCAAAGGAGGTTCTTTAGGTGAAAGCATTCAATGCAGTGATAGTGGTGTCACTGACACAGGCAGGAGGTTGCTTGGATTGGAAAGTAGAGCTCTTTCACTCCATCCTCACCTTCATTGGCTTCGCAACACAGTAAGCCTCCCTTCTGTCCAAAAAGATCCTAACATAGCTCTCATGGGTGCAACTATATGTTCATTAATGTGCTGTAATTATGGTACATTAAGCTGAGTACCTGTAATTACAGGTACTAACTTAATGCACTGTAATTGGCTCTACTGTGCAGTAACACTGGTGAACACTTTTTTCATGAAGCTAATGCGCAGTAGATTGATTTTACTGCGCATTAGCACATTGGCATGGTTTTTGCCAGCCATGCTAATACGCAATAGAATTCGTCTACTTCACCTTCTCACGTAGACATACCCAGTAAATCTTGTTTCTGCTGCTCCCACATCATATGGAAGGATATCAAATGGAACAGAAAGTGTTGCCTTCTCCTCCAGGGCTTACCTGAACAAAACAAGCAGTAATTGGACCTTGTCTTGGGATATCTGACATGACAACACATGACAGCACATTTTGTACAACACATAAGAAAAGTTAAAGGCATGAAAGCATATATACTCCATTCTAGAGCTGTTGGTTTCATGTACCAATTCATCTTAATGCAAGGAGTCACTTGGGCACTTGCTTGTTAAGGACCAAATTGGGTGCATTCAGTCGCTATCAACTTTGATTAAACTCAACAGGAGCTACATCATTCTCAGATAAAACCTAGCCCTGGGTGCAGTCTGGAGTGAGTGTATATAGGATGCCACAGATTAAATGTCTCAGAGGGGCAGGGAAGCTCTCTCTAGATTATCTGTCCGCTAACCAGAAAGAAAATAGACTCCAAATACTCTGTAAGTACTGTGGAGAGATGTGTGTAAATGTTTCTACCATCTCTTAAGTAATCTTCCTTGCTCCTGTATATTTCTTTTACTCCTTCAGTATAATAGGCCCCTCTACACAGTTTAATTTTGTTTGGCTTGGTAAAACAAAAATATAGTCCAAGAAACATCATCAAATTATTTCATTAGTGTTTTGCTTCTCTGTTTCCTTCTTGTGCATAACACCAGATTCCTTTAAGAGATGTCTCTCTAACCCTAGTTTGCTGGGTTAACTGGTCCTATCAATGAAAAGGATTCATGTGCCTGACTGAAGAGGTATATTCAAAGAAAACAATGGCTGTACTCTGGGTCCTGCAGAGTTTTTGCCCCTTACAAGCTGGTCCTCTTGTGTTCCTGTCCCTGCCACTTATGTTACAATTCACTGGCAAAAGATGAGTTTAAACAATGGTTCTCAGCTCAGAGTATGAAATGTTCTTTCAGACAGTTCCTCTAACAAAACAGAAAGCTGGCCAATGAGATGGTGCCTCTTACCAAGCAGCCTGCAAACTGAAAACTGGAGAATCTGCATTGTAGAATAACAGTCTAATCAGATGTTGGGAAGAGCTCTTCCCATTTGAAAATACATATGGATTCTGTGCTTTTCTGAGCTTTGGTTGCCCTAAAGAGCTCAGGAACTATCTCTGATCTGTGCACATGGCTCTGCAACAAGACAGTATGCCTGAACTATAACAACCACCTGAATCCCAAGAGTCATCTCAAAACAATAACATGGTAATTTAGGCACCCTCTTTCTTCTCCCCTTCTTTTCTAACCCAGGTACCGGTTTTACTCAGTGGTCACATTACAGATGCAGTCCTTGGAACACTTATAGGCATAATCATGATTGTAACTCATCAGCAAAAACACCATTCCTCCCAGAGTCGTCCCTAGAGGTGTGCGGGACCTGGAGGGGAGGGGGATAGAGTGGCTGGAGCCAGCAGAGTGTGGGGGTGTCAAGCCAGCAGCGCTTGGCAGCGGTGGCAGAGCCGGCAGCGGCAGCAAGTGGCCACAGTGGCAGAGTCTCGGGCCCTGGGGCAGTCACCCAGATTCACACCCCCCCAGGGACAGCCCTCACTCCTCCCATGAGAATGCGCACAGTGACTAATCTACAGACATTATTAATTCCCCAGCTCATTCTGCATCACCTTAAAACAGAGCTTGAGAACTATGTCCTGCATAATATAGGTATGGGTGACTTGATAGCCACTTACAAGTATGTCAAGGGTGAACACCAAATCTAGGGGAACAACTCTTCAGAAAGGCATCCCCAGGGAGGACGAGGACCAACTGGCACAAGTTAATTGAGGAAAAAATTAGGTTGGACATTAGGAAAATCTTCTTTTCTGTAAGGGTATCTAAAATCTGGAGCACACTCCCAGCAGAGGTGGTGCAGTCACCATCCTTGGAGGAGTTCAAGAGGAGGCTGGACAAGCACCTCGTTGAGCTTGTTTGAGCCTATTAATAACCTCCTGCACATGGCAAAGGACTGGACTTGATGATCTTACAGGTCTCTTCCAGTCCTTTGATTTTATGATTCTATAATGTATGGACACAAAGATCTCTTTGATATCTACAAAGCTTTTTTTTTTTTTTTTTTTTTTAACTTTGCTGCACTTAGCTTGGAGTCCAGTTTTTCCTGCCTACTCCTTAATATATCAATGTTTTAACCCAAACTTGGAGGATAGAAAACCCAGGGATCACTCTAGCTACAGATTTTAGATTCTACTCTAATTATATTATTTTACACCATGGTTGTCCTGTGACACAGCTGACGTCTGTTCACAATTTCCTCCTAAACTATGTAATAAAAATGCGGCAAATACAGCAAGTACTGCTTCAAGGCTTAACTCTATGCACTATGTTTTCAGGGCACTAGTTATTTTGGAACAAATTCCTCAGATAGGGTCCATGTCTCTATATTTGCCTGAATACTGAACATTCAATTGGCAATCATTAAATGATAATAACAGTTGGTAACCAATAAATATTAATAGTATAACCATGACTTCCATGTTTCTCCATCTCTCTCCATCATGTCCCCATCAGGCAATACATGAAAAGTGTGTTCGGCCATAACAAATGTGCCTTTTGTTCCCCGCACTTGTTAGCAATTAGAGGGGAGAAATATCTCATCTTGGATTCGTCTTGGTACCTAACAGTTGCCTTACAAGAAGTTTTTTGGGTAGCAGGAGCATCTTTTTTTGGTTTTGTTTTGGTACATTGTCACACAGAATGGGGCCAGACTTAGGAGCAAAGCCCATAGGCTTAACTTCAGTGTAAATAAATATCTGTAATAAATAATAATTTGTACCAGAAGAAATAACAAAGCCATTCTAGCCAGGGAGGAAACTGAAGTTCCTTGACAAATTAATAAAAGTATCATTCAGCTTCTTTTCCCCACAGAGAAGGACTTTATAGTCAGGGGTGCTGTCAGATAGGTAGGAAGGGGCTGCAAGACGGTCACTACTGACCTCACAATGTGTGTGTCACCTGGAAGAAAGAGCTGACTCAGTTGATCTCTTCCTGAGCTGGGAGGAAGCTCAGGTCCTGTGGCCTTAGTTCCTCCCACCCCAACCTTCAGATCAGAGTCCTAGCCACCTGTGTGAGTGAAGCAGTGCTTTAGATTGTGCTCAGCGACACTGGTTTCATGACTACCCTTAGCATCATCTCCAAATGTATGGAAGAGGTTTGAGCCAGGAGAGCTCTAGAAGGATGGAGGGGTATATCAGCATTATTTACAGAATAGCCTGTGGAGTGAGTTTTAGGAGGCCCATCTTCTAGGCAGATGGCCCATTGCACCACAGAGGATACATTTCTGTTCCAGAAAAAGGCAACAAATTCAGGATGCTACCAAGAACCAAAGCACATACACAAACTCAGAGCACTGTGTTTGGGTCACGTTCTGGAATGGGCTCCCCTTCCACTCCCCTTCCCCCTCCTTCTGCTCCTGTACCACTGCTTTTTTTTAACAACAATGGAGTTTCACATTTGGAAATGGTTTTGGCTGCTGTGGGAAGCTCATGGTTTCTTCTGGCCCCAATCTGCTCTAACTGAGCCTCCTCTGGGTTTGAGTCAACAGATCTGTGTAAATTTTGGATCTCAGGAACCTGGGGTAAGAGTCTTTCTCCATGAGGCTGTGTATTTTCCCCTGGGCCTCATCAAAGCAAGAAGGAGAGGGCTCCTGCACATTTCTTCTTGTCACCTCCCGTGTCTGGAAGTCTATGTTCACCTAGGAAAAATGTCCAAAAAAGAAGTTGATATAAAGTAAGCCTGGGCTTATACGGTTAAAACTGTTTGTCACAGACATAATTGTTGTGATAAAAAGCATGAGTTGGGGCAGGAGTTGTAATATACTATTCCCCAATTTTCATACTTAGGCAGCTTACAATAGGTATTTAATATATATTAATTTCTGTGCTATCTTGAGATGCTCAGGACCTTTGCCACTTATATTTAGGTTCCTTATTATGGATTTTGATGCCTATCTTTAGACACTTATTTTAAATCTGAAACTGTAGACCCCTGTCTTTGTTACTCCAGCTAGCCCCTCACTGATGAAGAAGACTCTTTTACAATACTTTTTACAAACTTCACTCTATGCATGTCAAAATTAATAAAGAATGATTTTTTAGGGGCTCAAGCTATTAGTAAAATTGGATTAAATGGCTTTATATTATTTTATTTTGAAATAAATTGTTTGGATTTTCTCATCATTTGCCATTGCATCAAAATATATTATGCCAAGACTTTTCTACTAAAATTAGTATAATGTTACGATGAACCCATGTGCTATAATTTTCATAGATTTTGTCTTAATAAAAATATGTCTTTATCCTGGCTGTCATGAGAAAACTGACTGAAAAGGCATCCCTAGGAGACAGTTTCCCATTGCTACTCTGTTGAACTACTTAGGCTTCCATAATTATATAATAGGGAATTATATAATCAAGGAAGTAGACCTCTGTGTCTTGTCTCATATGTTTGTGGCACTGGTTGGTTTCAACATTAGACTTGTGGGATCAGAACTCCAGATTCTAAGCCCATTGGGAATGCATTAAGCATAACAGGACACAGATGATCTTATCCAGCTCCCATTATTGTGATGAAAATATTGTTATCCACTTCAATAGGAAATAAATTTGACCTCAGATTGCCAATGCTGGCAGGTCGCAAGTTTTGATAAAAGTCTGAGTTTTCCTCATTGACACCACAGAATCTCCCATAGTCCAAAAGAGAAGAAATGGCAAACTCTCTCTCAGGGATGCCTTTGCAGTCAGCTTTCTAAAGATCAGTGTCATTAAGGCAGGTTGTTTTTCAGGGGAAACATTTTTAAGAAATTGGATGTATATTCACTAGAACTCCTGGCTGGGTAAAGATATGATGCCACAACCTGAATCACAGTATAAGGTGTGACATCATCATCTTGTTAAAGGGACAATTCCCAGCTCTAAATTCTGTACTGGTTACTTAAAGAGTACAAAATCTCGTTGGTGAAACTTGTGGCAAACCAAAGTGTTCCCAACCACTCCTTTTTCTTCCATCACTTAGAGAGTTTTCTTTCTAGGCTTGCCTCTGAGACTAATCCCACCAGAAGGCATATGACTACCAACCTCTCGAGGGGCTTGCACATCAATAAATTCTTCAAAGATCCTGTGAGCCTTTGATGCCAGTTTGGTTGCTGATCGGGTCTTTTTAAACTCTTCACAGGCCAGCCAGAACTCCAGGTTCTCCTCGCTGAACTCTGTCTTTAGGAACGCGCGGAATGCAGCCACCCCATCTGTGAGGGGGAAACATTGGATTTATGCATGAAAGGAGAAGGAAAACAGGAAACAACTTCAGGCAGGTCCAGGTAAATCCTCGCAGATACTTCATATTCATCCATTCACCCATTTGTGACTAAGTCAACATTTTTCAAAATACACCATTTGTAGTCTTATCTCCTGGGTTTCTCTTTACTTATTTCCACACAGGAAGGACCCTGGATATTCTAACTGTAATGACTACAATAAACAGGAAAAGGAAGAAATGCTGAGTGATAACTGCCTCTCTGGGTAGGTGATCAAAATGCTCTTAGCTATTTTCAGTGCTCACCATTTGGGGGATTTCAGTAACATTCCAGGCCAGCTGAGGTCACATGTTGTAAACCTAGTAGAATTTATTAGGAAATGTGAGTGTCCTAATTTCTATGCCTTGGTGTGGCAGAGCACAGGTTGTGCCTGCCACTTTAAGGGGTCTGAGCAGGTGGCAAACAGCCTGCAGGTGAGAGCAGACCCAATCAGGCGGTCACATGTTAGGCAAGAGGCTGCCTGATTGGTGGAGAGGCTGGGTGCCTGGGTATAAGGCTAGGCCCCAAGAGCAGGGCTGGCAGTTGCTGCAGGGGCCAAAGGAACAATATCACCCAGCCAGAGATCTGCTGCTCCCAGAACAGCTTGGAGATTCAGGATAGGAACTATGGGGATGGAGGAAGTTCCTGGTCCTGGGGCATGACCTAAAACTACATCCTGCTAGGGAGGATGGTGTGGTGGGGCTGCTTGTGGTGGGGTAGTCCTCAGGAAATGTCACACCTGTGCCTCCCCAGTGAAAGGCAAGAATGGGGCAGTGGAAATCCTCAGCCTCAGCTGCCTTGCAGGGGACCCGGTGGAGGGGAAAGGCTAGGGGAGTGCACCCTGACAGAAAAGCACAGGGCCAAGGCGCACTGAGTAGGGCCTGAGGCAGGGTCCAGGCTAATTGAACAGGCCTGAGACAAGGCCCAAGGGGCATTAGGCCCAGCAGCCAGTGAAAGGCAGGATATTGAGGCCCCAGCAAAGGACATGCAAAGAAGGTCCAGTATGGCGGGTGTGGCAGCGGAGCTTGATTGGCTGCTGCAGCAGCTGGGCCGAGGCTCCCAGATGATGACCCAGAAGCACATCAGGCACATCTGGGATGCCAGTTCCAGGTCAAACCCAGCTAATAAGGACCCACTGGGCCCAGTGGGGGGAGCGCAATGCGGAGGTGGAGTTTAAAGGACACAGTGTGCAGGAGGACCAAAAGTGGCTGCAGTGGTTCCATGGCAGCCACACTCCAGAGGGACAGCCCCTGCAGGGGCAAATGGTGGAAACTGTAGCAACAAGCAGCTCTCATTGGAGCTGGCTCAGAGGAGCTATGTCAAGTACCAAAGAGCAGGAAATTGGACCTTGGCAACCATGACAGCCAGAGACAATCCAGGAAAATCTGCAGGCAGCACAGTATAGCTGTGAGTACTGGGGCTGGGCACAGGGGAAGGAGAGCTAACTTCCCTAGCCTCAGTATGTGGACAGTGTTGTGATATGGACTTTTTAACTCCCAAGCTGGGGAGATGTACCTGTGTGGAGGATTTTGTATACTTTTGCATCAGTGCCAGGAAGACACTGTTGCAAACTGTGATTGGACATTGTTTACCTGTGTTGTCATCTGGGAGGCACCAGGTGGATGTGTAGGAGAGGCAGAGCCCCGAAATGCGGGACCTATGACATCTGTGTGAAGGCTGTATGAGGACAAAGAAGATTGGCCTCTCTTCCTTTTTATAACACCAAACACACGGCAGGTGTGGACTTATAGTACTCCCACAGACGCCCAAGCCAGCAAACTGACTACATACTGGGGAATAAGTACACCCTCTCTGGTCAAGAATTCTTGCTGGTCATCGAAGGACAAGCATGGGAGGTTACAGGGGCATGAGGCCCAGGTAGGTTTGAGGATGCCTGAAGCCAAGTTTGGGCTGGGTGAGGCTGAGTACAGCCCAGCTAAGAGGCCGGGGGGAGTATTAATGGATATGGATGCCATGTGCAAGGCATGGGACATGGTATAAGGAGAGGTTTAGAGCTGTGTATTCACCATTGGCATCAGGGCAATTAAACGGGCAGCCTCCTGTCTGGGAACAGCTTAAGTTACATCAAAGGCACAGCAGGAGAGGCAGGTGGGTGGACTGCCCTAAACAAGTGGGCAGGCCAATATTCAGACCAGCCCCGGGACGGCCCACTTGTTACACCTGGCATATTCATAGAATGAGCCCATGTGGATTCAGCTGTTATATTTCCTTTCTCTGCAAATCTAAGACCAAGATCAGCCCTGGAGAAAGTGGAGCCAAAATCTATGAATTATGCTCATCTACTCTAGGGCTGAATTTGGCCTATAACATTTTTCCATTATGATGCTCTAAACCCTTTGGACTTTTACCATGGGGCAATTTAAGGTTTATGACAAGAACCCTCCTCGGCCAGCATTACCCCGTGCCAATTTTTATCTCTAAAAATAGCTACAGAACAAGGGATGGTAATCAGTGAGAGGGTGGAAGAGGTCTTTTGGAAGTCTCTGAAGGTTCCAGAAAGGTTGTTTCCAATCCCTCTTCCTCCTGGCTTTCATAGGTAGGGTGAGTGGAGAGAGTAGGGAGCACTTCCTGCAACTATACATTGCATACATACTCATATATAAGTGTGCCCACACTTGTCTGGCCTGTTATGAGTTTGCCTTAGGACCTGGTCTCACAATATCAAGGGCTCCTTAACAAATCCTCATATTTTCTTGTCTTTGTTTTCTCCCCCATGCTATGCACACAAGAGAAAACACTCACTTTGCTGCATAAGTTTCACATACAGCTCCAGTGCTGGTGAGCACCTCTTCTATTTTGATCTACTTTAACCCCTTGCTGCGCCCTGCTTCTGCACTAGATGCCAGACTTGAGCTGGCAAGGAGACTGAGAAGCACTTATTGAAACCCTGTGAGCACTGCAACCACTGTGGTTTGTGCCCCCCAGCACATACCCTGTATGTTTCAGTACAGAATGTCTTGGGCTGTGCTGCTGGTTTGGAGCCTGACCTCAATCACCTATCCTTCTTGACAGGCACAATGTGGCTGTTTCTATAAAATGTGTCTTTTTCCACTCCATGTTCCTGATCTTATTCCTCACTCTTTGGGACAGGGAATCTCAGCCTTGTTAACTGCAGTCAGAGGGGGAGCTACTTTTGTAGCCCTGGCAATATCCAGCCCCAACAAGAACTGCAACATTTAGGTATGGGCCTACTAAGTACCTTGGGAAGGCTGCAGGACAAGAACATCCCAACAATTCATTAGGCTGAGTAGAAACCGCTGGGCACATCTCCTGGGGCAGCAGTATACTGACTAGAAAGGACAGAGCTTGGCTGCATATAAGCCCACTCTCTGAGCTGGGATGGGCAGTCCAGGCCTGCAGGCTGCAGCAGAAGGAGCTGGGAGGCAGAGCTGGCTGCCAGGGGAAAGGAGGGACTGGGGGAATCGAGGCTACTCCTTATGAAGGTGACAATGGTTAAGGCCTTGAGGGGACTGAGCTTGACTTAGAACCAAAAAGTTAATCCTTTATGTGTTGGTTGTCTTTTCTTTATTTCAATTTATGATGGGAGGACTGGATTGTGGTTGTACAGGAGGTCGGAAGGTCATGGAGCAGGGTGCCAGGGGTACTCTCTGCTTGTGAGGCCAACTTTGATCAGAGACATGTAAGGCTGGGGCTTAGGAACCCAGGGAGCCTATACACATGCACCGAGGCTGCTCCCACACACTGCTAATTACCATGCTTCAGCAGACATCAGCTCATTTGATGAGCTTTAGTTAAAGCACCCACACTGCCATTTTTCAGCATGGGGATGCTGATATATGTGATGCACCAGGCACTTTAATTAGAGCACTTTTAGAGCCACTCTAATTAAAGCACCACCACCCCACTCCCAGGGCACATGTATAAATGCCCCAAGAGTCCAGGGTAGTGGATCTGGGCTGAGGATGCTCATCCAGACAAAAAGGGGCAAAGGCCAAGAAGGCTGAAACCCGGACAGTGGTTTGGGGCTTGAGGGGCCCAGTGTCTCTTTGGGACCAAAAGATCCCATACAAAGGGGGAAATGAATCATCTGTGAGGCACTGCCATAACTATGGGGGTGGCTGGAAGTCATGATTCTAGCCACTAAGACAAATAAGACCCTCTTAAAGAGGGAGTACACCTATGTACAAAGAAGTAAAAGGCACACAACAGGACACTTTACATTGTATAATGTGACTTGTATACAGGGATTACAGAGCTGCAGCACTGGAGAACAGCAGGGTGGGGGGTTGGCATGCTGAGAAAGATGTACCTGAAAGAGATGATGGCCCTTCCTTGAGCCTGTAATGCAGGGCATGTCAGAGATCTCACTAGCCCTCTTTCTCACCCCAATCTCATTATTTTCCCTCATTTCAATTATATCCTTTTCTCTTTCTTTTTTCACTTTCCCTCTCTCTCTCTGTTCCTCTGCTCCTTGCTTGCTTCCTTGCTTCCTTCCTTCCTCTGTCTCTCTTCTTTTTTTCTCATGGCTATAGGAAGAAGAGACCTCCCCTGATGCCACTGGCCAAGAAGCCCTTTGCTGCCAGGGGCACATACTACTTGCATGCATTCTTCACCCATAAGAATCTAATACTTGCCCTTTTCCCAAAGACTTCTGTAACCCCCATGTGCCAGGTCTCTATACATGGAAAAAGCCCTTCTCTTAGGTCAGATATCTGGAGTTATTTGTAATTATCTGGAGACCTGCAGGTCATTGGACCTGATGTAAGAGGGAACATGAGGACAAAAGTGAATCGTCTGTGGGTGGGGTTGTTCAGATCCTAGGGCTGACTGGCTCCCTCTCCCTTTGTCCTTCGGTCTCTGGCTGATCACCAGTATTTCCAGTGTGGGCAGTAGCGGTTATGTCTCAGAAAATGAACATGAGATTACTGAGTGCTATTAAACAGGTGCTGCACAGTGAGGTTGCACAGCAGTTTATGATGGGAAATGAAGCAGTATGTTGTATCTAAGTGAAAATGTGGGGTGAATTTATGTATGTGGGATGCCACTACCTGAGTTAGCTTGCATGTTTATTGTAACACCTTCCCACTCATAAACTGAATCTTGAGAGGGTTCATTACAAAAGGTCAGAATTTTTGCTTCAAAGTTCATCTCATCTGAATGAACAGCCTGTCTCAACACAAGGCTCCAGCACTGTCAGATTCAGTACTGGCTTGAAGAAAAGAGCATCATCTACAGCAGTGGTCTCCAAATTTTTTTGATTGCTCACCCCTATCAGTAAAAAATTTTTGAACACACCCCCTCAATATATGTATATTTATATTTGCGCACCCCATCAGTAAAAAATTTTTGAGCACACCCCCCCAATATATATATATATTTATATAAATATACATCTAAATAGAAGTTCTAATATTTTCTTCCCGCACCCCAACGGATCGTCTTGCACACCCCCTGCTGTGCACGCACCCTACTTTGGAGACCACTGATCTACAGGGTCATCTACTGAAATATCAATTTGAGAGACTTGGAACAGCTAGGAAGTCCAATACATAAAACATATACAGATAAAGTGCAGAAATGAAGAGCAGGATTAGGAGCCTTCAGGTATGGCAGCATGGGCTATCCACAGAGTAAAGTGGCAACCTTGTCCAAAATCATGGTCCTTCAGGAAGTACTTATTAGGGACAATGGCCTTTAGGATAGGTCTCATATACTTAGTTAGACATTTGACTCAAAAAAGGAGCTGTGAGTGTAGAGATCCTTGAAAACCAAATGAGGAAACAGTCACCATAGAGCAGACAGGATAAAGACAGTGCATAGAATTCCTCGACTCAGGGGAGAGAGTCAGAGCCCGTAAGAAGAATGGACCAAGGAGGAATCTGCAAGTCTGTGACAGCTGAGCAATGGCAGGCTAGTCACACTCTTTTACGCTTCCCTTGTGAATATGAGCCAGATCACAGATACGTTACTGGTTTTACTCACTTCTTACTCAGCCATAATGCCTGCTGGCTTCAGTGAAGATTTAGCCTGAATGAGGACTTCAAGATTTGTCCCTTTCTGTACCCCAAAATAGCAGTAAAGTATACTGCAGAATGAAGGAACGGATTGTGCTATAACATAATCTTTCGCCAAGATCTTCCTGGGGCAGGATGATTCCCTTGCTGCTCCCAAATCAGGGTTGTGTCTTAAAGGCATAAGTTAGCTCTGTAGGCTTTAGGTAACAATCATATATAGTACTAAAACACAGCTCATCAACAATTTCATTTATTCATCCATGCAACTCACCTTTGAATTAGGTTGGTATTATTGTCCCTGTCACACAGAGAGGAACAATGAAGCAGGGATGGTCAATGACTTTCCCAGGGTCGATGACAAAGCTATGATTAGAACTGATTGTGTTCTTGACCTCACCTCTGAGTTTCTTCCCTTAAATCACAGAGAGTAGATTGACTATTGCAATAAGGAAAGGGCTTTGCCGGCCAGAACATGATGGCTGTCAACCAAGGCCAGCCTCATCAGCTTAAAAAAGATCTAAAGCTAACAGCTTAAATCATAGACCAGGAATCTAGCCATGCAGGAAAGGGAAAGCTATTAATGATTATTGTTTAATGCTGTAAATGTGATTGGCACTTTGTGTAGGGAATGATCCCTGTGGTAAATGGAGGAATTGCTCAGCAATAGGAGAAACCATGGATCCTGGGACAAAGGAGACAAGGCTAGGATTCTCTGGCAGCATGTTGGCTGCACAGGCAATGATGAATAAGAGGTGGGGGAGGATGACCTTCTCTGACCTTAGATGAATTCTGTGGAAAGCACAGAATATGGATGTGCTATTCTGGCTTGAAAATAACCAGAAAGGAGCATGGGCTCCTATCCCACGATTTTGTGATAATAATGGCAAAAGGTAGGAAGAAAACACAAGAAATTGTACACTGTGAAGAAAGTGGGGGGAAATCTTCACAAAACTAAAATGAAAATTTCACGTGAAGATCTTTACATGTCTGACTCTGACCTGAAAACAAATTCAGGGTTTAAGGACACACTGTCCTGCTGGATGAATGACAAGCCATGTGTCCATTCCTGGGAGGGTTGCAGAACAAGATATGCCACTACTTGCATTTCTTCTAGCATCCTGTCAAAAGGAATTTCCATCTGGCAGACTAGACCATGTCTCCTGGGCATGGGATACCAAGGGAGGCTTACTGTTCTGTCACTTATTGCACATACACTCTCCAGACCAGACTGAACTCCAGTCTCACAGAAGTCATCATTAATCCTCATGAGCATGAACTGAGAAAAGATGCCAATATATAGCATATTAGAGTCACTTCTCCTGTCTGTTTAATGCACAAGGAAACACAAAGCACAGAATGTAGGATGCCCTTCCTGTGCTTTCACATCCCCAGTTTTTTTCCACTACTATATGCACTTAGAAAATGAAAGGTCTACATTATTGTTGGTGGAGCAACATGCCCTGCCCTGTCTCTGGCAAATAAAGAGTGAATAGCAGTCTACGCTCACAAAGGTGCTCCTGGGAGGGAAAATAAGACTCTTTCTAGGCTCTTGCTGCTCCTTGGATGTGCTGTGAGCTTAGGGACAGAAACCCCGAGCCAGGGGAATCCATTTGCATTATGGTTTGAGGTTTCCTGTGACCAAGAAGTAAAGCTACTGTCTCAACAGGGGATCTCTTTATAGTGATATTTAATCACATTTTGATTTAAGAAATACTTCCCCATTCTAGTCTACCCTCCTCATGTAGCTCTGCAAGTATAACAAGACTTGGCAACCATTTGAGGGGGGATTTAATAGCAGCCTTCAACTACCTGAAAGGTGGTTCCAGAAAAGATGGAGCTTGACGGCTTTCGTTGGTAACAGATGACAGAACAAGGAGCAATGCTCTCAAGTTGCAGCAAGGGAAGTTTAGGTTAGATATTAGAAAGGAGGGTAGGAGGGTAATAAAACACTGGAGCAAGTTACCCAGAGAGGTTGTGGACTCTGTATTCTTGGAGGTTTTCAAAACCCAGCTGGACAAAGCCTTGGCTGCGTTGTTCTAGTTGAGGATGGTACTGCTTTGAGCAGGGGGTTGGACTAGATGACCTCCTCAGGTCCCTTCCAACCCTCATTTTCTATGATTCTATCATTTGTCATTCAGTTCCTGAGCACATTTTATGGTCTAGCACATGCCGTAACTGTGGAAATTGTGGAGGCAGAAGAAGCCCAAAGCCTCATTCCAGATTCAATTTTGACCCAGGCAGGTGAAAACTGTCTGTATCACAAGTGAGTTAAACCATGGGAGTCTTTAATCAGTTTGTAATCCACATAGGAATTTCTATTCCAAAACAGACTCATGGGTCACCTAGTGAAATGACGGTCTGTGGCAGATGCATCAAGTGAAGTGTTATACCTGCATAACACTATAAACCACAGGGGAATATTCTCCCTGAGCCTAGCTGGTGATTAGCTCATGCACTGAAGCATAAATTGAAAATTACACTAGACTGTTTACCTGGACAGTTATAAGGAAATTAGGGTGACATGATTCTCTCCTTTTTCAGGTGTCAGCTGATAAGGTTTCCTGGGGTTGGTCATATAGAAACACTTAAGTAGTCACAAGGTTCCTTTACCTGTCAAATGTTAGTGCTAGTTATGTTGATGTGTGCTTCTTAATAGGAAAAAAACCTGCAGATAACTGATTTTTTGTCTGCTTCCACAATGAATCTTTGGAACTTCTGTTGCCTTTCTGATGCAGGTGTGCACAAATGAAAATATCTGCAACTTGCAAAAGATAATTCCTGTCACCCAAAGGTCACCACACCAAATAAATACCACTCTAGTTTACACTGGAATGATGATGTTCCAATGGAATTACTTCATATCCAAACATCAATGTAACTGAGAATAGACTTTGACTCTCAGACTGGCAATTTTGGAGGATTCAGGTACAAAAATATAATCATGGAATATGTCTTTAGAAAGTGGTTTATTAGATTACTTATGTCATTAATCACTGTGTAATTTCTACAGTGATTGCTATTAGAAACCAGCACTTGTCATCAAAGTTGTCATGATTACTTCCTAGTTTAGATAAAGGGAAAAACTGGTATCTGTGAAACCACACTGGAACCTGTTAATAAATGTTGACACTTGTGGTGACTATTATTCTAAGATTTTGTTTATTTTTATTCTAAGGTTTGGTTTATCATTCATATCTGCCAACTGAAAGAGGAAACAACTTGTATAATTCCAGTGCCTGACACCTTAGTTTCATAGTTTTTGTAATTGAAATTTCCCTTCAGATAATTGTACCACTTAGCTTTCTTCACATCCTAATATGGGAATCTGGAAGAACAACTGCAGCTGGTCATTTTTTAATTGACATTTTATATTTTGACCAAAATACCATATAAAAATAAAATATTTCCTACCAATCATTTCTTGCTCACTGAGTTATTGTTGTTGAAATATTATAGCACCTTTTTTATTCTCAGGTCTTAAAGCAGTTAATAACTGTCAATTAATTCCTTCACAAAATGTTTCAAAGAAAGACAGCAAAATTATATTTTATTAAAACAAAATTCTGCACTGGTTATACAATCTGTCTAAACAAATAATCCAGCCTTTCCCCCCTTGCCATGTAATCCTTCATCACCCATTTTCACTTCTATACTGCCCACACAACTTCACTGTGCTCCCTTGTTTTATTCCGTTATGGAAATGTGCTACTGAATGTATATTGCTGATTTTACTATTTTGCTTATAACTTCCCCAAATTATGTGTTGTTGGGGTAGAATATAGAATAATATTTTTCTGAACAGAATTAGAATGATTGATCTGTTGAGTGGTATGAAAGTGGGTTGATTACATGCTTTTTAAGGCTTGTATACATAAAACTTTAATATTTGTATTCTCAGCCATAAATTATGTTCTGTGGCAACTAAAATAGCATCAGTTTCTTTCTGGTGAGGAATGCTGTAGGCTGGGTTGTTCAAAGGCACTTAAGGGATTTAAATGCCCATTGGATTGCCCATTAAAAGGAAATGGACTTGGCAGCTAGATCCCCAGGTGACTTTGAAAATTTCAGCTGCAATCTGCATTAGGGTTGTAGCATCATTGCAGAGGAATGAGATTATCCAATTTATTCTTTATTGTTCTTTTTCAAATGTTAAGGAAAAATGTAAATGGGCACATCTACACAAGATGCTTACTTCACGGTAGGCTAATTAGGTGTGCAGTAAATGTCTCAGCATCTACATGTGCACCCCTATTAGGCTGGAGTAAACTAGTTTACTCTGCAGCAGAATAGTGCTTGTTAATACAAGTACTGTCTTGCTACAGAGTAAAAATCTCCACATCAGCGCATGTGTAGATGCTGCCCTGGCTGGCTGGGGCATGAGGGTACTTCATTGTGGAGGCTACCTGCTGGCTAGCCCCATGCTGAAGAACACTGGCTAGCCCCACATCGACCCTCAGGACATGCCAGCTGGGACTGCTCCATCCTGGCTCAGTGTGCTGTAATTCTGGGCACACATACTGTGATCCTGGAGTAATTAGTTCCAGAGCTTATTGCTCTGGATGTAATTGCTGCACATTAATAGGCACATGTAGATGTACCCAGTGTCAGCTAGTGTCATTCCAGTGGGGAGTTACTGAATGATAATAGACTGTATAGCTGGGGGAGTGTGGGGGCAGGATTCTTATTCTCTCCAGAGTCCTTTAGTCCTCCACTGATTCTTCTTCATACTGCTGCCCCAGCAGGGCCTGTGCTCTTGGGGATTCTGTGTACTTGCACTGTGACTGAGGGGAGAAGATGAAGAAAGTGGGTTCAGAAGACAAGGAAGGTGCTGCAGGAGCATTTCCCTAACATAGGGAGGAAGTTTAGCCACCAGGGCCAGATATAGATATTATGTTTTTATTGGCATAAGTGGTCAGATACCAATCTATACCAGTAATAGAATGGAAATTCGGCACACATAGCCAGTTTAAAAATGGTGGAACCCTGTCTAAGATTTGCCCCCTGCCCCCAAGAACAAATGTGTGTTCTGTTCAGAGAACCTGATGTTACTCCTTAGCAATAAGGGTGCATAGTCAGCCTGGTACAGCTGGAATGCTGGACACCCAGTGCACCTAGATTCAGGCAGAATGTCAAGGGAGGAGTGCACACTTCTCACCTCTGAAGTAGCAACAAGTAGCAGTGCTGAGTGTCCCATGCCAGTCTGGCTGTCTCAACTCACTACCGGCAAAATAATTTATGTAAACCTCTGCTCAGTGGTCAGAAGCCCAATCTAGTGCTCTCTTAAGAGCAGGGGTGGGCAAAATATAGCCCACAGGAAAGATCCAACCTGCTAGGCCATTCTATCTGGCCTGTGGGGCCCCTAAAAAATTTAGAAAATTAATATTCATCTGCTCCTGGCTGCCTGTCAAAGATGACAGGAGACAGGGGCAGTAGGACCCAAGGGGAGCCAGCAGGACTCAGTGGCAAGGCCAGCCCAGTCCCGCCCCAATCCGCCCCCAGCCCCCTTCTACCCTTCCCCTCAACTGGAAGCCTCTGCTTGCTGCAGCTTTCACTGCTTCCCTACATACCCACTGGCTGCTCCAGCAGCACGTGGCCCCTGGCTCCATCACTGAACTGCAGGAGCACAGGGCCCACGCCAGTACCCCAGGGCCAGGAACAGGAGAGTGTGTGTGTGTGTCTGTGTGTGTTTGTGTGCATGTATGTGTGTGTGTGCGCACATGCAGTGAGGGAGGGAGAGATAGTGTGTGTGTACATGCGCACGCGTAGTAAGGGAGGGAGTGTGGGGGAGACGGTTTGTGTGTGTGCATGCACGTGTGTGTGCGCACGTGTGTACACATGCACAGTGAGGGAGGGAAAGCGTGTGTGTTTATAGGGCGAGTCCCACACACGCACCTCACCATACCATACATATACACGCCCCTTGCCCTGCCATACATGCAGGCCCCCAGCCACCCTCCCTCACACATTCCAGCCACCCTGCCCCCCCAGACACAGCCCCCCACAAACCTCATCTCCACCCATACCTCACATATCCACACACCAACAGCCCCCCACAAACCTATACCCACCCCTCCATGCCCCCCACCCTCCCTCTCCACAATATACAAGAGTAAGACTTAATTTAAGCTATTGTGAAATCACCTCTATGTACACTACACAAACACATGTAAATATTTTTTGAAATCAAATGAATGATGTTGTATATTTTTTATTTTTAGATTACTGTATTCTGGGTTTTGCTATTTTTCTGGTTATGAGATGACAAACCCCTTGACTGCTTGCCTAAACTCGGTAAGTGGCCCTCCGCCTGAAATAACTGCCCTCCCCTGCTTAACAGTATGTATAAAACCAGAATTTGACCCTATATGAATTACCCCAGGTTACCTAGTAAATCAATATAGGATCAGGATTAAAAACCAAGGGATTTTTTTCCTAGTCTGTCCTCTACTTTCACTGGACAATACCCCTTCCAGCAAGCTACTGTGACTACTCCAGATACCTTAGCTAAAGATGATTATGGTAACTTATTATGGAGGGCTATTGCCCATGCACTCTGATCATTTAAAATATACTCTGTCCATATTCCATCCTCAGCAAACATTTATGAACAAGTATATATTCAGACAGAGCATGGTCTCTACTCACATTTATGCGACAGAAGTATATCAAAGGAATCTGCCCATCTTGTAGCTTCCTCTGTTGATAGTCTTCTAAAAAAATTGAAAGAAGGAAGTGATAACCATTCATTATTTATGCAAAGAGCCTTACTACAAACTGTTGAGGAACTTGCCTGGAAAGCTGCTAGACTTGAAAAAAGTTTTATTAGACCATGACTTTGGATTAGCCAAAGTAAAGAGTCTGTCCCAAGAGTTATAGAAGCCCTAGCACATGTTGATACAGGAGCCTATGGTAATGGTTAACTGTAATGTCCAGGTACCCAGCTAACTGCATTCAACTGAGCTGCCTGCTGTGGACTTTAATCACAAGACTTAGAACATCAATTAAATGCTTCTTCTACCGTAGGTCAAAATAAGGCCATAGAGTGAAGTTGCTCTGATCATCTCACAACAGGGCTGACCACTCAGAATTATATTTGTAATTATAACAGGTCAAATTCCATCCTCAGATATATGCACACAGTTTTCTCTTACATCAGTCAGGTTGGACTGCATATCCTGTCTGAGGAGAGAATCTGCTCCAGTATATGTATGATCCAGGTATTGTCTAAGAAACTTGCTGCTTTTTCAAGGTCTTAGGTTTCCTTCCTATCTTTCTGGCTGTGGGATTGGGACTCAAAGCCTAAAAAACACAGTAAAAGAAGGGAAATAAAAAGTAGAAAGGGTAAGCAGGAAAGGCACATTTATACTTACTTCAAAGCCCTGTTGGGCTTGTCAGGAAGAATAGCTGTGAAATCATTGCATGAGTCTGATTTATGAGATAGGCAGCCCAAGCGAGTCCTCATCCCTCTGTTCCTGCAGTCAACATGGGGGAGTAGGGTGTGGATGGGGGAGAACCAGAGAAGATGACAGTTAGAAATCTAGCTAGAAATATGTAATGTAAGATCTCAGTGGCTCTATATCTAATGAGATCTCCATGTAGGGACTCTGAGGA
This sequence comes from Crocodylus siamensis, assembly GCF_052110815.1. Taxonomy (NCBI): domain Eukaryota; kingdom Metazoa; phylum Chordata; order Crocodylia; family Crocodylidae; genus Crocodylus; species Crocodylus siamensis. The sequence goes on from NC_143399.1 coordinate 52,399,710, forward strand.
TATAGCCTTTCTGAGAGTAGCTGGGATGAGATTTTTGTTTGGGCAGATAGAACTGAAATATCCATCCCACTCTAAGCCCTTGCTCAGAAGGTAGTCTGCTGGTAAGAGTGGTGAACTGAATTGAAAAGCCACAGGCTTGGAATGGTTCCCTGTGAAGCTCTGTGCTAAAGGATAGAAGGGGAAACTGTAAAAGCATGTCAAAAATCAGTCCCAGCTGTTTCCCAGTACAAGAACGGCACAAATATCATGACCACTCACATGTAGGGAGGCAGAAAGGATGAGAAATTGGCTCTATGTGTCATCTTATAATACACAGTCATAACAGCCTACTGGGATTTTGGACTCTGTAGACTCTGTGGGCTCAGCCTGACCAGGGCTAGTTACCACAATAAATACATATTTATCCATGCAGGGAATCACTTTATCTTGTCTTCTTCTAAGACATGTTCAGCTCTCCACACACCCATCATATCCCCACCAATCCAGTGTTTGGGAGACACACACACAACATTGTAGCAATTGCGTAACAATTTGACTGGGAGGTGGCAGGCACCAGGTCATCAGAAAGAAAGCTAAAAGCAGGCATAGAACATACAGATGCATCGTTCTATACTGGCACATTCTATATTGTTCTACATGGTGTTTAAAGGAACAAGAAATACATCATTCATTATCTCTTATCTAGCACAAAGACTGGAGGATTCTCCCTACAGCAAATGAGACCATCTTCTTCAGGTGATGAGAAGAGGAAAATTCAGTAATCTAGCCCACACTCTTCTGGTATTGAACCCCGTCCTTAACTAGAAGGACCCTCTTCACAGATTCACAGAAGTTTCTCTTAACTCTACTGCAAACAGATGGACAATTGTTTTTGTGACTGCAGAGGGGAGCAAAAAATGTTTCTGTTCCGTATAGAATTTCTTTGCAGAACACTTTAACATTAGTCCATGACCCAATTTTCATCATGCCCAGTTTTTTCCTTTCTTTTTTCTCCCTCAGATAGTTTACATTATAGCACATTTTCATATAATTTTAGAGCAGATTAAATGTTAACTGAATGCAATAAGTAAATCTCCCTGATGCATCGTGAACATCTTGGAGAATTTCACTATTGCAAAATATCAAAATCTTTAATAATAGGAATTATAATTGCACCAAACTATGGACCTATGACCAAAGGATTGTAAACATTGATGCAGAAACATTACATACAAAAGGGCATGCTCTTCTATAACTATATGCATGATTCTGGTGCTCTTTGTGTGTATTCTACGACCTTCTTGGTACCTTTTACAGCAGGACTTAGCCCTCCTCAAAAACCTTTGTCCTTCCTGCTCTGACTGGTTGATTGTTCAGCAGAGGTGTGACATGCATGATCTCAACACCACTTAAACTTCTCTGATGTCTAAGATCATCAGGGAATAACAGTACAGTACATGGAAGACAGAGACACTGCAGCAAAAAAGGGGCTTGTCATTGGTGGAACGCTGACCTGACTTCCAAGACAGCACATGGGAGGGAAAATAAAAAAGCAGGATCCAGGGGAGGTGGAAAAGAAAAGGCAGGCAGGAAGAGCTACACTGCATTGAGCTTAAAGTCTTATCAGACAAGGGAGAAGGCAACAAGATAGGAAGGGGTGAAAAATGCATCATTTCTTTTTAGTTACCTCCATGGAATCAGCAAGGCAGCCATGCAGGCATCCGGTTACCAGTTAACCCTGTAATTGTCTGGTTTGTAAGGCAGTCAATGCTGTTTGCAGGAGATAAGACCGCAGGGAGAAAGGATTTACTGTTTCATGTACTGTCACTTAAAATCAAAAAATCCTCTGCAAAAGGAGGGGCAGCTGTTCTCAACCCATTTAATTTTCTTGCCTCCTAAAATGGGGTGTGTTGAATTTTCAATGGAAGCTGTTCAAGAGTCGAAAGTTGATCATAGCAGGCAGTGCTGTCCCTCCTTTAAACTGCTAAGACCGAGGTTTAAGTCCAACTTCAGGTCTAAGTGAAATAAGCCAGGCAGTCTCAGCTCACCAAGGAGTGGAAGGATTTGACATTATGGTACATGCCATTCAACACCATTGGAAGTCTCTCCTCAATGGGTACAGTTCAGGACTGAACTGGTTAAGAAGACCAAACTACCTCTTGCCCCTGTCATCCCTCCACGTCATGGTTGGTGTTACTGGCACTTCAACTATCCTGTAAATAAAATAATATGAAGACTTCATGCTTCTGTTGATGCTGGTTCTCTATCCATCACAGGCTCAAGCATTCGCATAAAAAATACAAGCATAATTTCTGGTATATCCAATCTCAGGGAATCTTGGAGTCTGCCTGCCTGCATATAGCAGGGACAGAAATGCACAATCTGTGAAAGGCTGAGGGGAAGGAGAAAAGGACAAAGAAGGTGGGCAGGGATCTTAGGCTTCAGCACAGCTGCTGCTCATTTCTTTGCCTGCTGAATGAATCTCGTTTCACAAAGAAAGCCAAGGGTGTACCAGGCAGGAAACTGGTGGGACTCAGAGTGGGATGGACCTGCACTTAGTTTACCTCCTCATCCCAACAGAGGGGAGGCATCTGACTACCATGCTATCCTCTGACCCTTAAGGGCACTTGTACATGTGATGGGGGTTTAGTCCTTCAGGGTTATAGTCTATGCCCCCTAAATTGAAACAGTGGGTTTTATTTTTCTGTCCCTGTATACACATCATTATCCTGGTGGCTGCAGGTGCCCACTGAAAGCAGAAGTGGCAAGGGGCCTGATCCTTTTTTTTTCAGTGGAGCCTGCCCACCTCTCCCACGGTGAGCTGCCAGCAGGCCAAGTGGCCCCTGAGCTGCAGGGGTCCCTCCCTGATCCTTTCCTCTGTGGTGGCAGTGCCCCCTGGGGCCAGCTGGGGGGGCTGCTAGCAGGCCAGGTGCTGCCCCAGCTCAGAGTCATCCAATCCAACTCTTTCCCAAGCCTGCCCAGGCTTCCAGTGCCCCGTGCACTGTCCCTGCTGCCTTCTCCAGCCACCAGCAAAACCCACCTGCCCTCCTGCTGCCTCCCCACACTACCAGAGGCAAGCCAGCCTGTTCCTGGGTGGCCCCAGGTGTCCTGGCGACCACTGGCAGCTGCTGAACGTGGAAGTAACTAGGGGCCTGATCCTTTTTTTTTCCAGCGGAGCCTGCCCACCCCTCCCATGGCTGGGGAGGGAGCTGAAAAATTAATGGCTACAACGTTCCAAGTTACAGCCTTGCAAACTAAACGACATTGAGATGTGGTTTAGTTCGTGATGATGCACACTCATTTAAAAAACCCCAAACTCGTGTACGTGTAAAGTGTGATGCCATTAAGTCACGCAAAGGGAAATTTTCATCACGTGTACATGGTAACGTTGACATATGTACAGGCACCCTTATAAGAGACCACTTAGCAGAAGACAAAGGAGTGGAAGAGAAAGGGGACTATCTGTGGAGTGGAGAGGAAAGGGGGCTGCCCATGTTTGGGCCCAAAGAATTTCCACAGCTGCTACTGCCAAATACAGCATCCATTTTAAAACCTGATTACATTAAAAATGCACAAAGCCTCATCCCTACTAAACTAATGGAACAAGGATTGTGCTACGTGCCAATGAGTGCATTTTCTTAATCCCTATCCTGACCGTCTGCCTTCCACTGTGTTTCAGCTGAAATCAATCCCTGTAATTCTTAAGCCCCTTTGAATTTCCTCATTAACACAGTCTCATCCATGTTTGATGCCATAACACATGATTCCCTAGAATCTAGGAGCAAAGATTTCTCTTTCCCACTGCCATACTAGCACTGGCCATTGAAGTTGGAGCTGGACATCTATTGACTCTCCTCTATCACAGACCCACACACTGGATGCTTCTGCCAAGGGACCACTCTGCACTTGTCTTGGGCTTCTGATTTACCATCGTTCTGTCCCCTCTGCACCTTCCCTCTCTGTCCTACACAATGACTTCTCCCACAGTGACCCACACAACTGAGCCCTGGTGAACTTCGCCCAGATCCCAAGGGATTTCTCTTTTCAGTACAATAACCACATGTCCAAGGATGGTGAACATGAGGCTCTGGTGATCTCTCCTTTCCATCCTCCAACTTGCCAATATTTCCCTCTGCTGCAGATGAAGGTAACTGATTAAACCTCAGTATATCCAATCTGTGACCATGTAGAACTGGTTCCTGTAGAAATCTGTGTACAGAGCTCACCCCAACAGTTTCACCACACAAACTACTTCTTTTCTCTCCCAGAGTAGATTGTCAGCATCATCAGATACATGGGTTGAGGGACCACAAAGAGGACCAAGAGGGGAAATTTGTTGCGACTGTGACATGCAACTTCAACAAGATGATATTGTGGAATCATCCCAGGATGTTAGTTAAACAAGAATAAAGAAGCCATCACAAGGGAGAAAACTAACAGCACATAGGTTTAAAATGTGAGATCAGAGATTTCTAAAGAGACTACATCCACATATATATGCAGAAAGTCAGATGAATTCAGCAAGGAAAAGGCATTCCAGACAGACAGACAAACACAGAGACATATAAGAGATACTCACTGCCTTTGACCTGTCCTCACGGCCTGTGGGTCTTTGCCAATTGAATGATCGGAGAGGCTCTACAGAGAGAATAGAGCAGTCTCTTAAGATGCAATCCCTTGCATGGGATGAAAGTCACACTCAGACACACTCCCCCACCCCACCTTCTTCAAGCAGCAGCACAGCTGAAAGCAGCTCTCTCTGTATCAGATCCAGTAAACACTAAAGCAGCCTAATGCAGCAGGCTGAGGCTTGGCTACACCGCAGAACTGGCTCACACATCTCATTGGTGGGATTTTAGAATAGCCCACCTGATCAGAACATTTTGTTGCATCCCTCATCATCCACCTCCTTGCTAACCTGATCATAAATCCCTTATATTAAAATAGTCTGCTGCTCAACTTATTCTATACATGACAAATGTTCGCAAGAAAAATTCAGATGGGATTCCCCTGTAAACAATCTCTGTTGTTATCAGCCTGATTAAGTTGGAAGAAAGCATCGACCTGCATCATTTTAATAAACTCCTCTGAGGTTTAGGAGAGTTACTGCTCTTAGATCATAGATCATGGAGGTTTTCCACAGATAGCGACTGACAAAGAGGAGATACTGGAGAGTTTAATTAAAGAGCCCAAGTGTCAGCAGGGCCAAATCAAATCTGTTAACAGGGAAAGAAGGCTCCTTATTGGACCTAACATGGTAAACATAGGGAAAAAAATCCACATGACAAGTTACAAATGTGCATTTCCCCTCTGCTCTACTCAGACCTGCTGTTATCTCACTTTCTCTCATGGTTCCTCTCACCTGACTTTCTCTGCTAACCAAAATTCCCTGTCATCTCGCCCCATAGGATTTCACTTGATATTTCTTTTTTGTCACAGTCCTCACTATTGTTCCAAATCCCCCTCTCCCTCTCTCTCATATGCAGATCAGTGGACTCTTCTATTCCAGACCCTTAGTCCTGAACTGGCAGAAGTGTTAGAATGGCTACAAACAGACATCTCATTTGTCCTGGGATAAACCATTTTATCCCAGAACAAAGTGCAGTTGTTTAGACATCCTTCTCTATTGTCCTAAGGTAAATCCTAAAAAGGTTCACAGGATAAGAAGTACTAACAGTTAAAGAATTATCCCAGGATTGCACCATTGAAACAGTGGCAGAAAAGCTGGTCTGCTTTCAGCCGCTCACTAAACCCTGATCAAAAGTGCAATGTGTGTACATGCTAATCCAGAGATATTTCTGTACCAGGACAAGCAAAGGCACAACTTGTCTAATGTGACCAGGGACAAATGCAACATTTATTCCTAACCACTGAGAGTGCGATTTATAAAAGCACATGAGAACATGTCTACACAACAGTTGGGCAGTGTGATGGAGCACACGTAGGCATATCCAACAAAGTCCACCTAGCACAGGTATCAATAGCAGTGAATACATAACAGCATGGATTTTTGTGAAGGCTTCATAAGCTTGCCAGGGGTCCTCAATATGATGCATTCAAGTCACTACCAGCACCAAACTCAAGCCACTACATCTTTGCTGCTAACATCAAGCATGCTAGCTAGATTAAAACTTGGTCATGTGTAACTTTTCATGCTGAATTGTGCCTCTGATTTCAAGACAGACATAACCCAAATGGTTTGAAAATCGATGAGGCGTAGGTGCCTAAGTCACTCTTTACAATTACTTAACAGTTTTCTTTGAGATTGTGATGATCTACTGTTATCCTCCCTCCTCTAATACCAAACACCAGCCCCTTTGAATCCAGATCCTAATTATACCCTCAGGAAAGATACGAAGTTTTCCCCTGGGTTACACAAACATACCATTGCCTTTCTGTCTTACTGCTCCCTCCCTCCATTCTGCCTAGAATTAGTATTGTCCAAAGCCTCACCTGCCCTCTTCCCAAGCAAGGGCTCCTGGAGTTTGTGTTCCTTGCATCAACTTAAAACATGTCTTGATACTACATATCATGACATGGGCAGTGTCCTCAGAAAAGAAACTTATGAGTGATTCAAAAATTATTAAGGATATATGGAGGGTGGGGGAGCATCTTTTAGCATTGTAGTGGCAAATTGTTGGCTCTTCATCTCAGAAGTATTGTTTTATAACGTGGATTTCTCTGGGAAATTACTCAAGTATTCTCATCTGAGTCTACAGAAAGTCCTCGACTTACAACTTTTCAAGTTACAACGAACTGGTAAGCTGGTAAATCTGTTGTGGTGGGGGAGCAGATCAATGCCCCCCCCCCCCTTCCCCCCTAGCAAGGGAGGAATTGGGGCTGGGGCTGGGGCTGAGACAGGGGGCTGCCCAGCCTTGGTTTATTAAAAGCCCAGAATTGAAGAAATGTGATAGCTGATACAGCTTTCTGGCATAGTTTCATAGTTTCATAGTAGCTAGAGTCGGAAGGGACCTAGGTAGATCATCTAGTCCGACCCCCTGCCTTAGCAGGAAAGAGCACCGGGGTCAGATGACCCCGGCAAGGTGCTCATCTAACTTCCTTTTAAAAATCCCCAGGCTAGGAGCCTGCACCACTTCCCCTGGAAGCCGGTTCCGGGCCCTAGCCGCCCTGACTGTGAAGTAGCGCCTCCTAATATCTAATCTAAACTTACCCTCCGCCAGTTTGTGACCGTTATTCCTGGTCACTCCTGGCAGCGCACGGGGGAACAGGGACTCCCCCAATACCTGCTGATCCCCCCTGACCAGTTTGTAGCAGGCCACAAGGTCCCCCCTTAACCTTCTCTTGTGGAGGCTACACAGGTTCAGGTCCCGTAGCCTCTCCTCATAGGGCTTGCCCTGCTGACCCTTGATCATACGAGTGGCCCTCCTCTGAACTCTTTCCATATCGTCCACGTCCCTCTTGAAGTGTGGCGCCCAGAACTGGACGCAGTACTCCAGCTGCGGCCTGACCAGTGCCGCATAGAGGGGGAGGATCACCTCCCTGGACCTGCTCGAGATGCATCTGTGGATGCATGACAGGGTACGGTTGGCCTTCTTGACTGCCTCCCCACACTGCCGGCCCATGTTCATCGTGGAGTCAATGACGACTCCAAGATCCTTTTCCGTCTCCGTGCTGGCAAGAGGGGAGTTCCCCAACCTGTAAGTGTGGTGCCGGTTCTTCCTCCCCATGTGCAACACCTTGCACTTATCAGTGTTAAACCCCATCCTATTCTCATCCACCCACCGTTGCAACCTGTCAAGGTCAGCTTGTAGCCTATTGCACCCTTCTAGTGCACCCACATCCCCCCACATCTTAGTGTCATCATAGTGGCATCAAAGGTTAAAAGTCAGAGTTTGTACGGTATGAATACTCTTGTGTTCATACTGATCTTGTTCAAATTACATAACAATCATCTTGTTCAAATTAAGTAACAATCAACTTCAGCCTTTATCCAAATTCAAAATAATGTCACAGAGTTCAGCTAATTTTTAGCATTCCTTTTTTTCTTTTCTTTTCTTGTTTGAGCTACTGAGGCACTTCTGTTTGAGCTACTGCAATATCAGGAGAAATACTATTTTTGTTATACTCCCATCTAGATCAAAATTGTCTCATACAGAAAATCTTGCAAAAGGCCAGATCTTCTGGGCTTTACAGCATCTGTTCTAGAACAACAGAGATCCCTTCTGGATAGCTTACTTCCAGGATCCAGACATTTAGACTTTGCTTGGATCTGAATTATATCAAATCCCTGAACCATCAATTCTAGATGTCATGAATCTGGGGACTGCCTGTGAATCTTCAATCTGCTTTATATCATAGTAACTCCATTTGTGTCAACAGTTTGAGCAGACTCAAGCCAATCATTTTCCCTTCTGACTTCCGAGATTAGAGTTGTTAATGCATTTATTTCTTGAGGTGAATTTTGGGCCATCCCAGGAGTCTCTGTAGAGACTAATATTTCTCTCCATTACTTTCCTAGATCAGAGTTCAGTTAATCAGGAACAAAATAAATGCACTGTATTGACACATGTGCCATAGCAAATGTAATTAAATTGAAGATAAAAAGAATTACATTTTACAGTGTAATAATTTAGAAAGCTTCTGTGAGGTAGGGGAAGAGGTTTATAGCAAATTCCCTCTAAAGTAGCCCTCATGTTTTTGTTTTTTGCAGCCTTACTACACTAGCTTCTATTTAAAAGCTTTTAATAAAAATGTAATTTAGATATTAGATTTGAATCATGTCCAAAATTTTAAATCTCTTTAAGAAATCTTTTAGCGCAGTTTCCTGATGACCTACTAACTGCAGGCATACAAATCACAAATGTGTGTTTTAGTCCTATGAGGTTATCACAGAGGACAGAAGGACAGAAGGAATCACTAGAGAGGTTAGAAAGCTTAATGAACCTATTCCCTTTACATTTTATCTCTTCTTCACCATCATGCTCCTTCCTTCAGGGCTCTGCAGCATCTCTAAATTCAAATAGTTCCCTGTCTTCTTTATGCCACTGATATTTTGCTCATAACAAGTTGATTATTGTGTTAGTTATTATGATTACGGACATACTTCTGGTTGTTACCCGCCGGACATGGCTTTGAGATGCCCCACTATGTGAAAACTCTTCTACAACAGTTACTTCCACTGGCCCAGATTTGGTTGGATCCAGGCTGTCTTGCAGATAGTCAGTGCTTGTTATGTTGCTTGTCTCTCTCTGGTTAAATGGATTCTCCATCATTCGTCCTTGCACAAAGCAGCAGAGTGGTATTCTGCTCAGAGGGCTCCCCACAAACCCAGAACTATCCCCTGGTCTACACAGCAAAATGAAGGTGCAAACATGTCACTTGGTAGCGCACACATGCAAATTTAATCTAACTAGAATGGATAGCACTAGCTGTAGACATGTGGCAGTGTAGAGTTTTGCACATGCTAGCAACCAGAGTACCACTGCTGTCTGCTAGGATAGGGTTTCTTTGTCTTTTTTTTTTTGTTCCTTTTATTCTGCTTCTCCAGTTTGCTGAGCCCTCTTCACCACCCTTCCTTTTCTCCTTCACCTTTTCTTCCTCTTTTTTTAATCTTTTCTTATCTTTCCTTCCTGACTGTTCATCTCTCACCCAGACCCTTGCTATTTTCAGCTTCATATCAGTGTCCTGAAACTACCTGAATTGCTCCCCGGGCACTTTACTCAGTATAGGAACATTGGCTGCTGCAGAGATTCCCTAGTGTCTCTTCTGGCATCTCTGTGGCAACCCTCCTCCTGCAGCCGTTCAGTTTACCCAAAAAGCAGTACCTGGGTGGGCTTAGGTCAGGGAAGCACCAGGGCAGCATCCACTACTCTTTAACTTTTCTTCCTAAATTGTGCTGACCTTTTGTCAGCCACAGTTCAGGATTAGGCCCCAAGCGTTGCATTTTTAAAATGTTACCAGTGCCTGATGTATGATATGAGAAACTCTGCCAGAGATCCCTGCTGAAGAAAAAAGTTTGGGATTATGTGAATGTCACATCCCTGCCACTTGAAATTAGCCCTGCTATGAGCAGCTTAATGGTGAAGTAGAAAGATGTGTAAAGAACCATGAGAATTATCCCCCATGTGACATCTCTACAACAGAGTCAAAAACATGCTTGGAAAACATTCAAGGCTGTGTAGTTTAGAGTTTTCTGAGAGGCTCATGGCTTCTGTTTCTTTGGGACTTCAAAACCTTTTCTTTACTGGCATAAGCAGATTGAAAAGACTGACTTGAAGCCTGCTTCCAGTATGTGGGCAGTCAGAGGAATCTGGGCTATAAAGTTCACTTTGAAACTTAAAGACCATAATTCAATGTTAAAAATAAAATATGGGCTATTAAAAATCATTTCCAAGGGTTTGCCTCCCTGCACTTCAGCACTGGGGGCATGCTTCAATTCTTCCTCTGTGTCAATGATAAAAGTGGCTTCCAAACATGTCTGTCCCTCTTGGGCATCATGCTGTGATAGATGCAGCCAAACAGATTCATTCCACTGTGAGATGGTTTCTTGCCTCAGCCTGTGTGTTCAAGGATCTCTCTCACTGTTTCCTCCACGCAGGCAGTATGAAAAACCCTATGGTCCTATGAGTTTATTGCTTGCGTATTTGTCTCTCCCAGTTCTGCCCCAACCCTCTCACTCTCCTCCCCTCCTGGCATTTATATTCTAATCACTCTCTGCATCTTATGCATTGCTCTATGCATGTCCTTTCCCAGCATCTGATAAAGTGAGCTTGGGCTCATGAAAGCTTGTGCTACATATATATCTACTCTGGTTAGTCTATAAGGTATAAATCTGCGTGGCCTTCTAGTATGAAAAACCAACAGCCAGGCAATCAGGATGGCTCCCAGGTGATATCAGTGTGCAGGCATGGGAATGGAAGCACCAAGATTCCCTTTTAATGTGATTTACTCTGCTTCCAGAAACATTCTCTTAGGTAACCCACCCAGGTGCCATGGCCCCGTGGTATGTGAAGAAATGTATTTGTGTATGTGCACATTGGAGGATGCACTTATGCATTTCAGAGCTGATGATGGTAAATGTAGAGCAGAGACACTGAAAAGATTTAACATCACATGAAGCTGTTCAGTGTAGCCTTGGAGCCCTCCCAACTTTCAGCCTCCCTGTTGCAGCTGATGTCAATACAGCAGTATCTTAAATGCAGTTGGAACAAGTCCCTTCAAAATGGAGCTATTGTTGAGAGTGACAGATCTTATGCAGGAACGTGTGAGTTATACAATCCCAAACCCAACTGTTTTCACTGGTAAGATTATTATTTTTCTTAGCATGTTATATAGTGTCTATTCTTAATTACACCCACAGCTGTTTTGAAGCACAGGACACTGAATACATGTGATGCTGTGAGCGCTTTAATTAGAGCGGCTCTCAGAGCTTCTCTAATTAAAGTCCCCCCCCTCCACCTCAGAGCTTGTGTATAGATGCCAAAGACTTACATCCTTTGTGCCCAATCTTACTTCCTGGCTCCCTAAACTGTGACTTGGACCATGAACGCCATGTGCCCCCAGAGGCTGGGGGAGCACAGCGAGCTTCCGCAGGTGGCAGCGTGGTGGTGGCAAGCAGGGAGCTCCTGCAGGCACCGTTGGCAGTGTGGGAAGGGTGGCAAGCAGCGACCTGTGGTCAGCAACCACCCATAGATGCCACCAGCAGTGTTGGCGGCACCAAATGGTGATCGCAGACCGCTTGCAGATGTTGCTGGCGGTGTCAGCAGCAAGAGCAGGGGGGTGGTGAGTGGCAACCACCCACAGGCGCCATTGACAGTGTTGGCGGCACCTTTTTGCAGGGGATCCACCACCATGCTCGGGGGTGCACATGCACCCACGTGCACCCCCTATGCATCACCAATGATTTGGGCTTTCACATATGATAGTGTTGCAGGAGTAGGAACTGAGAGTGAAGACAGTGCACCCCGCATTCCCATGTCCTGATGTGCCTATTCACAGACAAGTTGCTACTGTATAACAGTGTTTGCCACAGATGTCTGTCAGGAACCAGAAGCCTTGGGGACCCTGAGAGGCAGAGATTGAGAGTCTGTGCTTTTTCCCCAATTACCTTGCTATTGGAAAAACGTTTTGATCCTTTCAGTCCAAAACAAAACTGAAGTACTATAAAGGCCAATGGAAGTGGTGGGGCAGTGAGGTATGCATGGTAAGGTGGAGTTGTTAGCACAAGTGGCCAGAATCAGATCAGTACATAAACATCCTACCCTCGCTGGAATACTTATATCCTTTTTTCTTCTTAATCCTCTAAATCTGAAAAGGGTCAATGCTATAGTGGTTCAAGCAAGGAGGAACATCTCCAGCTCCACAGTATTGTTTTCTAAAAGTTGTGGTATGCCCTGTTCTTACAAAGCAGAAGAACAGACATCCAGCATTGGGAGGCTGACTCCCAGAGAGATCTCAAATATTCGGAGACAGCGAACTTCCCCCTCTTTATTGAGGAGGACTAACACACTGGCATTAGTCACAACAGCATGAATAAATTGAATGCTGAATATTAAGAAAACCAGCAGACATCCTCCTGTGCAGACATAGGGAATGTCTCTGCTGCAGTCACTGCTGTACTACGCTGTGTGGAGTAGAGACAGCGTAAACCTGGCTTTAAGCTGGCTAGCTTGGATCTCTGTGGCAGTCCAGCCCCAGCAGCATGAAACTCAGCATGGGCTAATTTGCTCTGCTGAGAAGCTGAGTAAATTAGACCATTCTGACTTCGATGCTGCTGTGGCTAGGCTGCCATAGGGATCCAGGCTAGCAAGTCTAAAGCTAGATAAAGTATATGCCGTATTTAGTCAAATATAAGATAACTCACAATAATTAGATACTAGGGCTGTGCGAAGGTTTGGGTGCTGATCTGATTCAAAGGAGATTTGGCCTGATTCGTCAGCTGAATCTCTGAATCAAATCAGGGGACCAGTTAAAAGGTCTGAATCTATTCAAAGCTCTCCAAACAGATTTGGAAAAGATTTGGAGAGCTTTGGCGATTTGAGCAGTCCCTGCTGGCTGGAGCAGGGAGCTGGATCCGGACTCCATGCTGGTAAGTAGGGGATGGGGGAGGGGAGGCTGGAGGAGGGGGGAGGGGACCATGGGGGAACCCCTGCCAGGCCCCATCCCCTGCCTGCTCCCCCAGCCCCCCGACCAACCCCCACTGGATGTCTCAGCCCCATGGCTAGCCTGCCTGGCCCCAGCTCCCGGTTGTTTAAAGAAAAACAACCCCACACTCACCAACTCCTGTAGCAGCCTTGGGGCTTCTGGGAGAGCCCCCCATGCAGCACAGGGCAGTGGGGGGCAGCAGGGATCACTCCCCACCTCTTCCCCCCACCTGGCAGGAGCTGACAAGTTGAGGCTTTTTTTTTTTTTTTAAAGGGCCAGTAGCTGAGGGGGGGGTGGGCTGCCATGGGGGGGGCAGGAAAGTGGGTGGAGTTGGGGGGCTCATGGCAGAGCCCCCCAGGTGGCATGGGGCAGCAGGGATTGCCCCCACACCTGGCAGCAGCTGGTGAGGGTGGGATTTTTTCCCCACAAAGCTGGGAGATGGGGCTGGGTGGGACTAGGAGAGCAGGCAGGGGATGGCGCCAGTTCAGAGGTTTGGCTGATTCAGCAGCTGCCAAAGCTCCAAATTAGATCCAGTCGAATTGATTCAGGACAGTGATTCGAATCACTGAATCGAATCACTGTCCCCTGAATCAGCCAAATCTGAAGTGAATACTAGCTGCTTCGTACGGGCTTATTAGATACTAAATTAGAAATTTGTTATAATTTTCCAGGTATAGAATCTAATTATTGGAAATTTGCCGTGAATTTGACCCTGTCCCAGGAAGAGCAGAGAAAATAAATCTAGGGGGTCAAGTGACAGCATTGCCTTCTACTCCCCCAGCTTCTTCCCCCTCCCTTACTGTCAGGACCTGCTCTCCCTGAGCACATGGAAGTGAGGGACAAATCTGAAAACATTAACCTGGAAATAAACATGCCTGTAGTAATTTGTACAAAATTACTACAGGTACATATTGACTTAGTTCATCCAGAAATTATGCATTTTGCCTTTTTTTGACACTGCTGCAGGTTTTCACATTGTTACTCCATAAACACACTTGTAAGCAGTGCTTTTGTACTGACTTATATGTAATGCAAACTTTTTTTTGGAAAAATATGTTTCTATATGTATAAATATATATATACACCTATACCCTTACAGTCCTGTATGTAGTACAAACTATTTTTTGCAAACATATTTATTTCTATATATATAAATAAATATATATACATCTATGCCTCTACAAACCAGTCTCGTGACTTCTGTGGTTCACTTGACAATCCAAAACACACCTGTACAGTTACACCATCCTCATTCCCATTACTATGACTATAACATGCACCCACTCTCCTAAGTACCTGTGGGCCCACATGCCCTTCACCTTTACTTTTAGCCACCATAAATATACAAAGGAACCCTCCGCATTTCCTTCCTGTTCCCCCCTCCCTGCAACCCTCCCTCTCCTGATTCCCCAGTCCTGTCACTCATTGCTATAATCAGCATTATCATGGTTGTCCTGGTCATCACAAACTTAATGTACATTTCCATAATGTGCATTATGGTGATTTAGATGCACATCTACACGTGCATGCACTCAGGCGCATTGACACAGTGTGCGGACCAACTTGGGACTAAAGTTAGTCCCAAGTTAGTCAACGTACACAGTGTTAATGTGCCTTAGCGCATCTGCACAGGTGTTAAGGTGCTTTAGCTATTCATGCCTAAATTTGATAGCTGATTTTGCAAGTATCAAATTTAGACACAAATAGTCTAAAATCACCATTTTAAAGGTGTATTAAGGGCATTAAGGGACATGTAGACCCACACTCTTAATGTGCCTTTAAAATGGCTAATGCACCTTAAATTGGCACATGTAGGTGTACCCTAAAATGGGTAAACACATGGCTTCATTAAATCTAGACAGAATTTCTCAGGGAAAAGCTAGTTGATTCATTGTCCTTTGAGCTACGTGGAAAAAGGGTGATCATGGTCATGAAAAATCTTTGGTGGGGGCTGTCAGAAAACCCAGCCCAAGACTATGCTCATCAGTACCACACTCTGACTCTTTAATTGGACACTCTTTAAAGCAGCAGCATGATTTGACTGGAACAGCTCTGAAACCACCCCCTTTACCTCCCTCCCCCCCTTTCCACACACATGCTCTAAACCTAGAGGTATGCAGATGAAAATGTCTTGGAGCTGTCTCTTGTGGCTCTTTTTCGGTACACTGGAGAACAAGGTCTTCAGAGCAGCCACAGAGGGGTGCCCCAGGGCATCATTACAGCCATCTCTGGCTATAGAACAAGTGAACAAGAGCAAGTGGGTAGGGAATGCCCAGGAACAGCCCGTTGGGTCATGCTGCTGCCCTGGTGTAGACATGCTTTAGAAAACAAGGCCTAAGAGCTGTTGGTGGCTTTCTGTGCAATCCTGCTTCATCAGGATGTGGCAGAGCCCGATGATTATGGGAGTGACGGTAATGAATTCTGTATGTGTTAACATGTGCTGCCCTATGGATATGGGGTATTGGATACACACCAGCAAGTGAAGTTTGGTGGAGGCAAGGTTAAATCTGTGCTAACAAATAATTTGGGAAACCTGTAATGGACCTGAAGTTTCCAAGGGAAGTGTGACATAGAGATCCTATGAAGTATCAGAATCACTGACTATCTAAGTTCAGCCTTTAAGACCTTGTGGCTGCAGCTGCAATCTATTTGAGACCAAAATGGCATGCAAATCCATCTAATAGGGATGGAAGCTATGTCCATGTGCATTCTTCACTGCTGTTCCAAAGCCTTCAGAACCACAGTGTACAACAGGGTATGCAAGCCTCATTCACTGAGAGGGAACAGGACTTTTGACAACCCTGAAGAGGTGCTAGGTAGTATGGAGAATTAGCTCCCCATCTAGCACAGGACTCTGGTGCATGTTTAACTATAACCATATGAGTAGTCCCATTGATCTCAGTAGGACTGCTTGCATGATTGCATTTAGACACAAGCTGTAGCACCTTGCTCGTTTGGAAGCTCCATGTGCTATTTCAGTGAGGGCCAACCTTTGTGGCAGGTGTGCCACAAATTAGCCCCCACGCCATCCTTGAGTATCACTTCAATGCTTTCCACTTACCTGATCTGCTGCTCAGCTTTCTGCTCCCTTACCAAGCTGCTGCTCTGCTTCCTTCTTTCTGCCCTGGGCTCCCTGCCTGATCTGCTTCCAGCCCTATCTGCCACTTTTTTGCCTGCCCCCTCTCCAGCCTGCCATGTGCCATATACAGAGGCTGCCCATGCCTCTTGTGGCAGCTATGTCTCAAGTTGGCCACCCCTGTGCTATTTCACTTGTGAAGACATTTGTTCAAACATGGATTCTGACAAAAATGATATGAGATAGAAGAGCTCCAGCTAGTCTCCAGAAGACCTTTTATTTTTCCTGTAACAAATTACCCCATAAAAATTATCGGCTTGGGAGGCTGAGCTGGAATAACAGGGGTAGAACTGGCCTAAGGTGCATCAACAGAGTTGCAGTTTGCTGGATTTCCACATGCTATTCCAGGCTGAAGGACTGACGGGAATCCTCAGCTGAGCTGGAAGTTTGTACAGGAATTGCTTATGCTGATCCTGACTTCGGTCAGTATGATGCTTCTGCTCAGGAGAGGCTTTGGGCTGGAACATCAACTGAGTTGCAGATAGGGGCTCTGGTGTGGCATGACAGAGTTATGTAGAGCTCCAGTACTAGGGTCACCTGGGAAGTCTTGCTCAGAACTGAGGTGAATTTGTGGAATTATGTGGGTTCCTGATATTAAAATAACAGAAGTATCATGGACCTGGACTGAGATACATTAACTAGAAGCCACCTGCAGATGCCTGCATAAACTTTAGTGCTATTGGCCCCTCTTATTTCTTGATCATTCTCATTTACCAAGCACTCCAGTGCATCCAAAATAAAACAAAAATACTGAACTGTTCTAATAGAATACTCCATGGCTGCATCTACACAAGATGCTGACTGGGCAGTAGCTCATTACTACTGCACAGTAGCATCCCATGGCGTAAAGCATGACAAAATGCTGTTGTGCAGTAGTAATGAGCTACTGTGCAGTCAGCATCACCTAAAAGCCATTTGGCGATGATACTGCTCAGCCATTTAGTATACACAAGTACTAAATGACTGCACAGTAACAACTGCATAGTCAGTGTCTCATGTAAATGTGGTCCATGTGTAGTAGGCATCCAATAGCCAGTAGTGCAGGTAAATACAGCTCTCCTAGAATAGACCCCAACTAACCCCTTGTCCCCAAACTCTCCTGCTATCACTGCAAGTTTTCACTACCTCCAACACATTCTCCTTTCACTCCAATTAGTTTTATTTTTAAAATACTCAGTAATGGTGTTAATCGTTGGTGTTAGTCACAATGGCATGTGTAACCTGGGATGTCGAGTATTAAAAGAAAATGTGATCCATCCTTTAAAAAAAAAAATGAATGAAACTAAAAATACAGTGAAGACATCATTTCTGCAACATAACTCCAGCAGCATTTACTGTTATTTTACCAGAGTAAAAGGACCGTAGCTAATCCAGCTAATCCAGCTGAAACAGACATCACCCCTAGAACCAGAGTCCTCTCTCCTAATACCATCCCCGGTGAGGTTAGGGGGAGCGTGGGAAGGAGGTTAAGAAGAAGGAATACACAGTTCTTTTTGCAATTGCTGATTAAAAACAGTGCTATGTTGCTTAGACCATGCCACAGAAAGATTAACATACCAAAAAAAGCATTGTGGTGACATTAATTGGGGTGACAGTAGAAGGTGATCTCTCCCCCTCCCCTCTGTGCCCATGTGGAGGCCTGTTATCCCCCACAAGAATTAGTGATAGCATAAAGAAAAAGCCACCGTTGATATTATAGCTGAGCCGCGAACCAAGAGGCCCACAGCCCTGTCATACAGAGGCCCAGCCAAAAACCTTCCCTTTGGTAGTAACGAACTCCTGGGTCTTACCTGTCTTGTAGCTGTCAGCATGGTGGTGGCTACGTGATTTTGGCAAGTGCCTGACGGACATGGCTCGTTGAGACCCTGAATAACAGGGTCTGCAGCCTCCTGGTACATCAGAGAGCGTGAAGGGCAGCCAGCCTGACCACAGATATCTCTAGAATAACTGCAGCAACATGCTACTCTCTTAGCTTCCCAGCTCTGCATCTCATAAAAAGAACAAGAGCTGGTGGAAGGAGGGGGGTTATGAAAGAGAGAGAAGGGGGAGAAGAGAGAGAGGAAGCTCTCACAGATGCACACAAGCACAGCAGATAGAGACACACAGAGACTTGTGCAGGATGGCACTGCCTGACTTGCTCTCATTATTCCAGTACACTGGCTGCTGCCTGAGGCTCACTCCCCAGAATTCACTTGTTCTGTGTAAAAAGATGGGGAAGGGGTGGGGGGAGAATTATTCCTTGGGGATCACTGGAAGAAGGGAAGGAAGGAAGATTAGGACTCACCTGTTTGGGGTTGCTGCTGCTGTTATTGTCAGTATTATTGATATTTTAACTGGAGAAAGAAAGGGTTATGTTAGAGGTGAGAAAATAGAGCCTGTTATTATAGGAAACTGTGGGTGGTTTTACACACGTTTCTAGATTCACTTATTTTTTTGACTACTTAGTTCTCCTTTGGTGCATAAAAAAATCCTAAAAGCCCTATTTCTCAGGTATACTCAGGGATGGTTTAAGGGTACCCTGACCCCAGACCTACCAGATGGTGTCTTGTGCACACCAGCCAAATCAGAATCACATACAGCTCAGCTGTTCTGTATGGTCCCTTTTGCCTGGGCTAGGCCATGAAGAGTCCAAAGGGATTCAAGAGGCCAGTGTGGACCAACGTAGTTTTTTTCTTCCTAAGGTGCAGCATCTGACAGCAGCAATGAGCTTGGAGCTCGCTCTTTGTGGATGCCCTGTTCTGGCCAGGCCTAAAACCCCAGCAGTAGCATACTTAGGGGAGGGCTAACTGGGTGACCGCCTGGGGCCCCACACTGGCTATCAGCTTATGTCCTGTGAGGAATTTGTGTTGTAGATGGAGCAACATAGGAGATGCAATGAACCTAGAATATACCTCAATGTTAAAAAAACTCTTTCTTTCTTCAACTTACTAAAAACTTTGCTCTTTCTTCAGCTTATGCCTCTAAGGGGCCCCAGATGTCTCTCTTGCCCAGAGCTCAACAACCCTAAGGCCACCACTGACCCAAGTTCTCAGCCTCCCCAGGAAGGATCCTGAGTACGGTGGGAGGGGATTGAAAGCCCCTATGTGGCTTAGAAGCACAAATGCCATTGAAAATAAGTGGGACTTACGTTCCTAACTCAGTTTTTTTAAATCCCACCCTTATCCCTGTTCATTCCAATCTCATATTTTAATACTTTGATGGAGACAAATATGACTTTGGGCACATGATTTATCAGGATCATAAGAAGAAATTGGTGAGGTACTTATGTGAATCACATAACCTCCAAGCAGTACTCATTCTGTTAGCCACCTGCTCCCAGTTGTGAGGCTTCTCCCTCTCCATTTTCAAAGAGGCACTTGAGGATTTAGCTACTCAGCTGCCATGAATAAAATCAATGAGTGTTCAGTGCAGTCAAATATGAGTGCAAACTTTGAAAAGTGCTCCCTGCCTGTAGCTGCCAATACCCAATGCAGCTATTAAATTGAGAGCACACACCTCTGGTGCCATTTTTTATTCATTTATAGGACATAATGACTGGCTCGAGGTCACACACAAGTCTGAGTAGAGCTAAGAATAGGTCCCAGACCCCCTGAGTTGCAATCCAATGTCTGAACCACCAGGTCATCCATTTTGCTTCATGACCTAGTTATCTAACAGGAACATGGCTTCACTGTGGGTCACTCTGCATGGGAGCCATCAGACTGTATTTCATTCCCAGCAGGTAAATAACCTTGGAACAATAATTAATGTTTTAAAGCACAAGGGGACAGATCCTGTCCCCTGTCCACAGTTGTAGAGGGCCTTGCCTGCAGCAAAAGCCATGCAGATCTGTTGCCACAGGATGATAGTTTTAGGAGTCACCAGATGGTACCAACAGGGCATCAGAATTCAGGAACAGAAGTGGGGCAGGTGAGAAGGAGTTGGCACTCAGTACAAGGAACCACTGATCATTTGGTCAGCATCATGGGACCATAATTCCAACTTCCAGGGTAGCCCCACTGCCCCCTTTTGCTCATACAAAGGGTTCAGATATCTCTTTCCCAACCCAGCAGAACCTTCCATGCTATTCAAGCTTTCTCGGTGGCAAGGATTTGTCCCTGTGGAAATAAAGACGCCTATTAAGAAAAGACAGCAAGAACTACAATGCAGCCTCCCCCACCAAGATATGATGAAGAGACTTGAATACAACTGTAAGAATTAGGAACAGCCACAGGGCTTGATAGAAGATTCTCTGGGACTGGGAGATAAGGGGACAGCTCCATCCCTGCCAGAAACTGAGGGCACTCAGGGACAAAAGTAAGAAAGGTACAAACCCAAGCTAGGAGGCAGGCCTAGAAACAGCCCCAAAGATGTAAGATCTCTGAGTCAGTTAGAGATAGCGTGCAAAGATTTGCTGCTCCCAAAAAGGAACAAAGATATATATAAGGGCTTTATAACAGGTTTGCCAAAAACTTACTCAGAATCAAAGTTTGCATTATAGTCTGATTTAGGTCCTCTCCCTCTGAGCATTAGTAGATCGCAGCAAGAACCACAGACATAGTCCCAGGCTGGGAAATCTGAACCACGTAGCAAACCCAAATGGCCAAGTTTGCCTGTCCTTGTGAATGGACCTTATAAATAACTGAAAATCAGGTGCTCAGGTACCACAGCAATGAGTTTTGTATTAAAAACAGCATGCCTAGATAAGCCAAAAACAGAAAGGTTTGGGACATTGTTTCTGGAACACTAGATAATGAGAAGATCAAGGCAGAGACTCCCTTTAATGGTGTCTGTACAGGCCACAATCATAGATGGCCTCTCTGGGTTCTGCTTTGATACAAATAATCACTAGCAGTGCCATCTGAGACTAATCTGCCAGAGCTGCAAGGTTTTAAGCAGCAGACATTATCCACATTTCTCCAAATAGTTCAGATCTGTTTTCACATAGAGTTACTTTTGAGAGAAGCCACCCATAGCTGTCTCCTTTCTGGAGCACATAACCATCTGATGTGTGTCCAAGACATGCAACCAACCACTTGTTCCCTAGAGCATATGTGACCATCCACCCACTCCTGGGAACACATATCTATTCAGACTGCTGACGAAATGCAGGGCCACCTACCTCCTTACAGGTCTTGGATTGTTGGCCTAGCCATGGGATGGGTCATTTCTGAATATGTTTGCAACATGGTGCACAGAACTACATAGCCTAGAACAACATTGGTGCCACTTGCAGAGGATTTGGCCCCAACTGTCAGTCACTAACTGTGAATGTTTTATATTTGTAGGAACAGTTCCTCCCGCATGCGCCAAGACTCCAGCTGTGTGTGAGAAATCAGGCAGTTTGTTTTTTGTGTGTGTGAAAGCCTAAACTTAGAGAGCAAGATGTTAATTCAGGGAAAAAATAGGCCATATTTATGTAACTGTGAAAAGTCACAGCAAAGGATACAGATCCGATGAGAGAGAAATATGGGCTCTGAGCTAACAGCAGAATTACTTTATTCACTTTGCCTTGTTTAAAAGTTACAATAACACATTCATCACCCTGTGCCACACAAAATGGCTCTCAGGGTCTTTCACACAAGAATAGAGGCCTCCTTGTGTTTGTATCTCCAGTTGTCTGTAGGACTTGGTAAGCCTTAACCACATTAGTCCCAGGGGGAGTTTCTGCTTAGATGGACTTGTGAGGTCTCTTATTCCACTGTTCACTCAGTGTCTCAGTTTTGGGTTGCTACCTTAAGACATTATGGGCTGATTTTCAATGCTGAGCATCCCCAGCTCCCACTGTTGTTAAGTAACGTCTCTGGCAAATGTACAAGTAAAGGCGCAATGGGCTCTGACACATGATTCCCACAATCATGCTTTCTGCCAGACCACACATGTGTGGCAAGAGGCATGATTCTTGGATCAAGCATCAGATCCTGTCACGCCTCATTGCTGGTGCAGAAGGAGCCCAAGTTCACAATCCTGGGCTCCCCCTACACTGGCAAGTAGCAAACTCCCATGGTTGGAAGCTCCCATAGCAAGTTACTGTGGCACCAGGTTAGGACCACCAGCCAGATCCAGCCCACAGACAGATGGGGCACTGTCCATGGAGCCTGCTGGGCAAAAAGGTTGAGCACGATTGGACAAGCCAAGAAAGGTAGTTCAGAAAGGAGACATATCCTCACTTACACAGCACTACAAATGGTGATCTTTGATGGCTGTACATGCAATATGGAATTAAGGTGAGGGAGAGGACAGTGAGGAGCAGCACTGTGGCCTGGCACAAACATGAGGCTCTTCCCATTCTGCAAGCATTCCCATTCCCATTCTGAAGCTTTCAGTATGTGCAAAAAATGTCACAAAGCTTCCAGAAGCAAATATATCTTTGAAACTCATGGAAAATCTCATACCACCAAAATAAGTGTTAAAAATAAAATTTAAAGGCCTCCAGGAAAGACTTTTCTTGCCATAGCACCCTATAATAGAAAACCCTTCATGAGACGTCCCCGTCCCATGCCAATCAAAACCTCTTCTAAATAAAACGACTTTAGGGTAAATGCCTTTGGTAAGAAGCTTCTGGGGAATACAATTTTTGTGGAACTGGCATTAATTTCGTCTCTCCCTGAATCCAGACAATGATGCTTTATGTTGCAGTGTCGAGCAGAACCTAAAAGTAAACTACAAACTCCTCTTGCTCCAGCCTAGCCAGGACTAATCTGGGCCCTGTTGCTCTTTCACTGTCTTTGGCTTATAATGGAGCTAACTCTTCTGCCAAAAGCAGCTACAAACTTCAAGATCACTTGTGGTTCAAAAATCCATTTTGAAGAATGTTTTTCCAGCTGTGTGACATATGCACAGGCCTGCACCTCAGCTGTTAATTATTCAGTTTAGTCCCCATGTGGCTGAACTAGCCTCTGGCAGAGTGTCTGAGACTCATTAATAAATAAAGCACACAGAGAAGGCATTTGTGTGTCTCTCTTGCCAACGATGGAACTGGGACTGTCTGAGCAAGGAGTTAGAGGCCCACTAAACCAAGTCATTTGTCCTAGTGTCCAAGCTGCTGGATTTGGCAGCTTTGAAAACAGTGGTAGAACCAACTTAAACACTTCCCATAGGTAAAAGCTTCTCAGCTATTTGGTCCTTTTGTACTTGAGGTCCATATGCTTAGGGAAACACCCTCTGTGGTGGGCTAGTAGGTGGTGTTCCTGTGTTGAGCCACCCATCTCACTGTGCCCAACCACCTTCCAGGCCCCTAGTGCCTCCCTAGGGGCACCTCATGTCTGGCTGACCGCCTTCCTGAGGCACACCTGCAAGCCTGGGGGTAACACCACCACCACCCAGGGTCTGGACTGATCTTTGTCCTATGCCCCCCAGAAAACACAAGCCTAGTAGTTCTTAAGCATACTTGACCCACTGCAAGAACTTGAAGTGCTTCCCTCAGTCTGAAGCACAAATAGTGGTTTCCCTTAGCTGAACCAAGGGGACTCCAAGGCATAATCTAGGTCCTCTCCCAATAAGTCTCCCACACTAGGTACGAAGGAGAACTTTATTGGTTACCAGGAGTAAGTTTAGAATAGGGTACAGGGTAGAGCAATATCAGAGAAATCCCTTAGAGCAAACAGTGGCATGGTAGTCTTTGATTACATATCTGTGTTACTGCAAGCTATATATATATAGTTAGACCCCAAGTAGCTTACTCACATGTATCATCCGGAGGCAGATGGAGATTTCTTCTGAAGGCAAGCAGTTCATTGAACATGAGTTTCAAGAGAGCGAGCGCAAGTTTCAGATGGTCTGGCTTCTCTGAGAGTTCTCATCATGGCTGCTTCCCCACCTTCTGGGCAGTCCTTAACTTCTGAGCATATGACCTCATTTACCTGATCCAATGAAGGCTAGCAGCTGTTGGCTTCCATTCAACCAATTTGAAATGCATCACTGCTTGCCAGGTAGACTGGCAGGGTCTCTAGCCCCCTCCCAGTCATGATGACATTTCTTAGAACAATAGGGAGTTTAAGCCCCCACCCGGGTGTGTGAGGCCAGTCATGTAGCCAGAGGGAGCAGATTTCCCACTCCCTCATGAATGTAGCTAGCTCAGGTTATGATTCAGGGTTACCTGAAGCCAATGGGGCCAGGGGTGTCTGCCCTCTGCAGTGACCACAGTAACCAAATTGTCAGATTGGTTACCCACCTGATAGCAGAGTTTGGGGAAAGACAGAGATGGCATTCTGCCAGACCCTCCAACTTTGACTGAGAGATCTTAATGTTGCTTCATTCTTAAATTTCTGTTAGCAAAACCTAATGAAAGCTAGACTGTGGGTATTTGATGACAGAAAATATACCCAGAGGGGCACAAGGTACTAGCTAAGTTAAAAGGAGGCAGGAAACAGGCCAGTACAACTCTAAAAAAGGGCAGCAATCTGCGGAGCAGCTACCTGACGTACTTGAGACACTAACTCATAGGCATTCTCATACATCATCTATCACTCAACCAATGGGTTTGTAAACCCATTACATCCTTGGGCTGACCAGTTCAACTCCCCTGCTAGTTTGTTAACATTCACCAATATTACCTATCCCAACTAGCTGATTTTAATACTGAGACTCAGCTGCCTTTTCTGCGGTAGCAGCACATGAGATATCTCCCTGCAGGGCACTACCTGTTTAAGATAAGCAGCATCATGATACAAAGGTGCAGAACACTGCTTTTCCCATGGTGGCTGAGTAACTTAAAGGCATACGGCAGAGGGATCATGGGATTTTGCATTTGACCCCAGGTCTCAGAACCGCAGTTGTTTCCAGCTGGATTCCTGCAGTAAACAGTGGGGAAATCTCACAATACATAACACTCAAAGGTTGTGAGGGAACCCACTTGCACTGCTGAGCAGTTACTGGAGAAAATGTCCCTGTCACATGGAAGCAATGATGCATAGTGAGTGAAGAGTTAGTTTGTCTCTGTAGACACAGCTATTGTGTACTATCTGCACCAAACAGTGATTACTCTGCAGGATCTCACTACAGAATTTTGCACCTGGTCTATTCACTTTTTGTCCTTCTGGATGTTGTCCAGAGTAGGCAGAGACAAAAACCTGTTCCTTGGGCCATGACAAGTCAGGTAAACTCCCTGAAGACAAGACAGAGTGGATGTCAGGTCATGAGGACAGCAAACAGGCTGAGGTGGACTGAGGGCCTGAGTTTGGAGGGGAGATGACCAGAAAGATGAAGGTCTGGATATTCTCAGAGGGGAGACAAGTAGCAAGGATAACTGTCTGTTGATCAATGGGTTGGAGGGAAAGAATGGGACATTGAAAAGAATCCTCTCAGCACACCTTGTACCTTCTTTTTCGGTGGAGGAAGTATAGTTTAGTGGTTTGAACACACAAGCTAACAATTGCTAAGATGAAAATGCAGCTTTTTGACAAAACTGTCCCACCTTCTTCCTGCTTTTCAATAATGAATTACATTCAAAACTGAAACAGTTACTGGAGCGATAGGCTACCCAAGGCCTTCATTTGTATTTCTCTGCCAACTCATGAATTACCGTCAAGTTAATTTTAACAAGCCATTCTACATCACCACTTTGTATTGCTGCTGGATTGACTCATGCTTGAGGCAAAGGCAGTTAATATTCTTAACCAGGGATGAACCTAAGGGGAATCCCATCACTGGTTCCATGTGGAACAATTCAAGGACAAGTCTCTTGATGAGAATCATTTCAGTGGGGTTATGTGTCACTGCACAGCTGAACAGGTGGAAACTGAAGGTGGGAAAGATGCTATTGCACAAATGAAACAGTTTCCATGTCCATGCATGTATGAGAAAGGCTGGATAACACCTGCATGCATGAGGGAGGTTTCAACTCCCTTAATGAAAACTCTCCAGGGGCACTGGAGAGAAGAAAGGTATCACCCTGATGACTGCAGATGTTAGAAACCAATTCAAGCTATCAACTGGAACAGGCGGCTGATTAGCAGTGTGCATTTAGGACATAGGCGGGCCATTATTTGGGCCTGGGGACCACGTAGGGAGTATTGATGAACTGTCATGGGTCAGATTAGCAACCCTCCTGTCTCATACACAACAACTCACCAAAACTCCCTATGTGGGATGGGGCCACTGGCAGGTGGGGAGCAGTATTTGGGAGCAGGATGGGCAATCCACTCCCTGCACACCCTTGCCCTGTGGGGGAATGGGGAGGGGTGTGTGCGGGGAGGTATATGCATGTGTGTGGGGGGTCTGGCTGGGCACTAAGTTCCAGGAGTCAGCCGTGGGTAAGGGCAGGGGGCAGGGCCATGTGCAGCAGAGATTGCCCAGGTGGTGCAGCCTGTGGTGCTCCGCATGGGAATCAGCCCTGCTGGCTCCCACCTGGGCCAGCCCACACCACACTCCTGCCTGCACCTGCTGGCCCTGCCCCAGCCAGCATACAGAGCTTACCAGATGGGCTGCTCCCAGTGTGGCAGCTCCCTTTGCCTCCTGTGGTGGCTCCTCCTCCTGCTCCTGCCCCTGCTGTGCTGTTCTGGATTGGTGGGGGGAACTTCAGATGGGCAGCTTCTTGTGCAAGGGGCTCTGGCTGCAGCTCCTAAATGCTTTCCACCCACTCCACCCACCTGCAGGTGGCTGCTCATTGCGCCAGGTGAGCAGAGCAGATGGAAAGCAGCTGGGAGCTGAAGCCAGAGCCTGGTGTGCTGGGGCAGGAGCCTCCTGGCTGCAGCTCCCCCCCTGCAGAGGCAGCTGTGGGGCGAATCCAGTCAATTTCTGGGCGCCCCCCACAGACCTGATCCAATCAGCTGGCAGGATGGATCCAGCTCACAGGCCCACCCTGGGCAAAGATGCCTTACAGAAAGTGCCATGAGTTAGCGCACCACAGTACCCAAGTGGGAGTGGGTCTCGGAGCCTGCCTGCACCAGCCCTAGCCAGCATGGCGTGGGGGGCACTCCAGCAGCCTCCCAGGAGGCTGTAAGACCACCGCCTTTTCCAGGCCTGCCCCTGCACTCCCACCAGCTGGCAGCAGTGGGTGGGGGGAAGGGGAAAGACAGAGCCTCAGTGTTGTGCAGCCCCCACCAACTACCCCTGCTGGGGTCTTGGGGGGAGCCAGACTGGGCCCATGTGGTGGGGGGGCTCCCTTCCTTCCCCCCCCCCCATGCTAACATCTTCACAACGGCAGCCTCATGGCTGCTGCACCCGGAGCTGGGTTGGGGGAAAATGGAGTCCCCCTGCCATGCAGGCCTGCCTGGCCCAGTTCCTTACAAGACCTCAAGCAGAGGCAGCTGGGTCCATGAAGCAGGGAGCTCCATTTCCCCCCAACCCTAGCTCCTGGCACAGCATCCCTAAGGCTATCATTTTCAACAGCCAGGGTGGGGGAAGGACTGGAGCCCCTCTGCCACATGGGCCCAGCCCAGCTACCTCTGCTTGAGTCTTGTGGGGAGCTTCCTTCCCCCACCCCTGCCCAGCTGCTAAGGGAGTAAACAGGTTTTCTTTCTCCTCTCTGTGAGAGCCTGAGGGGCAGGGTGAGGCCCCTGCTCACCAGAGCAAGCACCAGGCAGCCCTTCAAAGCCTCAAAGGATGGGTGTGGAATTGCCTGAAATTAACTCTCGCAGGGAACCAGTACACAAATTCCCTAAGGCACTCTGCCCTAAAGTACTCCCTCTGATACTACATCAGACAAGGGTCAAATTTTCACATAATCAGCCATTTTAAAAGCGTTCTGCAGCCATGAACACTTGTTGTGTTATGGCTACAGAGTGCTTTTAGGGGCCGCATCACATGAAAAACATAATTTCTCTACACACCTGTTGTCTGGCTTAGCAAATAAATGCTCCACTGTGATCATGCTACTACTCCTTCCTGCCCCCCACCCCAGGGATATTCCCTCTCACCTTTTAGACCTTTTAACACTTAAAGACTCAATGTCCAGTGTGACTGTCCTTCCAACACCTCCCTGTGATGGAGTGCTGCTTCTGAGTGGGCCCAACAGGTTCTAGAGAGGTACAAAGTGTTACTTGCAAGGAATATTAGCACTGATGCTACAGCAATCTCCCCAAGACCACTCCTAAATCCCAACTTCTATCAACTCTGGGATCTCATGTCTGTGGGGTCTCTTTGCAGAGCCCTGGATCAGTGCCCCTTCAGGGCTACATGCTATAAGACTCAATAGACAATACTAAAGCTGGTTCTGATTTACAGAACCTTGCCTGAGTTTTGTTTTTACAAAATCTAAGCCACAGATAGTTCAGTGTATCCAGAAGGAGTTAATATTTATTTGTTAGTTGATCTAATAAAAGCTATCACATCTACCCAAAGAACCTTGTCCAGAAGGAGAAGGAATTTCAGAGTCCAGATGGAAGGGAGATGAGATAAAGTTTCTATTAACTTCCTTTCCTTTTTGTGTCCTTGTGTCAAGGTATATAGGAGACTTCACAGATTCATTGGAATCTGACAGGGCTGTGCTATGAGCACTTCTGCTATGGCCTCAGACTTGCAACCTCAAGGCTATTAACCATGCACCTTACCACCCATCCCAGCCCTTCTTCTATTAGCTATATGGCAGCAGCATATCATGTTGCTACAAGACCACCAGGTTTTACTTTTTTTTCTTACAATAAAGAAGACGAAAGAAGGAAAAGATGGGTGCAGAACACACAAACTGAATCCACTTGGGTTCAGTACATTCTCTGATGCAGAAATGAACTGTAAACTCTTTTACCTTTATAAGGAAATGGTGTCTCTTCTCTCAGCATTTTTCTCAGATGATGTATATGATTTTCCATCCACCTGAAGTACAATTTAAGTAACAGCAGAACTCAAAGCAGCTTGGAGTAGAAAAACAAATATGCCTGCAAAAGGACACAGTCAAAGAAAGTGTGGGTGGCACAATATAAAGAATTTAAAAACAACCAACCTGCAGCTGAAAGGCCTGGTACTGAGTCCTTTGCAGAAGCTTTTACTGTGACTAATAAAAAGGTGAGTGAGGGGCATGATAGTTTGCGTTCAAGCTCTCTTGTCTGCCAATGTCGTCATTACCCAGAAATATGGTGGGCTGCAGTTCAGGAGATATCCAAATGCATGGGCAAAGGTCAATCATTGTAGTTTATGGAAAAACAAGTAACAATAATGGACACAGAGAACCACTCAGTGTTGCACCCATGCTGTGCATCAGCAGCCTGTCAGCATTGACCCTATGCTGGGACCTGGGATTGTCCATATCTTTTACCATGCCAGTGACCATCACATCAGAAATGGGGATATAAAGCTGTAATGCTAACCTGGTTCAAATAGGAAATCTGCTTCACCTGCAGTGAGGCTGTATTCCCTAGCCATACCCACGTCCTCTCTCTTTTGTTCTGGAGGTATTTAAGGAGAAGAAAATTCACCAGCCAGAATGGTGCCGGCTCCACTGAGAAAGGACTTGTAGAAACCAATGCATTTTACATTATACTATAATAAGAAGGCAATCCTGAGAGCATCCCAGTCTGCTACAGAAACATATTACATAGGGGATTATTAATTGCTCTTCAGATTGTATTTTGGCCTCCAGTTGCCATGGAGGAAAACCTAAATGACAGAAAATGGGCCTTCTGGGGCATATATAGAGGACAAATGGCAACACCACCAGACCTCCTTGTACTCCAAGTGGCACAAGCAGCTTAATGGCCTCCCTGAAGCAGTATTACAGCAGTACTAAAGCTGCTGTAACTTGCACCTGGGAGGCACCCAGGTCATGGCTGCTCCAGGGGAAGAAGCATAATAATGCTGTAACAACACGTTTGCCCCTTCTCCTTGGTATCTTCTGTGCACAGCTCAGTCGCTCTGTCTGGTCCAAGGACTGAAACACTTTGGCCAAGTGTAAACAAGCATGGTCATACAGTATATGGCACCACAGACTCCACATACTGCACCTTCAGCTGTTCTACATACTGCAAAGTAGCAGTGCGGTGGGGTTTTTTGACTCCAGGGTCAAAAAACCTGCACAAAAAAAATAAGTATGGTGGTACACATGGGGATCTGCCACCCTGCAGCAGCAGGATCCCTGCAGCCCCAACCGGCTCCAGCCTCCCTACCTCACCCGCGGTAACCTGCCATGCAGCAGGGGGCTCGTGCCACAGGTGTTCCCTGGGAACAAGTAGCAGTAGAACAAGATGTGCTGCTGCTTCTTGTCCGTGGGGAAACAAACTTCCATGCTCGTGTGGACACAGCCTTTGTGTCTACCAGGTGCCTTTGTTTGCAGCTCTCAGTCATGATGTTTTTCTGGTGAGGAAGAAGGGATTTTAAGTGGTTACACTGTAGGCCTCAATTTAACTATTGCAAAAGAATGAAGAGCATAGGTGCTGACTTCATGGGTGCTCCAGGGCTCAAGCATCCACCAAGAAAATCAGCGGGTGCTCAGCACCCACGACTTACAGCCATGCTGCTTGCAGACGTTAAAAATGCACTTTACTGAAAGCAGCAGCATGTTACTTCAACTCGGTTCTGCAGCATCTGTAAAGATCGGATGCTTCAGCAGGCTTTTTGGCACTTTTAGCTGAAGCTGATTCAACCACCAATTAGATAAAAGCACCAAGAAAAGCCCCACTAAATTGCCCAATCTTTACAGATACTGCAGAGCCAGGTTGAAGTAATGCTGCCTCTTCTGGGTATGTGTGGGGCTTGACGTGGGAACAAACTGAGTTTAAAGTGGGGGCGGGGGTTACATGTGCAGGCACCCACCAGCAAAAACCAAAGTCAGCACCTATGATGAAAAGTAAAGGCCACATCTACAGTAAAATTTCCGTTCCTGGTAGTGTTATCCTCAATCATGCCACGATGCTCTGGGCAGGCTGCCTCCTACTCTAGAAGGCATTTAGCTGTATCCATACAATGCTGCAGGTGGGCTTTTTAGCAACGTTGAATGCCAGTTAGCCTGCCCCAGTACTGCTCAGACATGACTACACTGCTTTTAATTTAGCAGGTAGCTCATACCCACATAGAGCAGCAGGCTGCCAGATACGGGTCGCATCTACATGTGCTGTTCAGGTGAAGCAATAAACTTTGGTGCTTATCACACCAGTGTATTGCTCCTGGGAGCCGCATTTATACGTGTGCCTGGGACTGCAGCACATTGAGCCGAGTCAGCTGGCAGGGGCCTTGGGGGTCAGCCTGCCAGTCTGTGGCTGCTCCAACCCAGCTCAATGTGCTGCAGAGGGGCTGGCTGGGGCACAAGAGTGCTTCAGTGTGGGGCTGGCTGGAAGGCAACCCCTGCACTGAAGCACCCTTGTGCCCCAGCCATCTGCAACAGAGTCTACACATGCAGTGCTGCAAAGTAAAAAACTCCACAGCAGTGGAGTTAATTAGTTTACTGCATCCTAATAGCACTGCACATGTAGACAGTGATGTTTTACTGCTGAGCTAATTAGGCAGCTCTGCAGTAAATGTCTTGTGTAGAGCCCACAGTAGTTCATTCAGTAGATATGGCCAGTGTTGTGCCAGGTTAATTGTTTAGATCAAGAAACTGCTTCTTTATGTTCTGTACTGTTCCATTGTTCTAAATATAACCATGGAATGTGGATTTTTGACTAAAAATATACCTTATTGTGTCTGGCTAGTGATTAAGTGGAAATAGAAATTATTGATGGAAAAGAGCTATGAGTATTTTGTCCCGTCAAGGCCAGTGTTGGATTGTTGCCAAGAATATATACATTTTTCAATCCTTTGCTCAGGCTTGTACTATGTGTCTCAAGGGAAGGGGTGTCAGTACCTCCTGAGAGAGACACAACTTGAACATTATATCCTGAGACCATATTGGTCTTCTGTACCCCTAGACACGGTGGGAAAATGCTTTCCCACACCACAGAACCCTTCTATATACTGCAAAGCTCCTAATTTTGACCTTGGTGTGTAAATCACAAGTTATTCCCACATGAATCATATAGGCATGCCTTTGGAGTTGATCACTGGAGAAGACCAGGTAAAATAAAGGCACCAATTCAGAAGCATTTCACGTATGTTACCTGGGATAAATAAAAGCTTCACAAAACAGAGACATCTAAAATGGGTTTTACCCTGAAACCTGGTTTCTCCGCCTCTCCCTTTATTGGGTTTCAGAAGCTAATGATGTATGTACCAGTAGGTCACTATTTCTGGCAATTCCAGCATGCTTTATGTTGTCAGGCCACACAGTTCAGCTCTCTGTGCTTCTCCAAGTGCACTCTAAAGCCACAAGCACTGTCTATAAAATAGCACAATGTTTATCAAGAGACACAGCTGCATATATTTAGAAGACTAAAATCATTTTTAGAAGGGTCCAGTAAAGGTCACAAGGCTCTATAATTTGTTTTCCTTCATATAGCCTTTACTGGATCCTCTATGAATAGGCCTTTTGGGCCTGGATTAGGCTTTCATTTGTAGTAAAGTAATTGCTGCTGTTGCCAGGTAACTGCACTTGCCACAGCACATAGAACCGGGATTGACTTGAAAGCCAGCTCATGGAAATGGCTTGCTGTGCTGCTTTGATCAGTCACTCACAGACAGGCAAAAAAGGAAGCAAAGCAGGCAAATCCACAATGAGAGGAAATGCAGCCATAAAGAGGGTCAGTGAACTCCATCCATGACTAGTAACACAACACATGTTCCAAATGTCATCAGTGGCCCTCCCCTTCTGGTTATAATTAAGGTCTCCCATTGCTGATGTTTATTTTTTCTGAATCTCATTGTTTGTTTGCAGCAAATTAGGCTCTCTTTAGGGAAGAATAATTGTTTTCCTAGCCACATTTCAAATATGGTTTTCCCTGAATTATATGAACAGCTGGTCGTCTCCAGAGTTACGTGATTTTGCAAATGAGCTTGCAGCTTGCCTGGTACATTTCCAAGGATAAAGGTAAATATTTTTGGCCTGCAAAAAATTGTAAATGTAGGGTAGTTTTTGGCCCTGATCCTGCAAAGTAGTCTAATCAGGCAGTCCCCAACACCTTTTAGAGTTTTATGTGGAGCAGTTTGCAGGATGGAGGCCTCTGGATGTTTATTACATAGCGTTACTCTATGTCTAGATCAGTGGTTTTCAACATTTTTTAGACTCACGGCACCCCTCAGAAATTGCCAGTTTTTAGTTTTCATTCTTTTTTTTTTACTACAACAAATAACAAATCAATTCTTCTGTTGCAAAGAACTCAGAAAGACTACAACTGTGGATTTCTGTTTGAAGTCTCTGGATTTATCTGTTGACTCCTATTTGCAAGTCTATCAGTGCTAACATTATATGGCGCTTTGTGGCACCCTTGAAAGGATCTCAAGGCACTCCAGTTGAGAATCACTGGTCTAGATGCATTGGTCATTATATAAGACTAGAAATAGTTTCCAAGGCCTTCTCAGCTATAACTCTTCCCCTCTCACAAAGCCATGTGTCTAATAAAATTATAATAATGCTTTGCACTCAACAGCACCTAACATGGGAGGGTGTCAAAGCCCTTTGCAAGCATTCATAAAAATTGTCCCCTAAGTCTTCTGTAAGACACAAAAAGAGAAACCAAGGCACATGCTGGCCCTACATTGTGGGTGCCATGATTTCTTTTTATGGGGGACTTCATGCCTTTTCTGACAGCTTTGCAGAGATAGCCATAGGAACATGGCATGGGCTTGGGCTCAGGACCTTTGAAAATCAGGCCAGAAGTATATGAAGTTGAGCACATTAAAGTAGAGACCACATTTGAAAATGGTGGCCACAGTTTCCTGTCCTAAATCTGATAGGAAGCCTGTTGGCATCCCAAGAATAGAATATAAGATTTCTGAGTCCTACTTCCATGCTGGAAGACCACACTCCCTGGGTTCACTTGGGACTCAGCATTATCTGGGTTCCATCATACATTTAAATCCATAGTTGTCACTAGTGACTTAATTAATTAAGTTACTTGTACATGATGAGAGAGCCCAAAGTGGCTCATGGATGTTGAGCATCCACTCATTTTTTAATGGGTGCTTGAGCCCTGGAGCACCCATGGAGTCAGCCCCCGTGAACTACAGTGCTGTCTGTTTACAATGTAAACAGTAATGGACTTTCCCCAAACAGGCAGTCTGGATAGTTATCCAATACTTATACCTACCCAGTCTATTTCTGAAGTGAGGCATTTGGAGTGTGTGCAAGTTTCTACTCCATCAGATTATTTATTCAGGATCTTCACCCCAAAAGGCCACAAAGCTCTGTCTCTGCCATGCATACTGAACGACCATGGTGGTGACTTGGGAGAACCGAACAAGAACTTTCTCTTTTACTTCTTCATGCAGCTAATTCCCAAAACAGTAATATGCTGCTAGAATCAGGAAGGAAGTGTAATGGGTTTGGCAGGAAGGAAAACTTGTGGCAACAATACCAGGGAGCTGACACACAGGACCTGATTTCACAGCATTTATCGTTAGACTCTGCTATTCAGATTTCAACCCTGTCTGCTCTGAAATGTACTTAGTCAGAGTTTTGTGATCTCCATGGCTACAATACAAGAACAGCAAAAAATCCATATTAGAATGTCTTGATGAAACATAAAGCATTATTCTTATTCTGCTACAGTCTGAGCTTTTAAGATATACAAAGATGCACAATGCAAGCTGCTAATGAGGCAGAAGAAAGCAGTGTTGTGTTTGCTGAGTGGTGAGGTACAATAGAGTGCATTGTTGTTTTAAATTTTGTCACAGAGAAAAGACTTCTATGGATCTTCTTATGACTCGATATCCACAGACATACACTTTCTCTCACCTTGTTGACCAATACAGAGTTATTTTCTGGAACAAAGCACAAACAGAAAAACAAAGTAGAACTACTGAGTGAGGCAATATGATTATAGACCATGGCTCTCATTTTCAAATGCATTAATGATACCGGTGTTAGCTAGTGCAGAGTTTCTTGTGGAGGGGTTTGCAGATGAGACCTTAAGAAAGGAAGGCCTGTAAAGATTTCCCATTGACTTCAATAAGCTTTCAAGCAGGACCTATAAATGCAGTAATTTCTTACAGAATCCACATTGCTGTGTTTCAATGCTGTTATATGTATTTATGTCTATTTGTCCTTTGGGGGTTGGTTTAAACGCAGACATCAGGCTTAATACCATACAAACAACACTGGAAGATGCAGCCCTTACCTCAAGCTGCTTACAAAGTAAGCATAACTGTGTGTGTTGTTTGCGCATTGCTTCCAGGTTAAATACATTGTCTGGGGAATTATAGATCAGTCAGCCCAACTTCAATTCTTGAATAGATACTGGAACAAATAATCAGTCTTTCTGTAAGCACCTTGTAGATGACAAGGATAACCAATAGACAATATGGATTTGCCAAGAACAGGTCATGTTCCCCTGTGGATAGGGACAAAATAGTGGATATGATAAATCTGGACTTCAGTAAGTCGTGTGATAGTATACTACATGACATGCTCCTAGACAAACTAGGGAATATGGCCTAGAGGAAACTCCTGTAAGATGGCTACACAGATGGCTTGAAAAACACATTTAGGGAGTAACTATCAGTGCGTGGCTTTCAAAAGGGAAGAATATATCAAGCAGGGTTATGTACAGGTTTGTCTTGGGTCTGTCATTTATTTGGATGAGAGAATGTAGAGGACAGGATTACAATTCAGAATGTTTTTGGCAAATTGGAGAAATGGTCTGAAATAAATAGGATGAAATTCACCATCAGTTCACAATATTCCTTTATTAAGGGACAGATCAGTTAGGATAGAGATGAGATGAGGGACCACCTTCAGGAACTATAAATTGGTATATTTGCATATTCTTTATTTTATGACTCTTTAGGACTTTAAACATTGACTCATGATCCATCTTTTGGTGAATTCAGGCATTGTCTCCTTCCCATGGTTTTTGCAGTGGCCTCAGGGCTTTGGGGGGGTTATGCAGAGCCCCCCACGCAGTGCAGGGCAGTGGGGGGCAGCAGGGATCGGCCCCTGCTGGGCAGGAACTGGTGAGTCAGGGGTTTGGGGGGGGTTCTTAAAGGGCCAGAGCTGGGGCAGGCAGGGCAGCCATGGCAGGGCTGGGACAGTGTGGGGGGGGGGGGGGTTGGTGGGCTCATGCAGAGCCCTCCCATGCAGCATGGGGCATTGGGAGGCAGTGGGGATCGCTTGCCCCTCTCCCCACCCCTCGCCTGGCAGCACCCGGTGAGTTGGGGCTTTTTTTTCCAAAGTGCCAAGAGTTG